>NC_137081.1:59298467-59898467 GCF_951640355.1 Cnephaeus nilssonii
TCTCCAGCCACTTCCACTCCACCTCTTCTATGCTCTGACTGTACCAAATCATGTGATTCCTCTAACAAAATGAATTCTCACTTACTGTTTCTCTGGCCAGAATGCCCAGCTCCTCTCCCCCTGCTGATGAGCTTCTGCTTCACCTTCCTGTCTCAGCTCCTGTCATGTCCTTTAAGGTGGCCTTCTCACACTCCTTAAGAACAAATTTAGAGGGAAACCAAGATGGCAGTGTAGGTAACCACCAGTATTTGCTGTCTACCACAACCACATTAAAGTTACAACTAAAATACAGAATGACCATCATTCAGAACCTCCTGAAATCTGGCTGAACGGAAGTCGTACAACTAGAGAAGTAATGAAGAAAGCACATTAAGACTGGTAGGAGGGGCGGAAGCGTGGAACGGGCTGATCCAACACCCACATGTGGCATTTATTTAATTAGGAGGAATATCTCTAAGGCCTTCTGTGAGAAGCAGGGGGCCCCAGCCCCACACCAGATCCCTAGGCCAGGGGTCCAGAGCTGGGAAGAGAAGTCCCCATAACTTCAGGCTATAAAAACCAGAGGGGATTGTGGCTGAGTGACATGGAAGCTGCTGGAGTCCCAGATATTACTCTTAAAGGGCCTGACAAACTTACATGGTCCTGCTTCCTCTGTGGGCAGTGGTTTGGGGTTAATCCAGGGACATACAGGGAGGAACTGGACTGCTTGACATTGAGGCAGGAACACGGGGAAAGCTTTTTCCCAGACAAGGGTACTCCCAGGGGTCATTATTCCTGTGCTAGAATGTCCCTGTCACAGAGCTGACTGGCAGCCAAATCTGAGTTTCCATCAGCATGGCCCACACTGTTTGCTCCACCCTGGTGATTCCCTGAGACCCAGGCCCATCCAATTTGCACCCCCACCCAAGCTGTTGGCAGCAGCTTTTCCACATGAATGGCCTGTCCTGGCTCAGGCTTCAGACTTTGCTAAAATCTCTCAAATGAGCAGCAGCTGCCATCAAACCTATCAATAAAAGGCCCAAGACCCGGCATCAGCACCAGCCCGTCTTGCTTCACATATGGGCCTCACCTGGGCACTTCCTAGCCCAATACAAGTAGCAGCCATCTGCAGAGCTCTTTGCAGCTCCTGCTGGGTGGCCCCAGGCAGTGGCTGACTTTGCAAGTCCCTAGAGGTCCCAGAGCCATGCATGAACCCAATAGACAGCTTCAAACCAAACCAGATTACAAATCTACACATCCACAAGCAACACACTCAAGAGACAGACGCAGTAAGCACCAAAGCCCCATTGAAACAAGTCCTGCTCCATAGGGTTGTCTCCTGCACAGCAGCTCTTCCATTCTAGACTCAGCTGTTCCTCACAGCCAATTAGCCTGGACACCAACAGCAATAAGGCTCAACTACAATAAGACTGTGCATACAGCCCACACAGAGGCACACCTAGAATACCCAGCTGAGGATAGTGGGGAAGCTGAGCCACTGGGCCCTACAGGACACCTAATACACAAGTCTACTCTACCAATTCCAGAAGATATAATAGCTCTACCTAATACATAGAAACAAACACAGGGAAGCAGCCAAAATGTGGAGACAAAGAAACATGTCACAAATGAAAGAAATGTAAGCAAGCAACCTACTGGATATAGAATTCAAAACAATGGTCATAAGGTTTCTCAAGGATCTTAATGAGAGCTTCAAGGGAATTAATGAGAGCTTCAAGAGACTTAATGAGACTTTCAAGGATCTTAGTGGGAATGTCAAAGACATGAAAAGGGACCAGAAATTAAGCATACACTAACTAAAATAAAGAATAATTTACAGGGATTCAACAGTAGAGTAGAGGATTCTGAGAATCAAATAAACAATTTGGAATATAAGGAAGCAGAAAACACCCCATCAAAAGAGCAAAAAGAAAAAGGAATAAAAAAATGTGATGATAGTGTAAGGAGCTTTTGGGACAACTTCAAGTATACCTACATTCACATTTATGGGGGTTCCAGAGGAGAAGAGAGAGAGCAAGATATTGAAAACCTATTTGAAGAAATAATGACAGAAATAAAAACAAAAAGAAATAGACTTACAAGTCCAGGAAGGCAGAGTGCCAAACAAGAGAAACCCAAAGAGGCTCACACACCAAGACACATCACAATTAAAATTCCAAAGGTTAAAGAAAAAGAGAGATTCTTAAAAGCAGCAAGAGAAAAGCATGCCCTAACCAGTTTGGCTCAGTGGATAGAGCGTCGGCCTGCGGACTGAAAGGTCCCAGGTTCGATTCCGGTCAAGGGCATGTACCTTGGTTGCAGACACATCCCCAGTAGGAGGTGTGCAGGAGGCAGCTGATTGATGTTTCTCTCTCATCGATGTTTCTAACTCTCTATCCCTCTCCCTTCCCCTCTATAAAAAATCAATAAAATATATATTTTTTTAAAAAAAGAGAGAAAAGCAGTTACCTACAAGGGAGTACCCTTACAACTGTCAGCTGATTTCCCAAAAGAAACTTTGCAGGCCAGAAGGGAGTAGCAGGAAATATTCAAAATGATAAATAGCTAGGACCTACAACCAAAATCACTTTATGCAGCAAAGATATAATTTAGAATTGAAGATCAGATAAAGAGCTTCACAGACAAGAAAAAGCTACAGGAGTTCATCACCACAAAAAGCTACAGGAGTTCATCACCACATTTCAGTATTACATGAAATGTTGAAGGGTATTCTTTAAGAAGAAGAACAAGAAGGATGATAAAAAAAAAATACGAAGGATAAAATGACAATAAATACATATCTATCCACAATCTAAAAATCAAATTAAATGAACAAGAAATCTAATGAACAAAATAAACTGATGAATAAAAAATAGAATCAGAGGCATGGAAACATGAAACAGACTGATGAATCTCACAGGGAAGGGGGAAGGGGGTACAGGAAGAGATTAACCAAAGATCTTATATGCATTTATGCATTCCTATGGACCAGACAATAAGCTGGTGAAGGCCTAAGGCAGGGCAGGTGCAGGGGGGCAATGCAGGGATAATGGGGGATATCTGTAATACTCTCAACACTAAAGCTTAAATAAAAAACAAAAAGCAAATCCATCAGGTACCATTATTTTAGATCCTGATGGTAGACTTGCATATGTCTTTTTGAATGCGTATTGCTAATATTCATTTTAGTTCAACTTTTGTCTCCCTCTTGACTCTAGACTTTCTCCTTTATCATCTCTGAATTATCTCACAACTAATATAACAGATAATCAGCAAGCATTTATTGATTTAATTCCTATAAGAAACAACTGGTGTCTTTGAAAGCAAACATAAAATAGAGAACAACTCTATTAAAATCAATAAAAAATAAAACAAACATCAGAAGCATTTACTGAAATCAATCACTTTCTGAATTCTATAACATATTTTTAAAAAGCCATGAAACAAAGTCCCCAATCAATCCTGGAAATTTCAAGTTTATCTGAAGCTATCATAAAGCACATACAAAATACTGTGATAAAATTACACATGTATATCTTCATAAAGAAAATATTTTGATAAAGTATACAGACTACCAGGAACATGGTTTATCACAACAGTGTGTAATTATACAAGCAATTTATGCATACAAATAATTGCCATCAAAATAAGCAATATTAACTAATAATTTATGAAATAAAGCCCATAGATGATAGATACAATAATTTCAATCTCACTAATAATTGAAAAGCAAAAAAAATATGTCAAATTGGCCACAATAAAAATAATTATAAGGGTATGAGGAAATGGGCAATCCTATCTTATAATAGACAAATATGCAAATTGACTGCACCTTCGCTACACCCAAGCCACGCCCACCAACCAATCAGGACGAGTATGCAAATTACCCCAACAAAGATGGCGGCTAATTTGCATATCAAGACAGCGTAGAAAGAAGCCAAGAGATGCTGAAGGGAGCAAAGCTGCTGAGAAGCAAGCAAGCCGGGGGGAGGAGAAGGGAGGAGCAGAGGCGGGGCCAGGGGAGACGGAAGGAGAGCGGGGCGGGCTGGCAGAGAAGGCGGCCGGGGGGGGGGAGGTGGACAAGGGAGGAGCGGAGGCGGGGCGGGCTGGCGGAGAAGGCGGGCCGGGAGACAAGGGAGGAGCGGAGGCGGGGCGGGGTAGAGTGCAGCAGGAAACCCTATTGCAGGATTTTTCCTGCAAGGGGAACGCTAGTTTCATATATAATTGTAAATTGGTACAACTTTCTAGTTAGTAACTCTGAAATATATATTAAAAACCAACAGCTTCACATGCCCTGTACCCAGGAATTCCATCTCTAGACATTTATATAAAATAGTAAATTTGTGAAGGAGGCATATATATCAAATCTATCATACTATTTATATTATTAAAAAAGGAAATGACTGAAAATCTCAGACTAGGAGATAGGTGATGAGAATTAAGATATATACCTATATTAGCATACAATAAAGACCTAGATTAGCACACAATAAGACATTAAAACTAATGGTGTAGAATAACAATTTGACATGAAAGGTGTTAACAATATATTATACAATAAAGCAAGTTATAAAACAGCACATGTGGCATAATAACAATATATTTGAATGCAGATGTCAAAAGGTTAATGACGAAATATCTTAATAGTAGTTGAAATTGTCAAGTTTTTATTTTGCATATTTCTGTTTTTCCCATTATGGGCATGTATTTAATAGCCCTTTCATTATAAAAATGGTTTTTTAAAGTGTGTTTTAAAGAAAAACACATGGACTAATATTCTCAGGGAAGAATGAACTGATATAGCAGCTATTATGCCGTGTGACAGAAGACAGAAGTGCTTTCCTAGGCAGTGAAAATGGTATTTTTACAGACACAGGAACCAAAAATGAGCATCAGTGTATGGACAGACATTACATGAGGAAGAGCAGCCTAATTTTCTCAGGAAGAAATAAAAGCATTGGGATATGGCAGTCATTAGGGATTTTTGAACACAGGTAAATCATGAAAGTAAGTAGTGTTGTAGAAAAATTTACTGAGCAGTACTGCACAATCTGCATGTAAGCTGAGATCCTAGCGATGGGGATCCATTCCTGAGACAACTGCTGTGATTTAGAGGTACATGTTGTGGGCTTAAAGAGGAAGAGGTGAATTGAGAGTCTTTGGGAACTAAGAGAAAGGAAAGCCAAGTACCTGGTTCCTTTGGAGCATTTACTGATATTTCTTCCTAGAATGCCCTTTTCTTAGGTATTTTCTTTACTGTGTTTGAGTTCAAATGTTCCCTTCTCACTGCAGCCTACCCTGATCTCCCTACACTCCCAGTTTCTCTCTTGATTTCCTTATTTTTTCCCCACAGCATGCATCACTTTCTCAGATTCTAGATGAAGCAATACCTCATTCTGTTGTCTGCTTCCTCCATAAGGGATATATGCACCCAGAGAGGAAACAAGGTAGAGGCAGGGTGAAGTGGGTAAAAGGGGGTCAAGTATATGGTAACTGGAGGAAACTAGACTTCAGGTGGGTAGCATGAAAAAGAGGACACGGATGTCGAATTACATAATCTTATTCTTCTGAAAATAATACAATGTTACCCCAATAAATTTAATTTTAAAAAATGAGAAAAAAAAGAATATATGTACACACAAGGGAAGGAATTTTGCTTTGTTAACTAATGTGTCCCCTCTGGTCGAGAATAGTGTGTATCCTGTAATAGGTGCTCCGTATGTATTTGTGGAATGAACAGACTAATTGGAAGTGGTGTGGGGAGAAGTCTGCAATAAAACTGCAGTCTCTAATAGAGACAAACTTTCCAAATGAGGGTGTAATTTGAAGGTTAAATGATGAATTGGCATTTGGACAAATTGACTCTGAATTAAAATGCCCTGAAAATGAATAGCAACTATAAGACCATAGCTGGTAGGAGGTTCCACAGGAATGGTGAATTTGTGAGTGCTTTGAGAATTCATTTAAAAAAGAAAAAGGCACCCAGCCAGTGTGGCTCAGTGGTTGAGCACTGACCCATGAACCAGGAGGTCATGGTTTGAATCTGGGTCAGGGCACATACCCAGGGTTGCGGGCTCAATCCCCATTGGGGGCTGGAGGAGAGGCGTGCAGGAAGCAGCCAATCTATGATTCTCTCTCATCATTGATATTTCTATCTCTCTCCCCCTCTCCCTTCTTCTCTCTGAAATCAAACAAAAATATTTTTTAAAAGAAAAACGCAAGTATCTAGATACTAAGGAAAAGGAGACAAGGGCAGATGCAGGGAACACCAGAGAGGAGGATTAGGAAGGGGCAGTGATACGGTACATAAGGAACAATTGGAAACTATAAAGGGGGAGGGATAATGTGGTGTCTCTGAATCCCAGGAGCAACCTTGAGAATAAAGTGACAAACAATAAGATTTTGTATTTTTTCATACAAAAAACAAAACACGGAAATGTCTGAAAGCAAATAGAGTGGATGGGATTTTAAGTATTAGGTATGCATTGGTAAGTTTTGGAGCTTGAGTCACAACATGACTAGTTACAAAGGAGATGGTTTTAGAGAATAAAGATGCTTTCCCCCACAAACACTAGGAAAGAAAAAAAAAACTACGAAGGAAAGGATTAATGAGAGTAAGAAATATATAAGCGTTGAAGTGTTACATTTTTGATAGACTAGGTGGAGAGATGATATGCCAAGGAAGGGATAGGACAGCTGGGACTGGGGGCACGGGAAGAGAGACAAGGTCTAAAATAGCTCCCATGGGGAGAGAGCCTGGGAGTACAGAAAAGACAATTAAACAGACTGCCAAATAGCAGCAGAGAGCAGATTGAAGTTTGAAAGCATCCAGTTCTAATGAGCCAAATCTGCAACGCTGTTTGCCTCTAGTGGTGCTCTCTCTCCTGGGAGAAGCAGCAAAGGGAGCAGGAGTTAGAGGTAACCTGTTCTCAGGGATGTGCTGGGTGAGGTAAAGGTTATTAATGAAGACGCAAATCTTGTGTTCCTTGTTGGGAGTGAAAACCCACCTCATTTGAAGCAAGGAGGGCAACAATGGGTGCATCTGATCCAAGGAAGGCGGGACAGTAATTATTTTGAGTCCCAAGCTGAAAGTTGAAACCTTCAAGGAAATTAGAAAGCTTCTAATTTTCTAATTTCTCATCTCCCATTCCTCCACTCCAACCACCCCTGCTGAGACTACAGGAGCAGGAAGAAGCAGAAACTAAATGAGATAAGCAGATTCTTGTCAGAGGACTGCTGTGAAGTGTGTGTGTGTGTGTGTGTGTGTGTGTGTGTGTGTGTGTGTGTGTGTTGGAGGGAAGTGGGGATGAGGCGGGTGTTAGCATCAATACAATAAAAAGTGGAAATCTAAACTGCATTCATTTCCAACACATTAGGGTCACTCACTTTTAAATATACTCAATGAAAAAAAGTGTTCCTATGGTATTTTTTTTTATTATATACAGTTTAAGATTACTAAATTATTGCTTTCGTATAAATATAGGCTTTGCTTTTTAATCAAATCTTCCCACTTCCTGTCGGTGCAATGCAATCATCTAGTGAAGAGGCGGCCCCTCCGCCCCTCTGACTTCCCCTCTTGCCACTCTTCACATTGCTCCTCTGCTCCAACCACCTCCACCTTCTTTCCGTTCCTGGAATCAGTCAAGCTGGCTCCCAGCTCAGAGCCCTGGTGCCCGCCTTCACCACGCCTGCCAAGCGCTCCCTCCAGATCTTTCTGGACAGTCAGGTCTCCTCAGAGGTGTCCCCTCCTTGGGAAGACTTTCCTTGTCAATCTGAAGTAGCCTGTGATGCACTCTTTTCCCCATAACCTTGTTTTGTTTTGTCTTTTATTCTTAAGACCTTTTATCTATATCATCTTGCTTTTTTGTTGTTTTGTGCCTCCATTTAGAATAGAACCTCCATGAGGAAATGGATTCTGCCTGTCTTGGTCACCACTGTATCGCCAGCATTTCAAATACTTCTGAGCACACAGAATACACCCAAGTACTTGTCTAATGGATGAAGACATCATTTTTTAAAACCTTAGTATTTTCATGCTAAGTATGATGGAAAGATACATCGAGTGTTTATTCACAGGCTGTTACAAAAAACAAAAAGGGTAAAAAGGGTATTACTGCTATCTCAGAATATCCCCAAAGATTTCATCTGTCTTATTCTAAGCAATAAATATTAGGAGAAAGTAGAATATTGAAAATGAAAGGTTAGAGGAGGAAACATCCTTAAAAATAAATCTACATAAATTTTAGTAAGATAATAAATAATCAAATAGACATAAAAATGTTTATGCTATTTTTATTAAGGCTCAGGGAAGTCTGAAAATATAGACATATTTAACAGAGTTTGAAACAGTGTGGGATTTAATTAGAGCAAATACACAAATGAAATGTCAGATAAATTTTCCATGATATAATTTCTATAAATTGTGAGTAATATTTATGCTGTTTGTCTTGCTATATTAGATCTAGAAAGAAGGCTTAATTAAGAGGTTAAGAGGAAGCAGATTTTAATCTCTTCTTCATAAAAGGCAATATCTAATTAAGAAACTCAGTCTCCATTAACTTTTCATATTTTCTGTGAAAAGCATTCTCTGTCAGTTCATTGGTTTGTTGTTGTTTTGTTTTAAAAGGGAGGTGGGCGGGCCCAGCTGATATGGCTCTGTGGTTAAGCATCGACCTGTGAACCATGAGATCACAGTTAGATTCCTGGTCAGGGCATATGCCCAGGTTGCAACTCAATTCCTAGTAGGGGGCGAGTAGGAAGCAATCAATCAATGATTTTCATCATTGATGTTCCTATCTCTCTCTCCCTCTCCCTTCCTCTCTGAAATCAATAAAAAATATTTTTTAAATAAATAAATAAAAGGGAGGTGGGAGGAAATGTTAAAATAAAACCTACAGTCCTAACAAATAACTGAGTATTACAAAACTTCTAATGACCTTATGTAAGACATTATATATTAATCATGGCCCTTTGAAATATGAAGACACGTAAGCTACATAAGGAATACATAAGTAAACTTAAAAAACAACCTGCTTCAAAATTCCCTTAAGATGTCCATGTAGAAGTCAAAAATCAAAAGAATTAATTAATAAGGAAACCTCAGACAAATCCCATTTGGAAGACATGCTACAAAATACCTGACCTGTACTTTTGAGTATGTCAAGGTCAAGAACACAAAGTAAGGTTGAAGAATGATTCCATCTCGGGAGTAAGAAGACAAGCAATCCTTAAATTGATGTTGAAACAGGGGGGGAACAGCTTGTATAGAAATTACTAGGACAACTAATGATATTTGACCTTGCTCTAAGAACTAAATGGTAGTAATGGTATCGTTAAATTTCCTCCGTTTTAAAATGTCACTGTGATTTTGAAGGGAAATGTCCTTCTTAAGAAACAAACACAAACTAGCAATAAACAGGAAAAAAGAATGGGTAGATAGGTTAGTGGATGGAACTAACGAAAGGCTTCTAAGGCTATCAAGTGAAACAGAAACTTCTCACATGTCAGTGACTAGAATAATAAAAAGCAATTGGTAAGTTATAAGCAGGGTGTCAAAGATAGAAGCATAAACTATAAGAAATACAACAATAAAAATGGCAACATCTGCTGTTTAAGTTCTAACAATATATGACTACTTCAATAAATAAGATGCCTTGAAAATTGAAATTTAAATGTAAAAAATTTTTTAAACTAAAAGCCTTTGTAAATTGATTGTATTCTTTATCAATATATGGCATTTTAGAAATACATTATGGTATCATTTAAATATTAAGTTAAAAAACTAAATAGAGGGCTTAATCCATAAAATATTCTACGGAAATAAAATTTCCGGTATAGATTGATGAGTTCAATGTTTACTCACTATTCTTAAAAATCTTAATGTTTAAGCTGAAGTAATTACTATAATAGAATGCTAGAAAATGATAAGCAGCTTCAAGATGGTTATTATATGATTCATGCTTTAAAGAAAAAGAAAAGCTTATAGAGATTAAGAGATTACGTATATTGCCCAAATTTCAAAGAGGTGTTATGTGACAGGTGTAGAAAATTACAATGCCTTCTTCACCTGCTCCTTGGACAAAGCTTTCTACAAAGGTGAGAGATATTTGATTATGTAGTTTCCCACCTGGCTTTGAAGTTTGAATGTTGCCATGTTACTGCCAATGTTATTTTCTATAGTACTATAGTTTTTACATAATAATTAGCACTTTAAGATTGTTAAAATAATATTGGTTAAAATATTGAGAGCTAAAATGTATCTTTCTTTCTCATTACTTGTAGAAAGGGTACAACTCAACTGGGATACACACACACACATATATATATATATATACATACATATATTTATACAATTACGTGGATAGTATATTATTCATCTCAGACATCTTTCAGGTTCCAAACCAACTAGGCAATGCTCAGGCCCTGAACAAAGTCCTCTAATTATTGTTTCATTCCTTTTGACAATTTTACTCTCCTTAGAGAATAGAAAATTGTGGTATACCAATGCTACATTGCGTCTTAACAAATAACACACAGTATGTAGCTTATCCCAAAGCAGAAAGAGAAGAAAAAAATATGCTTTAATTTTTGGGGGTCAAGGTTCATCTGGAGAAATCTACTGACCCATTTTGAAATTAAAGTGCTGCTTTAGCACATGTGGCCATGCACACACGCACACACACACATACACACACACACACACACAGGAATTTTCCATTGAGGTTGCACATAGCAGCATATCAAAGCTCTATCAGTGACACCCTGAATCACCATCCCCACGGCAAGAATGTGCATGCTGAGTCCAGGTTGCTCACTAATTATGCAGAATTTACTTTAACCTTAAGTCTTTAAAGAAAAATTATGATTATAGAAAATCCAAGACTAATAAAAACAGAACATCATAATCATTTCTAAGGAGTCATCTCAGTTTCGTTTTTGTGTGTTTTTTTCGCAGTGAGTATTCCTGAGTTGATATTACATCTGCAACCATCGCCACAGCAAATCTTCACATTAAAAGTATCATTTTAATATTACAAAGAAATAAGAGGCAAGTCATCATTTTCATCATTGTGAGCTGAGAAATTTAACCCAATTCATGACAAGTATTGTGCATATAACATAATGTCATAATGAAATAAAGAAATGTGATGGCATATCTATGTTTTTACTCACCAGTTGTTTCCACAATGCCTTCTAGGATGACGACAATCTCGAACTGTTCAGTTTGCATGCTTCGCTGGGATAGGTCATAAAAGGGGCTTTTGGCATCGATCACGTGGCAAATCGTGAGGGGGGAAACAAGAAAAAGTTGATCTGCCCCTGTACTAAAACCTACATCCAGCTCAAGTTGATCAAGGGGAAGGAACTCACCCTCAGGTGTCTGCCGAGACTAGACAAGCACACAGAAAAAGAGAAGAAATCACCACTTGCACTGAAATTTCAAGGCAGCCTAACAGTAATTTACATCATTGGCAACATTCTGCACTATCAATCATCAGCAACAAACTCCAAACAAGTCTTTATGCAGCTATGTTCTGGCAAATGGGCCGAAATCCCACATAGCTCATGCGGGACATCCATGCATTATTTATAATACACGACTTACTATAATTACCATTCCCTAACTCGTGAGCTTTGGAGAAATGCCTGGTCCAACAATGGCTGTTCGGACAAACTGTGCAACTGAAAGTACATGTGCTACTTCTTGACATAAATTGCAGCATGGGAACCCACTGCAGGCCAGATATTTTCTCAGAAAGCAAATAAGCAGGCAATTCTTATGGAGTTTGTTAAAGCTGAAGAAGGTTGATCATAATTTAAAGTGAGCTTTATTTCATTATTACAAAGCAAAACTTAAGAATTTATTTTCCAGGACTTTTGAAAAGCAACAAATAGATATAAAATAGAAGGGTGAAGATGTTACCATATTAAATTATGTTATGTACACACACAACAACAGCTCACAGTAAAAATAAAAGGCAGATGCTATTATTTAGTGGCTTTCAAACTCCTAATAATAAATTGCATTAAAGTTGTTCACTTCTCTATTTATTTTATGAATTTTAAAGCAGTGTACAAAATTGGGCTAAAGACAAATTTTTAAGATCAAAATGCCATTTGATAATCCATATTGGATAAACTTAGGGTTTACTAAAACTTTCATGAGGCAGCAGCATTCACTATCAGCATAAATCACTGTAAACTTAACTGAAACTTAAATATGCAACTATTTAAAATTAATAAACCATGAAAGTAAACCTATTTTTATTTTCTATTCAGTTTTACTTTATTTGACATGTCTGTTACTTATAAGAATCATATATAAAATTAAAGTTTAATTTGTGTAATGATGCTTGCTGTTTGTGAAATGGGGCTTGGAAACATTTAACAGGTTCTTTGCAAAGCTAATTCAATGAACAAAACAATCACAGAATCTGTAACAGGTCTGTCCAATGGTAGTTTGAAGACAAAATCCTTACTTTCAAAATTAATTCCAAGAAATACATTGGCTTTTTATGTAGAATAGATGAGTGTGAAAACACTGAGAAATGTGCTTTAGGAAGATGTACTCCATTGCAAAACAGAACCAAGAGTTTCAAATTGGTGGACAATTGTAAGGCAGCAATCGCTACAAGGAGTTTCAACAGCAGAATTTCAGAGGCTACTTTCTAACTAATGATACTCAGGACTTTTATTTGTGCAGAAAGAAATCCAATGAAAATATTGAGACTATTTATCTTCTCTACCTTGTGAGTGGTTTATTAAAAAACAAATACATGGAAGAGATTACTGATAAGAAAGAAAAATCCATGACAAAATCTGATAGTGCAAAAATAAAAACAGCAGCTCTACCAACCAATGTTAGAGAAAACTGGGTATTTCTAGGCCAGTAGAAGTCACCTATGTTTCTGAACCTGTCTTCAACCCAGTAAGATATGGATGAGACCAGCATCTTTTCAACTACACCGTTGTATAAGTACTGATTAGTATAACACAGCAAAAGCCAAAATCAAAACAAAAACCCTGTGTCACTGTTCTCTCGTCTACTAAGAAACAGGTGCTATATAAACACAAGGTGGTACTCTGGTGTTTATAATTAATAAACAGATATTGGGTCATTTTATTAACTATTCTAAGCTTTGAATTTTCAGTACTAAATGTAAGTGTTCACAAGATAATTCTTTAAAAACTCAATTTCCCGTTTGTTTAAAAATCATTTTCCCCAAAGGAGATACATTTTTCTAATGATTACATACGTACCTCAAAATTAAATTTCATCTTCCTTTTTTTATATATGTTCTATTTATGCCTTTGCCTCATTCTAAAAGCTTTTGAGTGAGTAATTAACTTTAAAATTCACTGATCATCCAACAACCCATGAAAAGAAATGGCCTAGAAATAGGCAGTCTATCAGGAGAATGCCAACTTAGAGTAAGAAATATTTTGTTTTTAGCAAAGCAGTTTATTCACATATAGGTAATTTAGACTTAAGTATGCATGAAAATGCTCTATTTAAACTCCATATACCTTCTTGTTTAAAAGAAACCTGTCCTATATACTCAAAATTATACCTATGCCTCCTCCCCTCCCCCCACCTCCAATGCTTTATGTCCTATCCAAGTCTCGGTAGGAAAAAGTTGACACTGTACCTCTTATGTGACACTGAGGATAAAGTAATAACACTACATTTCTTTGAAAGATGTTTTCCATGTTTATATATTTTTCAAGTAAGTGAAATTCCCTAGGTATTAATTGAAAAGTATTTGCCAGTAGGTACTATCTAATTTACCCTTCTTTTAAATGACTCAGAGACTCTATATCCCCAATTTTATCTTCAGGTCTTCTTTATGTTAGACAATCAAATATTTCAACTTTATATATTCTTACCTCCCTGGTTTTTGTTTGCTTTCTCCACTTATTATAGACTGGGAAACCTATTTATCACTGTGAATTAAATAGAATGCTATTTTAGTTGTAAGAGTGGAGGATGTGGTTTTAGTGTGGAAGGTGCTTGGAGTCGTGGACTTGTTTAAAATCTGAGCTACTGGTTAGAACAAGTTTATGCTCAAACACTTATGATGTTCTAGAAACCTACATACGCCTACAGAATACATTTTCAGAAGCATATACTTCTACTATAGGCTTACCAAAAATTCTAATCTAGGTTTTTCTAATTCTGATGCAATTCCAGACATTTTCTGGGGCAAAGGGGGAAAATGCATATTTTTAAGTCTCTTGACTTGTACAAGCAGAGTGAGAAATCTTTTGTTCAAGCAACTGTAATATACACATGTACATGAAAAGAAAAGAAAAGGGGAGGGGAAAAGGGGGAAGGGGAGAGGGAATGGGAAGGAAAAGGGGAAAAGAAGGGGAAAGGAAGGGGAAGGGGCAGGGGAGGGGAAGTGGAGGGAGAAGGGGAGGGGGGGGAGTGGAGGGAGAAGGGGAGGGGGAGGGGGAGTGGAGGGAGAAGGGGAGGGGGAGGGGGAGTGGAGGGAGAAGGGGAAGGGGAGGGGGAGTGGAGGGAGAAGGGGAGGGGGAGGAGGAGGAAGAAGGGCAGGGAGGGGGGGAAGGGAGGGGGAGTGGAGGAGGAGGGGAAGGGGAGGAGGAGGGAGAAGGGCAGGGAGGGGGGGAAGGGAGGGGGAGTGGAGGGAGAAGGGGAAGGAGAAGAGGAAGGGGAAGGAGTTATGCATGTCCTTTATAAAATTAAAGCATGATCTCTACCTGGACTATGTAATAAATCAGCAGCACTGATATTCCATCAGTTTCTAATTCTCTTATTTAACTATCAATTGGCCCAGAAATTTTGACAATAGGTGTAAGAAATTTTAGATAAAAACCAATTTAACCTTTATTATGTTATCTCTTATTATATATAAGAAGAAATCTTTCATTTATAGAGCAATTCGTTAATGGTTCAATTATCTCCATTAGTTCTTTAAACCTCCTAATTTCAAGGGAACACAGAACCATGACCATTTTCTAGATAAAAATGTGTAAATAGATATGATGGAGATCAACAATAATTCAAAACAACTGCTAAAGGTTAGGATTGATGTAGTAAATAATTTAAATTTCTAAAGAGTGGATAATTAAAATTGACGTCAATTGATGAAATAATCACTCAGAACTATAAAACTATTGAGTAAACAAGAAAGTGAGAAAAAAGTGAAAAGAAATTCTTTGGAATTTGGAAAGTCTTAAAAATTCAGAACATGCCGAAACCGGTTTGGCTCAGTGGATAGAGCTTTGGCCTGCAGACTCAAGGGTCCCAGGTTCAATTCCGGTCAAGGGCATGTACCTTGGTTGCGGGCACATCCCCAGTAGGGGGTGTGCAAGAGGCAGCTGATCGATGTTTCTCTCTCATCGATGTTTCTAACTCTCTATCCCTCTCTCTTCCTCTCTGTAAAAAATCATTAAAATATATTTTTTAAAAATTTCAGAACATAATTTGAAAACAATAGGACCAGAGTTGGCTTTAATACACTTTTATTTTCAATTGTATAGAATTTTGGGAAGGAAATAAAAACTTTCCTCCATTTGAAAGGTTTTCTGGTTGACTGAACTATAACAAATGCTGGGAGTTAAGATAAAAATCAAAGAAATCTATAGCATAAAGTTTGTTTAAATTTACTGCCCAAAAATTATAATTAGGAGATCATGGATTTTTTTAAAATGATTGTTTTTACAATTTAGGTTGTGAAAATCATTTCTAAGTTATTTTCACAAATAATAAGAAAAAATATTATTATTTAAAAGTAGTATTTCTATTATACACATTTTAAATTATGTGCAAATATATATATATGTATAGAATGTAAGGCTTGTTGCTCATTTTATAGTCACTTGTACTAATTTCAAAGAAGCAGATAATGTCAAATGACTTTAAACTGAGAGTCCAAAAAGGCCTACACAATAATTAATTACAATTCTGACTACAGGTGGAAAATGATTCAAGTCAGAGATCACTAGAAGGGACTATCATGATAGTCCCCAATAACATACTTTACTGATAAATGGCTTTTATATTACAAATAAAAAAACTTTTGAGCACTTGTTCAAAGACACACACACACACACACACACACACACTCACACACAACTGGAATACACATTTAGCACTGTCTTGGCATAGCAGACCCACATTTGGCCATCCTCCTTCTGGGAGATTTGTGACCAGTTGTCACATTCATTCAGCAAGAACACACTTCACCAACACAATCAATCTCTTTGCTGCCTTTCTTCCATTTCTCTAACCCATTACTCTGTTCTAATTATAACCACTGTGGTCTGTCCTGGCTCCAAGGGAGGCTTGGGAAATTCTGAATGAAACATTTAGTCACTATCATCTGACTCATGAAATGTACCTCTATCATGCTCTAAGGTTTGATCCACACCCATCACCTCCCACAAGTCCCTACTGCTAAAGGGCACTGAAGGCCAGTTGCAGGGAAAGGGAAAGAAAGAAGGGAAATGAGGCCCAGCTGGAGCGGGTAAACCAGTCTTGCTGATCACCTGTCCAGGATTTTATCAGTAATTTCACTTCTCCTAAGTGTGTGTGTGTGTGTGTGTGTATGTGTGTGTGTGTATGTGTGTGTGTGTGTGTGTGTGTGTGTGTGTGTGTGTGTGTTGAATAGATGCTGAAGTCAGGAAGAAAACACATGGAATGAGGTCAGAGTGCTCTCTGGAAGCTAAAATTAGGAAATGAGCCCAAATGCCAGCACCACGATAAGGAATAAAAAAATGCCTTGTGACTGAAAGCAGTTTTGGCAATGGTTTTGGGACTCAGACCAAAATTAAGGTCAGGTAGAGAAGTGTGTGGATGTATCATTTTATTTAGACCATCTACAATTAAATTGTGCATTTCTTTTGACTGTAAGCTTGAAATTCTATCAATATCAAGTGGAAAAACCTATGGCCAGCATCAATTCTAAAATAAAGATTTTTTTTAATACTAAGCTACTTATCCCATCAAAATATGTTCACTTTATAAAAAGAAAGTACCTCATGGAATGGAATGGAATTTGTGTTGTAATCAATCATGTGAGACTTTTATGCCATTCAAATGAAAGAACAGCTTTATAATTATTTAGGGGCGTTTTATGGAATTTATAATAACTGTGGACAGAATTTGTATCCTTCCATGCACAAGCACCCTCCTACTTACAAGCACCCTCAAATGCATTAAATGCTTTTTCCTGTTTCCCTTGATCATTTCTCCTTACCTACTGCTGTTTATATTTGGATCTTTATTTCCCTTATTTATTCACACTGTATTCTCCTGAGTACAAGCCAGCCTGTACTTTTCAGTACTAAATTAAAAGTAAAGAACAAAAGCAAACAAAACAACATATTACTACTATTTTTAAAAATAATAACAATTATATATTTTAAAATTATTGTACTTGTGTCAGAGAAAACAAAGCTAGACTAAATAGGAATTGTGTCCTTTTTTTTTTTTTCCCCTAAGTCATAATTAACCCATGTAAAAAATTCACCCAAATTATAGGATCTAGCTCTAAGAATTCTGGGGTATTCAGTTCTAGACTCCTTGAATATTTTTATTAACAGCTTGTATGATGTTCAGAAAACCTGTTTTTTTAATAATCATTTGTGGGTTTAATTTTTTTTAAAAGCAGATAAAAACTAAAGTGCAAACTGGCCTAGCTCAATCAGTGAAAGAGTCCAACAATTTTGTTTTTTATTGCATCTTCACTTATTCACATTTAGATGAGTAAGCCAGATAACACCCAACTTTGAGTATCCATATAAATAAAGAATTTAAAAAGTGATACAAAAATAATGCATGTGATACATTAGAAGAAGATTGTACACCATTACTTTTTCAATAATTGAAAATTAAGGGTTGCACAGCTGACCTCCCAGGAAAGAAAGACAATGACTACCTACAATGAATTAAAATGTCAAG
Organism: Cnephaeus nilssonii; assembly: GCF_951640355.1. NCBI lineage: Eukaryota > Metazoa > Chordata > Mammalia > Chiroptera > Vespertilionidae > Cnephaeus > Cnephaeus nilssonii. The sequence goes on from NC_137081.1 coordinate 59,316,373, forward strand.
AAATACACTTCCATAAAAAAATTTTTTCCTTATCTCTTTATTTCAAAATATGGATCCAATAATAGTTTATTTTAGGTTTACTTTATGTGACTAAGGATTAACTGAGTGCCTATATGTCATATATACATATGACAGCTTCTGAATAAGTTCGTAAATTCCTGAATAATATATCAAAAAAGACAATTAAAATCTTCCCCTTAATAAGATGTAAATCTGGGGCAGTCAACCTTTAATATTATATTTGTAGAAAGAAGTATGTGAAATGTCCAAATTCTTTATACCCAATAGTAAATTACAGGGTCCAACATTTCAGGCATCAATTTCAATCCCTAATCCAGACATTTTTATTAAAACTTTCAACTAGATTATGTATTAACATGACATTGCTACTCATTAGTCACTATATTTTAGGTCAAAAGAAAAACTAAAATAAATAGAAAAATCTAATAAAAATCAGCATGAAGACAAAAATAGGAAAAGAGAAATATTCATTTTTAAAGAGATGATAAACTTATAAATATTAACATAAAAATAACTTCATAGTATATTAATGTTTTTAATTTAATCTGCTTCCTTTTTTGTTTTCTGAGTAGAAAAAGGACCAACAGCTCCAGGCATAAAATGGGAAAATCTATATTTAAATATAGAAATAAATTTCAGTATTCACAAGCTTGGAAGACAGAAATAGTGTTGAAGTAAAATTTGCTTTCATGTAAGTGAATAACAATTAAAAACAGGGCAGAGAAGTTATAAAAAAACTTCCATCAAAACTTAGAGAATTCAAAAGAAATATGCATGGAAACTTTCATACTAGTAAGGATTAAAAAGTCATATCCTTGTTCTTACAATCTTCCAAAGAATAGAAAGTGCCTTATAGTTATTAAAAAGTAAGTTTTTATTAATACTATAAAATACGATTGATTATATTCAGCAAAAAGAGAAAAACTTCAATAGGAAAATACAGGATGGGCAAAAGTAAGTTTACAGTGATTTGTATGGAAAAATAATACAATAATTAATTAATAATGCAAGAATAAACTGGTTTGCATACTCACAATTGTAAACCTACATTTTTTTTATTACAAAAAGGAAGGGAGAGGGAGAGAGAGATACAAACATCAATGAGGAGAGAGAATCACTGATGGGCTGGCTCCTGCATGCCCTCCACTGGGGACTCAGCCTGAAACCAGGGCAGGTGTCCTGACCTGGAATTGAACCCTGACCTCCTGGTTCATAGGTCAACGCTCAAACACTGAGCCATGCTGGTCAGGCTATAAACCTACTTTTGCCCAACTCTGTATAAGTGAAATTAAATTAGGTAATAGGAATAACATATATAGACTATAATTACTACCATTAAATATAATGGTTTTTGGTTCCTTAAAATTCTGTATATTTTTCTGTATTAAAGATACATAAATCTAATATTTAAAATGTCAAACAGGGATTAAAGGAGGAAACTGAATATGTATTGTGATTTTTATAAGAAGACTGTATAAGACTAATATCAAAATAGTATTACTATATGATTTAGTATAGATTCTCTTTAAAAATATAGTTGGTTGGCTATTTTAGGTCACTTCATATCAGTCCCTTCAAAAAAAATAAGGGAAACATATTAAAAGCAAATCTCCCACCTAATTTTGCTGAATGTTATCAGTTACCTAATAAAACATGACTCCTTTTTAGTGAAGTCTAAGGAAATGATGCAAACTATGAGAATTCATTTTAATTACCATGGCTACAAAAAAAACAAACTTCAAACTACAACTGACTGGATGATGAGCTGCCTCCAATCAACTTTCTTGCTTCACAAAAAAGCAAGAGAGAATTTCCCCATATTCTGTTTAAATACAAATTGATGCCACATGCCAATCATTTTAACTTCTAGCAATGATATCTTCCTAAGAAATCAAAAGCAAAATATTTTATAGGAATATCATACATATTGTTTTAATTGGATGTTGTTTTTATCACCTTGTGTTGATATAGCACCTTGGTCCAAATTTGCCAACATTATCCACCTTTTATTATTTTTTTAATCAGGAAATTCCTTAAGGTACATGTGGTACATGGTCTTATGCATAGAAATCATTATCAATGTTCTGAACCACTGTAGACACTGAATAATTCAGATCCATTGTACCTTTGTTAAAAAAAATTGATATGTAAATTAATTCTAATTATTTCTGGCTTTGTTAAAATAAAACTTGATAAAGTCTAAAAGCATCTAAAATATGTTGCTTTGAAAGGATATTTGCTTTAATAAATGGCTTTCCATGTTTGGAAAACTAGAGAACAGCATGTAAAATTATCTTTAAAGTCTAATTTTAAATTTCCAATAGAGCAATCAATATGGTAATCTACTCTTCAATAAGAATTTCAAAGCAACACATAGACATGGGTTCCTTGAGAGACTGCACTGTATTAACAAAGTAGGTCTAACACAGATAAATTATACATCTTGTTCTATTAACAGAACAGGCACATACTACAAATATTAATGCAATAAACAAATCTACAACACAACTGCTTAGCTTGACCCAAACTACTCACTTAATTCAAACAGTGGTCAGTAACACAACATGCTAAGTTAAATAAAAAAGCTGTATGTAGCTCATTGAAGTTAATTATACAGCATATGAGCTATTCAAATTATTTATTGCAGTTATCTTAATGAACATGTACATCAGAACCAGGTTGAAAATTTTCCACCATGCCCTACAAACTTTAATTTCTACACTGTCTGTAAGAATAGTAAATACGTGTCTGATGTGGAATGGCAGAACAACTAAACTGCTTTAATCTAACAATTTATTGAGCAACATGGTCAAGTCATTAGGGTAAGATCTTATACGTGAATCATGAAAATGACACAAGGTCCAAACTTTTCAAAGCAAGTTGGATCACTTTTAACCACAACGTAAGTTGAGATTATGTAAAACAATATGTATTTGTAGAGTGCAAATTGAAATTTCAAAGCCAAATCTCAATTTATAAATGTATCCGATTTTCATTTTGTCAATGCTAAATTTGGAAACTGGCTATGATTCTTTATGCAAGCTCAGATAAATTTTTATGATTTTGTTTAAGGACATCCTTTTAAAGTTGTGAATACTTGAAAACTACCCAAATCCATCAAAAAGATGAATTGTAAATAACACACAGAGAACTGGGCTTACATCCTAGTTCCCAGACTCTAATTGGGTGAGTCATTAGGGTGGGCTTCTCTTCTTGTTTGTAGTAGTGCCCTCTAACGACTAGGTGAACTTTGCTTTAGCAACCACTCTTATGTGCAATTTGTTTTAGCATTTACACTGCTCATGGTAGGAGGCAATCTTCTTTAATGGATGCTGAAAAGCTTTAAGTGAAATCGGTAATTGACAAAGGCTTCGTAGAACTAGGCAACTGAGAATAAAATTAACAAGAGGCTCTACAGGAAAAGCACTCAAGCTTTCACAGAATACTTCTCTAGGAAAATATTTAGTAAAAGTAAAATTTTAAAGAACCAGGTGTTGTTTCTTCCACTTTATTAACCGTTGTGGGTTTGCTTGGTTTTTTTGTTTGTTTGTTTGTTTTTGGTGGGGGGAGGGTGGGGGGGCGGCCTCTGTGTTCATTCAAAAGATGGCCGTAGACCAAGTTAATGTTATTGGGTCTAGAGGAATAATCCACCTGCTGATATGCTGATATTATTAAGGGGGGGGGGGAGAGAAATAATGAAAGGAAAAAAATGCTCTAAGTAAAAGTTGGGGTAAGTTCAGCAGCTATTTCTTCAAAATAAAAGCTGCTCGGTTTTAGTACCCGAAATTTAATGAAGCAAAAGTATTGACAACAAATCAGAAGAGCTCTAAAGAGCAGAGCAGCAAGGGTAAGGCAGAAAACAGGCACACTCATTTACCTCCGGGCTCCAGGAAACCACACCACTCCGTAAGTGTCACTAGTGCAGAAAGTGATACAAGCACAACCAAATGATGCTCAGGAAGAGCAGGCGAGTGAGTGGAGCAAGGACAGCACTGTCCACTGTGCTTCCGGGCCCCAGCCCCACCCCCGCCCTCCCCAGCGGACCTTTACCTGCGGCGGAAGGTGAGACTCAGGGGCTGGGGTGGTTCTCAGCTTGGAGGGCGGGCGGGGGCCAGGTGGGGAAGGGGGCGGGTCGCACCTACCTTGAGCAGCTTGCAGCGGATCTGCGCGGAGACCATGTGGCTGTTGCGCAGGTTGCCCACCCGGAACATGAGCGTGAGTTTGCCGTCCCTCATGGAAATCACCGCGTGCTCGCTGAACATGAGGGTCTCCGCGCGCTTCTTGGGCTGGGACATCTTGATGAACATGCAGCCGATGAGGAAAGCGTCCACGATGGAGCCGAGGATGGACTGGAAGAGGAAGAGGATGATGCCCTCGGGGCACTTGTCGGTGATGTAGCGGTAGCCATAGCCGATGGTGGCCTCGGTCTCGATGAAGAAGAGGAAGGCGGAGGGGAAGTTGTAGACATTGGCCACGCAGGGCGTGTAGTTGCCGACGTGAGCTTTGTTTAGGTCGCCCCGGGTGTAGGCGATCACCCACCACATGGACGCCATGAAGAGCCAGGCCACGGTGTAGGTGAGGATGAAGATGAAGAGGTTCCAGCGCCACTTGAGGTCCACCAGGGTGGTGAAGAGGTCCGAGAGGTAGCGGCTCGTCTCGCTGCCCAGGTTGCCGTGCTGTACATTGCACCGGCCGTTCTTGTCCACGAATCGCTGCCGCTTCTTCTTGGGCACCAGCTGCTGCTGCTGCGGGCCCTGGCCCGGCCCCTGGGGCTGCAAGCCCGAACCGCTGGACGAGGTGGTCACTACCTGGTAATCGTCCCCAAATTTCCTTCGGAGTGCAGACATAATACGGAGGGGCGAGCCAGATTCAAACGCGAAGTGAAGGCGCAGGAGCCGAGCGCTGCAAACCAGCACCAATAAGGCGGTGGGGGCGGGGGAGAGAGTGGGGAGCGGAGGGGGGCGGACAAAAGAGAGCGCACCTGGCTTGGGGGGCGCACCGGCCGGCAGCGGCGGTCGCTGCAGCCCCCTCTCCTCCCCCTGGGACGGAGGCTTGCCTACCAGGCTGAGTCTGTAAAAAGTGTCCTCCCGCACTCAAGGCAGGAGGGCGGCGAGGACCACGAGCGCAATTTCGCCTCCGAGCTTTCCGAGGCGTCTCTTCTCTTCCCCCACCACCCGCATCCCGGCCACCCCTTCTCGCCTTCCCCAGCCCTCCCGACTGCCCTCCCCAGCTGACTCTTTAAATTAAGAGTTGACACGCGAGTTCCACGCCACCTGCCAACTCGCCAGGCTGCCCCAGCTGCGTTACCTGCTGGGACCAGACCCTCCCCTTACCCCGCCGCTCCCCGGATCGCCCGCCCCTCCCCCGGACGGCTCCCGCCTGCCCCCGGCGCTCCCCCCCGCCCTCCTATCTTTTGGCCAAAATCCCGCCCAAAGGCATGTCTGCCAAGTAGTGTTGCAACACCCTTACTCCAGGCTCAGAGTCCCCCGCTCCACACTCCGGAGAGGTGTCTGCTGGCTGCCGAGTTCCCGTGGGCGCCACCGGGCCCTCGGGCGGACCCTGAAGGTCCCCCCTCCGCCCCCGCGCGCAGCGGAGACGCGGCGGGGCCAGAACCCGGAGCCCTCACCCCGCGGAGACGGCGCAGCGGCCGCGGCAGCCCGGCCTCGCTGTGCGCTCAGGGCTGCTTTCCTCGCCCCCACTTTTCCTGCTGTACCTCGGGGGGCGCCAGTTCAGTACCCACCCACCCTGAGCGCCGTAACTTCCAGAGAGCGGCACGCTGCCCCCACTAGAAGGATCCTGGAGCCTCGGGCACAGACTGATTGGGGCGCGGGACTTGAGGGTTCCGGGACGCCGTGCCTTCCCTGCAGGCGGCAGTGGCACCGTGGTAAGGGTTCGAGCCTCGAGCTGCCGGTCACTTTCAGGTTAGAGGCAAGCGGCACTCCAGCTGTTCCTCGGTTGCACGGGGCTCTCCTTCACCTCTGTCTTCCTAGGTCTTCCTACGCCCGGCCCGCGCCTCGGGGGCTCGGGGGGAAGACGCCAGGCGCCGGCAGGAGAGCGGCGGCGGTGCGGGTGAGGGTGCGTGCGATCAGCTGCAGAGCCGCGCTAGCCCCGCCTGTCCCCGCTTCCCCCGCTGCTCCACCAGCCGGAATTGCACCTCCGCGCCTCAGTTGAGCCTGCAGTGTCTGGCAGCTCGAGAAAACCGAGCCTCTCCAATGAGAAGCGTTTCTCCATTGGCTCCCAAACGCCAGGCAGCACTCCTTCTTCTCCGCTCCGCATCAGGCAGCAAGCCCCCAGCCAGCAGCAGATGCTGGTCTCTGAAAGCAAAGCAGTACAATCTGTCTCCATAACTAGGGCTCTCCTCGAAACGGATGCCTGGATTGGGGACTGCCTCACAGAGATCCCAACTGGCTCCGAGACAAGCGTGTCTAGAACTCAAAGTTGCAAGTAGCAAAGGGGGCCTTGGGATGGGGACAGAAAGGAGAAGAAACACTTAGAGGGAAGCTCATCATCTTTCCTGAAAATGGCTCTATTAAAAAGGTTCAGGATGCCCAGCGTTAGTTAACGTGTGGCTGTAATTGAGGGAAGAAGGCTGGGTTGGAACGGCCCAGGCTTGGCAGTTAACTTAATGGAGGGTCAAAGTGCAGAAATAGCTAATATAGTGCCCATGTGTAAACACCAGCTTATTTACCACCTTTCATGTTTGTTTTAAGAATGCCATGGTATCTTGTGACATATTCATTACATTCAGGCCTTTCGGTACAGATGTATAAAATCGGTTTTGTTAGGAAAAAAAATCATCAACTCCTGAGATCATTAAAGCAAAAGGCTGCTATAGGAAAATAGGTACACAATCACTCTACCAATTCTCTGCCTATGGGCACTCCCCCCTACTTCTCTACCCTTAAACCTTCGTGCAGGCAAGCATGTGTCACCTTCTCAGCCATAAACCAAGGGCTCTTCACTGTCATTTAGTTAAAACAGCTACCCGCAGTTACAGGCTCTTCTCCTGCAGGCCGTCTGATAAGAGGCCAGTAATTCTCTTATTCTTTGGGATTACATAAGAAGAGAAAGTGACACTGCGGGAAGTGGAAACTGCTTCGGACCTGGAATCATAAGACCTGATTTGGGTCCTGGCCCTGCCATTCACCATCTGTGTGACCTTGAACAAGTAGCTAAGTATATTTGGGCCCCAATTTCCTGCTCTGAAAAATTGGGAGTTTCAACATATTTCCAAAATTTGCATGGGAAAAGAGAATGAATGTGGTTCTATTAACTACCTTTGCTGCCAGGGATGTTACCTACTGGGCTATAAAAATGCAACAAAGCCAAGAGGAGATCAGAAATGAGTTTTTGGAGTTGACCCCATCCAGTGAACTAATACGTGTATTGTTTTCTTATTTCTGACTGCTCTCCCTCTGACTCACTATGCCCTTAACAGGCTGGCTTTTTTCATTTCCTGAAACCCACCAAAGCATTATCCCCATCCTTATACCTTTGTGCTATCTGTTCCCTCTTTCTGGAATGCTCTTGCCCTACTGTTCCATGTCACTGGCTCCTTCTTTCATTCAACCTGGGTGCTTCTTCCTAGGGAGACTTCCACTAGCCCTGTACTCTCTATCACATCAGTTTGGCTCATTTTCTTCACAGCACTTTTTTCTAAAGGACATTTTCTTCATTTGTTTGTTGTCTCTCTCCCATTACATCACAGTCCTGGAATGCAAGCTCTATAAGAACTGGAACTTTGTCTCTCTCGTTTACTATGTCCCTAACACCTAGAACACAGCCTGTCATATACCAGGTCCACAATATATCTGTTGGATCAATAACATGTACCAATCCACATCACTAGGAACTCCACATACTTTGAAACTCTCTCTGAGTAATACAAAATTAAAAGTCATCACTAAGTCAGGTCACTTATATGATCCTATATAATAAAGAGGGAATATGCTAATTGGCTGCCACACCCTCACAAGATGGAGGTGCCCACAGCCAATAAAGAGGGAATATGCTAATTGACTGCCACACCCTCACAAGATGACGGCACCCACAGCCACAAGATGGCGGCACCCAGTCCCCCCAGCCCCGCGTCATCCAGCTGGAGTCCCCTAGTCCTCTCAGCCCCACAGGGGAAGGCAGTTAGGGATGATCATGTCAGCAGGGGAGCAGTTAGGTGTCAATCAGTCCAGCAGGGGAGTGGTTAGGAAGCTATCAGGCAGGCAGGCAGAGTGGTTAGGGGCAATCAGGCAAGCAGGCAGGCGAGTGTTTAAGAGCCACCAGTCCCAGATTGTGAGAGGGATTGGGCTTAAACCTGCAGTCAGACATTCCCTGAGGTGTCCCAGATTGGAGAGGGTACAGGCTAGGTTGAGGGACACCCCACCCCCACCCCCATGCAGAATTTCATGCACCAGGCTTCTAGTTCAATATAAAAGAACATATAAATAAAAAAGGAATGCTTTCTGTGCTTCTTAGGTATAGAATGGATATTCAATCAGATGCCAAATTCTTTTGATATGATTTCCCCTCTCCCTTTAAAAATGCTACTATCTTTCTTTAAATCCCAATTTCAGTTTAGGCCCAATGTGAAATGATTTTCTTGCCTACAGTCTTTTACTCCTTCAAACTATCCTAGATAGTATCACTAGATCTATTTTCTTAGAACCATAAAAGTTTAGTAAGGAAATGAAAATGAAAGAGTTCTCTGATTATTTCTTTTCCAAACGTTTGCTAGTAAACATTCCCACTTTTTTAAAAAAAACATTTTTCTATGGGAAACCTTTGCCATTTTTCAGCAACCAAATTTACAAACAAACAAGTAATTTGATACCTCAAGAGATATAATTTAATCTAATCCTCTCATTTAACAAATAAGCACATTGAGGTTAGAAAGAGAAGATAACTTGTTCAGTGTTAGAGTTGATAAGTGAAAACTCTGAGATTTGAACCCAGAACATTGTACCTCCAGAACCAGAGTGCTCTGCCATCCCTTACCAGGTGCCTGGAAGACAGACTAGGATTTCTGATTCATAATCAGGGCCACCCTCCACTACATCATGCTTCTCGGAAGGTTGAGATCTCAGGTCCTTAAAATATGCCTAATCTATAGTTCCAAAATTATCTCCTACCCTGCCTTTAATGGGGGCAATACTCCAACCAACTTTGACCATTATCAATTCCCCCAAAATGCCCCCAAGAGCAGAATCTTGAGTGGAAGTAGAGTTTATTAGTGTCTTCACATTTGTGATTTCATTTGCTCAACTTCCTCCCTGTCACTTAAGTACCCTTTTTCTATGCCTGCGAAATCCGAATCACTGTCACTGGGGAAGGAAATAATTTCTTTGACTTTTATTTTCCAGTGCCACCTCCCCCATGAAGCTTTACTTTATCTTTCCACTAACAAAAATATCTCCCTTTTTGAATTCTTACCTCCCAAGATTTGTAATGTGGCTTTTTTTTTTTTTTTTCCTTTCTAGCCTATATTTGAGCTCGGAATTTACCAAGATTTCCCTCAAGAGCACCCCGAGCATCTACCTCTCAATATTTTGATACCATTCAATACTCCAGTTATCCAACCTTGCCTTGCACATGGTAAATATTTATAAATATTTAAAGAGGACTAAAATGTATTGAGCTTACTTTAATGTGCCAGGCAATATTGTTGGTGCTTGGAACTTTACAATTAGTATTCCCATTGCATAGCTAGAAAGAGGATAGAGCATGTATTCCAAAACATCGCTGTCCTTTTTCAAGGTCTTCATTTTAAAGAAACAGTACTTCTTGGAACATGAACTAGTTGTTCAGGATGCCATTATGTCACACGGTCAATGTGGCTGAGCCTTGACCTCTCTGTGACATTAAGTCCAACTCCTTGAAAATATTTAAAGAGGAACGAAACTCTTCTTCTGTCAGCACAGCTGCTGCCATGATGAGGCTCTGGAGGCCGGCCAGCCCCTCGGTGCCAAAGCCAGGCGGGATGTGTGGGGAATGGATGACAGAAGGCCACCTAATCAGGTGCTGTCTGATGAACTGAAGTGAAATACTGCAAACAGAATGGGTCAAAGGGCCGAAACCGGTTTGGCTCAGTGGATAGAGCGTCGGCCTGCGGACTGAAAGGTCCCAGGTTCGATTCCGGTCAAGGGCATGTACCTTGGTTGCGGGCACGTCCCCAGTGGGGGTTGTGCAGAAGGCAGCTGATCGATGTCTCTCTCTCATCGATGTTTCTAACTCTCTATCCCTCTCCCTTCCTCTCTGTAAAAAATCAATAAAATATATTAAAAAAAAAAAAAAAGAATGGGTCAAAGGAAGGAGAGGCACAGGATTTCAGCCAAAGCCAAACCTGGAAAATATCACTACAGAATGCACAAGCATTTGGTGTTTAACATATAAAGACAGGGTGGTAGATTACAAACAAACTACCATACACATCTTGGGAGTAAGGGGAGGGGGGAGGATTAAAGCTATATTTACCAACAAACTCAGTTAAGAACAAGCTACATATTTATTCTGTGTTTAAAATGACTAATATTACCAAAAAAATCGTAACTTTGAAAACAAGGCATACCATTCTGTGTTTTAATACTAAAGAGGCATGACTTTGCACCTGCGCTCACCCTATTATGTAACTGAACAGTGTGAGGAAAAGAGTACATTGACTGTAAAAGTAGAAAAACCTCTGCTCTTGAGAAGTCCAAATTCTAAAAATGACTTAATCGGCCAACTGTGGAGAAAGCCAGGCTTTGAACACCTCGGTTCACCTGGAGTGCGCCTTCTCGTCATTCACTATTGTCACTGTGTCCTGCCATGTGCTAGTCTGTGAGACCGGAAATATTAATTACTCTCAGGCGAAAATGTTATTATATTTAATACTCCTTTACTCTTAATCCTACCATCCTCTGAACTACAATGAAGAGATGGGCAGGCCTGGGGATCCGAAGCTGTGTGCTTCAAACGGTAACACATTCCCATTGTCACCATAAGTTCTGCTATATCTGGGAAGAGGTCACTTTTTGAAATTCTATATGCAATTTTAGGCAATGGAATGGTGTTTCTTTTTTCTTTTCTTTTCTTTCTTTTTTTTTTAGCACTCCTAAAAAAAGAATACTGAATTTATTTTCTCTCTTGCTAAAAAAAAATAAAATAAAATAAGAAAAATGAAAAGGAGAAATCAGCTTGAGATTTCACTGCACAGACTTGAGAACAGAGCCATTGCCATACCCTGGCAGTGACTCATCCAGCCCTTAATCTTGGCTCCAAATCCCGGCCTCTGCTTGAGGATTCACAGAAAAGCAAAATGCCATCGTCACTTGGAGGCCATTTATTTAGCAACGTTTTCCTGACTTAAACCCTTTCTTTACTCCAGCACTGTGCCTGGGAGTACTCTGGTTTATGAAAGAATAGAGACTTTAAAAACTTTTCTAGAACTCAACACCTATTAAGAAAGAAATGCTGGTTTTTATCAGACCCAAGGGCTTATTGGCAAAGCATCAAGGAAAAACAACAATGTCCTATCATTTTCCATGTCAGTGGAAGTTATACTTCTCAGGATTTCTCCCCTGAGCACACCAATGAAATACTAGATGTCAAAATATGGACAAGAGTGTTGTTTAGTTCAATACAGCAGACACCTAATGTGCACCAACCATGTGCCTAGCATTAGATCAGGTTTGTGCAGGTCAGAAATAATGACAACAAAATATATTAACAACAACAATAATAGTAATTAATACAATGTAGTGAACACTAAAGGAAAAGATTGCTTTATTTACATTTAGAAGAACAAGTCTCATTAGGAAATACTCCTCTAGCTAATGTAACCTATCAAACTGGAATCACATTTTGTTAAGCATTAAGTTACCTCTGTCCAAGCAACTTTATTTTGGAAATCTGAAGATAAGTTTTTTTTTTAATTTTTTTTATTGATTTCTTTTACAGAGAAGAAGGGAGAGGGATAGAGAGTTAGAAACATCAATGAGAGAGAAACATCAATCAGCTGCCTCCTGCACATCCCCTACTGGGGATGTGCCCACAACCAAGGTACATGCCCTTGACTAGAATCAAACCTGGGACCCTTCAGTCCGCAGGCCGACACTTTATCCACTGAGCCAAACCGGTTAGGGCTGAAGATAAGTTTTTAAAAAATATTTTTATTGATTTCAGAGAGGGAGAGTGAGAAAGAGAAACATCAATGATGAGAGAAAATCATTGATTGGCTGTCTCCTGCACGCCCCACAGTGTGGGATGGAACCTGCAGCCTGAGCATATGGCCTGACCGGGAATCAAACCATGACTTCCTGGTTCATAGATCGATGCTCAACCACTGAGCCATGCCAGCTGGGCTAGATTTTTAATGACAAGCTTTCTAAGAGGTAATATTTTTGCATAATTTAAAAAAGAGGAGACATAATTTGTACTTATCTTTTAGAACCTTACAAACATGTATTAAAATACTAGAAGAAAAATGCAAATAGCTAGCATTTTTGGAGGTGGTAGAGTAAATTTTTCACTCTAATTTTCTGTGTTAGTGTATATAAAGAGATTGGAATCATTTTCCACTATTGAAATATAATAATGCGACTTTTGCCATTTAAAAAATGTTTTAAAAGATTGACAGGTCGTGTCAGTATAGTTTATCTGGGAAGCAGAAACCGAGACAAAGCTAGGGAGACAAAAGGTTTGTTAGGGGCAATGCACATTAAAGATAATAGGGAAAGGAACAGAATAAAGCAGAAATAACTGTAGTCTGTGATGCTGACCTGACATCAACTAAAGAAAAGGAAAGATAAGAGGAAGCAGAATTCAGTAGCAGGACACACAGTCTATGGTGAAAATTTTAAAAATGAATTTATTATGATGATAAACCATGCAGGTTTCAAGTGTACAACTCAACAAAACATCATCTGCACACTGCGTCTTGCACCTATCCTCCCAAGCAAAGTCTCTTTTCAGCCCCATTCCACCCCCACCCCCATCTTTGCCCACCTCCACCTAGCTCCCACCACCTCTCCCTCTGGCATTCACTACACTGTTGTCTGTGTCTGTGTGTTATGTATATACTAGAGGCTTGGTGCATAGCATTTGTGCACTGGGGGGGGGGGGGGGGGGCGGTTCCTGTGCCCGGCCTGTGCCCTCTCACAGTCCAGGACCCCTTGGAGGATGTCCGCCTGCTGGCTTACATCCCCCAAGGGGTCCTTAGCACTGCCGCGGAGGAGAAAGAGGCTCCCGCCACCACCGCTGAACTTGCCAGCCATGAGCCCGGCTCCTGCATTGAGCATCTGCCCCCTGGTGGTTAGTGTGCATCATAGCGACCTGTCGTTCCGCCATTTGGTCGATTTGCTTATTAGCCTTTTATTATATAAGATGTGTGTGTTGTTGTGTGTTTTGTGTTTTTTTTTTTTTTGCTAATCCCTTCACCCTCTTTCGTCTAGTCCTTCATCCCCTTCCCTCTTACAGCTGTCAGTCTGTTCCATGTATTCATGCCAATGTTTCTATTTTGTTCATCAGTTTATTGTGTTCATTAGATTCCACATATGAGTGAAATAACGTGGTATTTGTCTTTCTCTGACTGGCTTATTTCACTTACATCATAATCTCCAGGTCCATCTATGCTGTTGTAAAAGGTAATTCTTGGACACCTCAATGGGAGGCTCTAGAGCAAAAGTTGCCCATTAGAATATTACTACATTGGGCTGAGATGGTTCTGTCCTAAGGTGCCTGCTGAGTTGTCATTGGTAGTTCTTGAAAGAAAATGACTTTAGCTGAATGCTGTATCTGATTGGGCAAGATGCTGTTGCTGAATGCCATCAGCTCAATGCACTCTTTCTAGCCAAAGGCGTGTTCTTCTTGAAGGGACACCAAGTGGCACACCTCCATGGCTGACAGAGCAGAATCTTGAGTGGAAGTAGAATTTATTAGTGTCTTCACATAATTTGTGTTACAAATATACAGAAACACTAGTATACTCCATAAAACCGGTTATAAATGTGTGCTTAGTAACTTTAGTTTTGTCCTGGTACCATCACATAAATCTTTTTTTTTTTTTTTGGTTGTTTATTTGTTTGGAGAGGATGGATAACATGGCCATGTTGATCTTGCCTTTGATTATAGTCTGCTAGAGGGTAGGAATATATTCATATATACATATTTAATTTATTTTAGCATCTTCCAATGCTGAGGCAACCTTAAAAGTGCAGGAAGGGGAGGGAGAGATAGGAGAAATGGAGCAGTTGGACCATAGAACTGGGGAGGGGAAGAAAGGAGAAGCCAGTAAAGCATAAATGACCCTGGATGACAAAGGGATGGAGAATAGAACTCCAACAACATCTCATGGCACGTGATCCAGATGAGAAAGGAAAGGAGAACAATGAATATAATTTTCTGAAATCAAATCAAATTACCCTTTTTACAGTTCCTAGCTGCGCATTAGAATCACCCCACGAATCCACCCCAGATAAGTATTGATTCTGACAGCACAGCTAGGATTCCGAAACTCGGATCTGTGGGAACCTCATGCCTTTCAGTAAAGGAGCTTCCTAGAACTGTCACAAGGAAGTACCATCCATCTTCCTTTCCCACTCCACAGAGCCCTCATCCATGGGCATCAAAGAGAGACAGTTGGGATTAGTAAAAACTGATGTACTGTCCTCTTATAAATCACTAGCCCAACAGGTATGTACACGAACTTAAGGTCACAGGAGGATCTTCCCCTCATTTGAAAAGCACCCGAGAAAAGCAGGACATGTTGTGCGTTGACTGTAGTTCAATCCAGTTCTATCACCCACAGTCATAAATAATGAACATGAATGGAGAAATCTGGGACCACTGAACTGTAAAGCCCATAAATGTTTTAAGTTTTTTATTAATAATGTGTTTTTTTTTTCTGTTGTCTGTGGAGATGAAAGTGAATGTGCCCAGCCTGCGTGGCTCAGTGGTTGAGCATTGACCTATGGACCAGGAGGTCATGGTTTGATTCCTGGTCAGGGCACATGTCCAGATTGTGGGCTCCGTTCCCAGTTGGTGGCTTGCAGGAGGCCACCAATCAATTATTCTTTCTCATCACTGATTTTCCTATCTCTCTCCCTCTCCCTTCCTCTATGAAATCAATAATATATGTAAGAAAGAAAAAGCCCCCAAATTAAGATTCTCACAAGGACTACCAATAAACCAGTGGAAGAACATGGCACTGTTGAAACAGTGTGGCCACACTGGCAAAGAGCCAAGCTGAGATTGGCCATTTGCTTTATACTACATGCTTGTTTGGAGAGAGAGAGAGGTGAAGAAGAATCACAGTAATAAAGACAATAACCATTAGAAAGTAAGATATCATTTCCATACACTTATTTTTAGAATTCCTCCCAGTTTTTATACAAAGAACATTCTCAAAAATTCTCACTTAGATTTCCACTACAAGAAAGATAACTGCTTTGAGGTCACCCACTTTACTGATTACCCAGTAGTCCACAGCTCATCTTCATAGTCCCAATGAGATAATGGAAGAGGCCCTGGAGATTTATTTAGGGGTGGAGTGGGAATGCACTAAAACTTTCCAATTTCTTGTTGTGTGGTTCCAATTTACAAAGTGGGTGCTTAGGTGATTCAATGAGTCAGTAGCAATTACTGTTCAAAACTGATCTGAGAGTAAAAATTGTATCTAATTCATTCATGGAGAGCCTCTACCTATTTATTATGACCCAATAGATAATACTGTGACTCTAGAAACATCTTGGTATTAACATAATAATTAACTGTAATGATTCTCTAAAGCACTAAAGCACTCTTTTCCCTCTCTCATCTCTATCTACTAATTGGAAAGTCTATTCTCCAAATAGAGCTTAGATGAGTGACAGGTTTTTAAAAAACAAGAGAGTTTTTCTATTACAAAGAGTGGATGGATGTTAGCACTCTGTTAGGCATATAACATAAAAAAATATGTCTGCTGTTTAATATTTACATGTATGTATTGTTTTGGTTTTGCATCAAGCTGAAAGATTTTTTAAAAAGAAATAAAAATGTGTTGTGGTATGACCAAATAATAAAATACCATCCCATCCTATATATGTAGAAAGTTCTTTCAGTGAGTTCTTTATAGCAAATCAAGAATAGGGGTGTAATCATTAGAGAAAGGGGCAGGGAGAAGAAAGATAGAAGAGGGAGGTCAAGGCCCAGTGTTAGCTATCTGTCCACTGCAAATTCTTTTTTGCATTCTGTTTGGCTGGAGTTGCTGCTGATGAAATGTCCTCACATAGTCTGTCAATGTCAGAATGCAAACATCACTAAATAAACCCTTGTGTCAAAATGTCACCCAGTGATTATTTATGCTTCTTAACAACACCAATGAATGACAAGGTTGTCTCTACGGCTAGAAAAGGTTGCATACCAATTGTTAGAGATAGCATAGATGAAGGACAATGTAGTCATCAGATGTATTGAAATGATGCTATTAAATTATATATGCAACCAGTGGCCAACCCAACACAGTAAATAATACTGTGATTCTCCTCAAAAAATAAATATTGACTAAACAACTTAATGCAAAGCATTTAATAATTAACATGGATTTCTGAATTTCTGCTATCAAGTAGATAGACTAAAAGATAAGTGTCATTTAATTTTCTTCTTTTTAAAAATATTTATTGTTCAGATTATTACAGTTGTTCCTCTTTCCCCCCCCCATAGCTCTCCTCCACCCAGTTCCCACCCCATCCCATGCCTTTACAATGCCCCCCCCCCCCACTGTCCTCATCCATAGGTGTATGATTTTTGTCCAATCTCTTCCCACACCCCTTTCCCCTCGAGGATTGTCAGTCCATTCCCTTTCTATACCCCTGATTCTGTTATATTCACCAGTTTATTCTGTACATCAGATTTTTTATTCACTTGATTTTTAGATTCACTTGTTGATAGATGTGTATTTGTTGTTCATAATTTTTATCTTTACCTTTTTCTTCTTCTTCCTCTTCTTAAAGAATACCTTTCAGCATTTCATATAATACTGGTTTGATGGTGATGAATTCCTTTAGCTTTTTCTCATCTGTGAAGCTCTTTATCTGACCTTCAATTCTGAATGATAGCTTTGCTGGGTAGAGTAATCTTGGTTGTAGGTTCTTGCTATTCATCACTTTGAATATTTCTTGCTACTCCCTTCTGGCCTGCATAGTTTCTGTTGAGAAATCAGCTGACAATCATATGGGTGCTCCCTTGTAGGTAACTAACTGTTTTTCTATTGCTGCTTTTAATATTCTCTTTGTCTTTTGCTCTTGGCATTTTAATTATGATGTGTCTTGGTGTGGTCCTGTTTGGATTTCTTTTGTTTGGGGTTCTGTGTGCTTCCTGGACTTGTAAGTCTATTTCTTTCACCAGGTGGGGGAAGTTTTCTGTCATTATTTCTTCAATTAGGTTTTCAGTATCTTGCTCTCTCTTCTTCTGGCACCCCCATAATTCTGATGTTGGTACACTTGAAGTTGTCCCAGAGGCTCCTTACACTGTCTTCATATTTTTGGATTCTTTTTTCTTTTTTCTTTTCTGGTTGGGTGTTTTTTGCTTTTTTTTTGTATTTCAAATCTTTGATTTGATTCTTGCAATCCTCTAGTCTGCTGTTGAATCTCTGTATATTATTTTTTATTTCAGTCAGTGTATGCTTAATTTCTAGTTGGTCCTTTTTCATATCCTCGAGGGTCTCACTAAATTTATCGGCCTTTTCTAGAAAATTCTTAAAAAAACCTTATAACCATAATTTTGAACTCTATATCCAGTAGTTTGCTTTTCTCCATTTCTTTCATTTGTGACCTGTTTCTTTTTCCCTGCATTTTTGCTGCTTCCCTGAGTTGATAGAGTGACTTTGTGTGCTAGGTGTTCTACAGGGTCCAGTGGCTCAGCCTCCCCAGTTACCTGAGGTGGACACTCTTGGTGCACCCCTTTGTGGGTTGTGTGTGCAGTCTTGTTGTAGTTAAGCCTTGATTGTTGTTGGTATCACTGGGAGGAATTGATCTCCAGGCCAATTGGCTGTGAGGATCAGCTGTGTCTATGCTGGGAGAACTTCTGTGCTGAAGACACCCTTATGGGGCAAGACTTGATTCAGTGGGGCTTTGGTGCTCACTGAGTCTTCCCCCTGTGTGTGTCCCTTATGGATCTGAGGAGATGTAATCTGGATGTATGGTCCTACTCTGACCCCTGTGTACACAGGCTCTTGGATCTTCAAGTAGGTGCTAATTTAGCCTCTGCCTGAGGCCACCCAGCAGGAGCTACGGAGAGATCTGCAGATTCCTCTTCTATGTTTGGGGTTTGGAGGTGCCCAGATGAGGCCCAGCTGTGAAGCAATGCAAGCTGCTGTGGGGCCTTGGGCCTTCTTTTCCATGTTCTGGGTCTTTCTGACTCAGCTGCAGCTTGTTAGGTAAGTTTAGATTTCAAAGGACCAGGCCATTCATATGCAAAAGCCTCTGCGCACAGCTTGGATAGGGCGGAGTCTCAGGGTGGAGCTAACAGCAATGGCTTCCAGTCAGCCCTGCCCTAAGAGGCCCCCGTGTCTCAGTGTCCCTTGGTAATCGCTGTAAGCACCTCTGAGAGAAAGCCGCCCTCAAGTTCCGCCCGCTGCCAGACAGTCCAGTTTCTCCCCGTATGAGTCTGGGTCCCCAGAGTCTCGCCTGGAACTGAAGTTCAGAGCAGTCGGGAGCTTGTGTCTCCCTCCCAATTGAAAAAGCCAGCCACGTACTCAGTTGCCAGCCCTCTCCACGTGTGCTCCTCCATACCTCTGGACTTTACTTCTGCAGCTCCTCTGAGTCTCAGTGTGCTTTTCTCTTCCCTTCTAGTTGTAGAATTTTCACTTAGCCAGCCTTCCTGTGGTTCTGGATGATGTCTGTTTTGTCTTTTAGTTGTAGTTTTGAAGTGTTGTGCATGGCAGCAAGTTCAGGTGTTTACCTATGCCGCCATCTTGGTTTCTCCTAATTTTCTTCTTTATTTGTCCTTTTTCCCCCACAATATTGCTTCCTATGGAATTGAATTTAGAGCCTACATTTTTAGAGGAGGCTGCAATTGCTAATGAAGGTCAGATAACACAAACCCCAATGGCACAGTGATAAAGTCTTTGCAATATGTATACAAAGTGACTAAGGGTTGTTCCTGAACTCCATATTGTCTCCTGTTCCAAATCTACTCTGTGAAGAATAAGAGGCATAGCATTAACCTTTTGCACTCGGATGTCGAGTGTGACTCGACACAGTTAGTATCAGTAGCAGCTCTTTTTATACTCTTTGAATGCATCAATAATTTGAAATATAAAAAAATCCAAATAAATAAGTTTGTATGAAAAGAAACTCCAGTTTTTTATTCTACTGCCGCGCTTTGTAAAATCTGAGGTATTTAAAAAATTAAATCCCGAGTAGAATAAAGGAATCGAGAAAAAAGCAAGCAAGTGCAAAGGGTTAATTATAGGGCAAAAATATGTTATTGTGAAAATATTTATCAAATCAATCACTAAATATTGTAAGGTAATTATAAATCTATTATTATACATTATAAATATTAAAGAATAACTAAAATTGTTGTTTTATTAGGGATCATTTCTAACCTGCAGGCTACCATGACCTGACTTTTTACAATAAGGACAGGCTCTTCTCTCCCCTTGTCTAAGAGACCTTAGGGGAGGTCTGATCTGATTGCTTAATTGCTGAAGCTATAAGTTCATGATTGTGGCAGCTTCGTCTTTTACTCTCATTTGAATAGTTTCAGATAGTTGATCAGCCAGAATTGCCCATTCATTAGTACGCATGGTTGGACAGTTTAATTTATATTGTTTAATCAGAGTTATAAGCTCTTTATCTAATCCTTACAAAAATGCTGAATTTAGTAAATGCTGAATTTAGGCTCATTTTGATGATCATTAAAACTGACTGGAAGAAAAATCACACAAAACTGACTGGAGATAGACCTGAATGTTGTTTGAAAGTTTTGTTGTTGTTTTTTTGTTGTTTTTTTGAAACGTTCAAAGAAATCAAGCAAATCAAAGAAGTCAAGTTATCAGGCTCTCTTTTGCATTGCTGGGTTTTGGTCCAGTCCATTTTCTAGGGGAAAATCTCAGGTATTACTTGGTGAAGCCTGAAAGGCGAATTTCCTGCATTTTTCTCAGTCGGTCTGCCTCTCTGCTTTTTTATTATTTTTTAAAATGTTTTAAATTACAGCTAACTTTCAATATTATTTTGTATTAGTTTCTGGTGTATAACATAGTGGTTAGACCATTATAAACTTAACCAAGTGCTCCCCTTTACATTTCCAGTACCCACATGGCAATATACATGGTTATCACAATATTGTTGATTATACTTCAGATACATTTTACATTCCCATAACTATTTTGTAACTACACATCTGTACTTCTCAATCCTTTCACCTCTTTCACCCAGTTTGACAAGCCCCCTCCCCTCTGGCAACCACCAGACCACTCTCTGTGTCTATGAGTCTGTTTCAATTTTGTTTGTTTATTTTGTCCTTTAGAGTATACATATAAGTAAAATCATATAGTATCTGTCTTTCTTTGACTGATTTATTTCACTGAGCATAACACCCTCTAGGTCCATCCATGTTGTTCCAAATGGTAAGATGTCATTCTTTTTTATGGCTGAGTAATATCCCACTGCATATATGTACCACAACTTTTTAAATGTCTCCCTCTGTCTTTTAAAACATCCTCTACAAGAGTTTCCCAGTGAACCTTATTCATTCTGTTGCTTTACTCTCAGAAGTACGTGTATTAATTGGAATAGGTCAGAATATCCAGGAACATCCTATCTAATAAAGAGGGAATATGCTAATTTACCATCACACCCTCACAAGATGGCAACACCCACAGCCAATAAAGAGGGAATATGCTAATTGACTGCCACGCCCTCACAAGATGGCAATGCCCATGGCCACAAGATTGCGGCGCCCAGTCCCATTCCCTTCAGCCCTGCCTCATCCAGCCTCAGTCCCCCAGTCCCCTCAGCCCCACCTCATCCAAGCTCAGTCCCCC
Source organism: Cnephaeus nilssonii (assembly GCF_951640355.1). Taxonomy (NCBI): domain Eukaryota; kingdom Metazoa; phylum Chordata; class Mammalia; order Chiroptera; family Vespertilionidae; genus Cnephaeus; species Cnephaeus nilssonii. The sequence continues at coordinate 59,337,392 of NC_137081.1, forward strand.
AATCCCCTCAGCCCCGCCTCATCCAGCTGGAGTCCCCCAGTCCCCTCAGCCCCGCAGGGGAAGGCAGTTGGGGGTGATCGGGCTGGCATGGGAGGGCAGTTGGAAGCGATCTGGCTAGCAGGGGAGGGCAGTTGGAGACAATCATGCTGGCAGGGGAGCAGTTAGGCGTCAATCAGGGCGACAAGGGAGAAGTTAGGGGGCTATCAGGCTGGTAGGCAGAGTGGTTAGGGGCAATCAGGCAGGTAGGCAGGCGAGTGTTTAGGAGCCAGCAGTCCCAGTTTGTGAGAGGGATGTCTGACTGCTGGTTGGACAACCCCTGAGGGTTCCCACATTGGAGAGGGTGCAGGCTGGGTTGAGTGACACCTTCCCCCTCCCCACCCCCAATGCATGAATTTCATGCACTGGGCCTTTAGTATATTCTAACAGTTAAATCAAATTCCTTTGGAAACCCATCAGGGTCCTGGAAAGGGTAGGAAAAATCTTTAGGTAGATTCTGTTCTAGTCCATGGAATACATTTTTTGATTCCCCTCTGCCTAAGACTGGCTTTTCTCCAAAGGGAGCTGCCAAAATTTCTGCTTTTTTTTTTTCTAGTCTATTCTGGTCTGGTTTTCGATTCTGAGTGCCCCCTAGGTCAGTAGAGAACTGTGATGGAGGAGGTGGAGAAGAGAGAGAAAAGGGGTGGGGAAGAAAGGAGAGTAAAAGTTACAAAGTAAAGGTTACAGCAGGGCAGTTGGAGAAGAGGGGAAAATAGGGTGTTGGTATTGAGCAGCTTTGGAAAACTTCTTTAGTTCACAGACAGTCTCTACAATTTTCTTACTAACTTCCTGAAGAAAACAGTCTCTCTGTGCTTTGTTTCAGAGGCTTCTGCTGCTATTTGCCGGTTGAGGTAAGCCTCTCATTCATTCAGTTTTATTTTAGATCTGGCTTTATTTTTTCCTCTAATACATGCAAAAAAAAGTTAATTTAGGTGTCAAAAGAACTCCATTTCAGCCATCTTAAGTTGATATCACTTCTAGTTAAATCTTCTCATTTCTATAAGCACTTGCAAGTAAAGGCTCCCAATGAATTGTCCATCTGCAGGAGTATTAATGGGGGCAGGATACTGGGGCATATTGGCTTTGGAGGTATGATTTCCCATGTTAATTTCAGTTTTCTTTTCAGATCTGAACAAATTTCTAGGGATGTTGTGTAGTGCTGGTTGAAGTGCACTGCTTATCGATTGAGCTCCATGGGGCTATACTCTCTTGAGTCACTTCAACTTTCGCACAAGTCTCAGTTTCTCTCCCCAGCTGTCTAATATAACCATGAGCACTCAGAGTGCTAGGGAACCGAACTTGAGGTGCATGTCCACAAATGAGTCAGTTATTTAATTGCAGTTGTGTTGGAATTTTCTATGGGGCCCTGATCATTTTGAAGGGTGCCCTCAAACACCTCCACGTAGATTCTTACTTACCTAAGAACACCCTACATTCAAGTTGGAAGAAGTAAATGTCCCTTAGCTGCAGACCTGAACAAGTTCAGAATGTCATTTATGCAGCAAAAGGTTTTGCTCAGACTCATAATAACTAGTTCCAACCGAAAAGCCAAAATTAAAAACCAGTCACCCATTATTTTTTACTCTGTCCTACATTATCTCAAGCCTTATCTTTAGCCTGGGTTATCTCACTCCTAAATTTTTTGTGCCACCTTGAGGATTTTATTTTATTTTTTTAAGAACAGCTCAAATAAAGTCAGAGGCTTCTATCTTAAAACAGTAAGATCTGGAATTCCAAGAAAAACTCATTCAAGTTTACCCAAAGCAGAGTGCTGGATGGCACAATAGGCTCCTGCTGGTGGTACCTAGCACCGGGTCTGGGTCTGCAGGGTGGTTTGGGTGGGCTTCTTTGGAATCCTGCTTGCTACACCAAGTATGTCAACAAAAGAATGTCCAGCCTAAGAAAAGGTCTTATAGGAGTTTATTTGAGCCACAATGATGACCATCGTCAGAAGCAAAATCTCAATGAATTGAGAAAATGCTCTGCAGAATGGCAGTTTTACAGTTTATTTTATATATTAGAATCAAAGGTGGAGACATAAGAAGGTTACATGAAATCCATTAGTGGTAGATTAGGGAGGCAGGGGAAAGCAAAGTGAGAAAAACTCTGGGATTGGATAAAAAGTAAAACTGAGAGACGCATACTTCTTTTACACTGGTGGGTACAGGATAGTTAACAATTAACATTTACAGCACATAGAGATGGTACTCAAGGAACAAGATAACAATGAGGGGTTCTGTGGTCTGCTCTGGTGTGGTAGGTGTGCCCTGTGGGGTCTGGTAAAGGAGATTACTCTGGAATTGAAATGTATGTTATTTTAGATGCAAAAAGATATCAGTCAGTCTCACTTAAGGTAAAGAAAGAGAAGCTACATGCCTACTGTCCATGACTTGCTTTCAGTCAGGAATTTTTAAGTTTAGACATCCTATGTGATTACTTTGGTCTCTGAGTCTGTAGGGCCCATCATGCAGGCTCACCTGAGCTTGTCATGTTTAGTATGTGGCCCCCTTTTCGTTCACATCACCAAGTCAAAGAGCCCAGGGGCTGTGCCAAATCAGCGTTTTCACCATTAACCTTTCATTGTGCTCCGGTGGGGTACGAAATGGCACAACTGAAAAATGAGCATTTTGAAGCTCAGAGATAGAGGTAGGCCTGGCTATTGAAATAACCGTGCAAATAATCTAGAAACACTAGCAGAGTATTTCAACTAATGACTTTAGAAGCTAATCCCATCTAACACAACGCACATTTAAACTGGTGCTATTTAAAGGCAAACAGCTGGACTATAAAAAGTGTCACTGATACTTCAATTCTACATTCCCTTCAAACAGTATGAAAAGCTGTAACTTTGGGGTATGATTCAAATGTATATTTACAGTCTCCTGAGAAAGATCTTTTACTCACATTCTAGAGCAAGTGAATTTTATTTTTCAAAAGCAAAGGCACTTAGAAGTAATACATTAGTTTCATGCAAGTGTTTTGATGAGAATGTGGGGAGAAGGAAAAATTTGTATTGGAAGTATGTTTTCCAGAATTGCATATTATTCGCCATCTATTTGTGAGAAGTTAGGATTGACTGCATCTATACTAGGGTTACTTGTCATAGTTATCAATGCTAACACTCATGACAATAAGAACTGTGATTGAAGGTAGTGGAGAATAAAATTCTTGAAACTCATTCTTAAAAAGAAAGCTCATGAGAGCAAACTAATAAAACAGATAAAACAGAGCTATTCCTGCTGGAGCTGGGTTGGGGCACAGAAACCCACCCACTCAGACCTTTCCTCCTCTCTTATAGTGGCACCCAGGAAAGCTGGAAAAGCAAAGGGCTCTGAGGAGCATAGGTCATCCTTCATGACTGTCTGGAATTTAAAAGATAAAATGGAAGAGGCGTGGGTGAGGAAGAGATGCCAACTTTATCCCACACTGTATACACTCCTGGGATTCTCTCACATTTGGATGAATGATGGGGCCAACCTGATGAAAACAAATTCCTTAAGAGACATGAAAGACAATTCATTCTTTACAAGGGAAGAGGGAATGGGGCCAAGATACTAGTAACAAAGACTTAGAAGAGAAAGATGAGCAATTCTGCAATTTTGTACCTGTCATACAAATGTCTCTCATTCAGGCACTAATCAGCTCATGTAATGCACGAATCTTACCAATGTGCAGGTGTTAAAAAGGGTTCATGGGATTCTAAATTTGAAAAAAGAATAGACTGCTTCATTTAAAAGTCTGTGGAGGAAAAGTTGGATATAAGCAGCATGCTTTGGTAAACTAGTAGAAAAGTATTAACATAGTAGGAGAGAGTGAGTTTGAATAAGCTTAGTTTCTGGAACACCGGGACATGCAAAGAACATCTAGGCTACTTGCTATGGGGTGAAGTGGACTCGATCTCAGAACAGAGGGGAGGAAAATGTCATTGCTGGAGAGTGAAATGCCCAGAGTTGACAACAAACAGAAGTTTCTTCTCTTTGTGGTCATTCCACTTCCTGAGAGGAGGAAGAGCAGGGAAAAGGGAAAACACAAGTCTATGTTACTTGACCAAACCTAGACTTGCCCATCAACAATAATGAGCGACCACCAAAAGGTCCCCCCAAAATGAGTTGGATAGTAGAAGTTGTATTAATTGAAAGAGAAATGCTGGGAAAACGTGGCAAGGAAAAAAGAAGTTAACCACACAGAACAAGATTGTATAATCTTTACTCTTTCAAGATTTAAGAAAATAATTGATCACATTCTTTCTCTACTCGTCTCCACACTCTGTCCTTGGCCTTTCCTGAAATATTCAAGTCATTCCTCATTGTGCTAAGGAGAGATCCTTGGCCCTTTGGGGCTCACATGTAGTAGGTAAATTCCAGCCTGGTTGCCTTACAAGAGAGTGAATGCGTGGATTTCCCACTTTTCTTCTTTTTTTAAAAAAAAGATGGTGCTACATTACAAGATAAATAAAGATGGGAAGTTACAATGGAATCACTGAGAAGAGCATTGCTTAGCAGGGCAATCCATCTTGGAATCACCGGAAGTTATTTTCCTTAGGCACAGCAAAGGCCGTCGCCTTAGTATGCTAAAGGGTATGGCTCTGTGTGGATGAGAAATAAGGCAACGGAAGCCATGTGTTCCGGATTCATGAGGTGGCTTCTGCTCTGACCCAATGTTCATGGTATCAGACTTAGCTTCCCGGGGTGGTAGCCAAGTGATAAGACGCTGGCCACCAGAACTGGAACTTGGGGTAGAGAAAACAGTCTCTCTCCCAGGTGCAAACATCAGGGGCTGGTTCAGGTAATGCCTTACTGTGAACCACCTTGTTCCCTCTGGAATTCCAATGTGCCCTGCTGCTGGCATTCACCATTACCTGAGTCTCACTGATCATGAAGTGACAAATAATTGAAAGAACTCGAACCTCAAGGGCATTAGCCTCTTGATTGAAGATTGCCCCTTTTAAAGATGTCTTGACTGTTATTTTTGATAAACCTAAGAGTTCCCTTGCTGGTGCCCTCCAAATTCTCCATGGACCATGCTGGCTGCTTATAACCGCTCCCTCGGCCTCCTGCATTTGGGTCTGCATCCCTGGTCTCCTTTGCTTTCCTAGCAGGAGCACCCTGGGCTCTTTTCCAAAGTGGTTCACAGCCAGCTCCACTCCCCACAGATACTTTGCCCCACCAAGTGTAGCTTGTTCCCAATGAGAGCCCCCTTACCTAGCTGCCTTGGCTTCCTCTCCATGTATAGCTCTCCTCTACACTTTTCAGGTGTGACTCCGGATTTGTTCCAGTGTCCCTCAAGTTCCAGGGAATTCATGTCAAAAAATTCCTTCTGCCCTGGCTAGTTTTGCTCAGTGGTTAGAGCGTCAGTCCCTTCACTGAAGTGTCATAGGTTCGATTCCCAGAAAGAGCATGTACCTCGGTTGCAGGTTCATTCACCAGCCCGATTGGGGTACTTACAGGAGGCAACCAATCAAACTCTCTCTTACATTGTTGTTTCTCTCTCTCTCTCTCTCTCCCTCACTCCCTCCCTCCCCCCCCCATCCCTCCCACTCTCTCTAAAAAGCAATGGAAAAATATCCTTGGGTGAGGATTAACTAACTAACTAACTAAATAAATAAATAAATAAATAATAGTCCTTCCATTTGGCTTTCTCTTTCTCATTCCCTCACAGGAAGATATAAGAACACAGAAATTTATTAACTTTTTACAAAGCAGTTCTCACTACAATCTCAAATAAGTTTTTGTTTTCTTACATCCAGCTGAAAATGGCTAATGGAATAATGTTGGTTGAGTCAATTTCATAATCACTGAGCATGTGTCAAAGAGGTCTGGCACTTCATTTTAGAAATGCAGGAACTTGGTAGCTATTGTCTTGTTCATGACTTTTAAGGTCTATGATGAATGAAACACAGCTATAAATTTGATAACATTAGACATGAATGCTGCCCCAGTGATCACATTATACATTGATAATGTTATGCATTAACAGAGAGAAGTAACATTTTGAAAATAAAGAATAATGTGAAAAGAACTCATATTAAAATGTGTTATATAACTGAAATAAATAAACTAAAGAGAAATCAACAGAATAGATTATACACCCAGGAACCCACCGAATACCTTATATCATAAAAGAACTCCAAACCAGTGAGGAAAGAATGGGTTCTTAATGGATGTCATTGTTGTTGATATTGTTGAATAATGTCTTCTCTTTGGATTCATGGAAAGCATGTCCTGAGGCAATGGTTTATGGGATACCCTTTAATTAGTGAGTATAATCCCAGATAGCAAGAGTGAAAGAATGTAAAATGAGGAAAGCCAATGGAGAATGCAAGGATAGAGTGGACTGCTCCCCCTCAGAAGACAATTTCTAAGAGGCAGTATTTGCTTCTCATAGCCATCATCTGCAGCCAAGAGGCAGAAAAATGTATCTTTAGCTGCCCGCCCCCAAACATACCCATCTGTCATTGCTTGGTCAAGGACATGCCCAAGCAAATTAATTACTCCAGTTTTACACACACACACACACACACACACACACACACACACACACACATCCTCTACTGAACTAAATTTGAAATGAGTAGTATCCCAATGAAGTGATTTTGAAAATGCTTTTGTACACAAATTCATTAATTCACTGTAATGAGATAATAAAGTTACTTTCCTCTCGTGTAAATCTTTATTCTTTGGAAGAATATATAATATGACCCAAAAATAAAGTTTTCTTATTAAACTTGAAATATTTTGTAAGGCAAGTAAAAGAAACTTAGAGCAAGGTTACTTTCTAAATGCCACACCAAGCAAATATCATGGAAGATGTCTAATTCCACAGGGCAACAGCAGTAATAAATAAAATATTTTGAGATATCAGGGCAATGCTGATAATGAAAAGCAGTCATGTTGATCATTACCATGTATTAGAAAAGCAAGCAATTCAAGGAAATAATAATAACTACCATATTAGATTATTTCAGAAGAAATACAATTTAATTATTCTCAAATATTACTAGATAGAAAAATGATTTGCTGTATTTATTAAGAGGCAAGTTCTGATTCCAGTAATCTGTATTGGGACCCAAGAGGCTTTAAGAAGTTTTTCTTGTATTTATTATGCAAATAATCCAGAAATTATGAGAAAGCACTTTACATACCTGCCTTCAATGATAACAGTCTATGAAAAGGCTAATGAAGGAAAGGGAACAAACAGGGCGTGATGGTTATTTTTATGTCAACTTGACTGGGCCATGGTGTCAAGACATTTGGTCCAACGTTATTCTGGATGTTCCTATTTTTGGATGAGATTTGCATTTAATTGGTGGACTTTGAGTAAAGCAGATAGCCCATTATACTGCACATGGGCCTGTTAAAATCAGTTGAAGGCTCCATTACAACATAGGACTGAATTCTGCCCTTCCATTTGAGCAAGCAGACATTCTCCAGCAGACGGCTTTCAATCTGCATATGCAAAAGAGGATCTTCACACTCCTAGACTTGGACTACAGTGTGGTCATTGCAGGGTGGGGGTGGGGGGAACAGAAGGGGAGTGCTTAGTGTATAGTAGGGATAAATTATGATGGAAAAAAATAAAGAGAAAAAAAGGTGATTCTTTTTTTCTTTGAGTCCAGACTGCCATTGGACTCAAACTACAACTCTCCTCAGTTTCTAAACTGCTAGCTTCCTTCATCAGATTTTGGACTTGCCAAGCCCCCATAAGAATGAGAGCTAAGCCTTGTGGGTATGGCTCAGTGGTTGAGCATTGACCCATGAACCAAGAGGTCAGGGCACATGCCCTGGTTGTGGCTTGATCTCCAGTAGCAGGCATGCGGGAGGCAGCCAATCGATGTTTTTCTCTCATCATTGTTTCTATCTCTCTATCCCTCTCCCTTCCTCTCTCTTTAAAATCAATTTAAAAACATTTTTTAAATTTCTTTATTGATTAAGGTATCACATATTTGTCCTCATCCCCCCATTCCCATCCCACACCCCTCCCCACACATGCCCCCACCCCCCTGTTGTCCTTAACCGCTGGTTAGGCTCATATGCTTGCACACAAGTCCTTTGGTTGATCTCTCCCCTTTACCCCCACCCTCCCCTACCCTCCCTCTGAGGACCGACAGTCTGATCAAACATTTTTTTTTAAAGAATGAGAGCCAATTCCTTAAAATAAAATGAGTGACTGACTGAATGAATGCATGCATATCCTATTGGTTCTCTTTCTCGGGAGAACCCTGATTAATATATAGGGGGAAACCATGACAGTAACTATAGAATCACTCTAGTCCAAACTTTCTTAAGCTAGGTTATAGAATTTCTATTCATAGATTCACTAGCACTGTATAACTTTCTGATAATCCCATTCCATTTAATCCTCTACTTGACCACTCCACCCTACACTGCATTCCTGACACATCAGAAATAAAATTGAGAAAGTGAAATAAATTCACCTTAAGGTACCTGAATAAAAGAATCACAGGCATTTATTATAATTTGAAGTCAAGGTTGAGAACCACCAATCCATACCTTATGTGCTATATCAAAACCAGCGGTTTGTTCGTCTGTGTTCTTTTGTTTTTAATTCCAGGAATCATAAGAAGCTACTAAAAGTGCTTCAATAAAATAGTGTCTTTATCACATTTGATTTTTTTATATGCTCATTTCTGCAGCTCAGAGAGAATAATTGGGTGAAGAGGGATAAGTACAGACATATAAGATTAAATGACGGGTGAGGGAAGTAGCAGTGATGATTCAAGGTACATTAACAGAAAATTACCAATTAGTTGTCTGGATATGGGCATTAGAAAGAGTGAGGGGTCAGAGGTGACTTCTAGATTTCTACAGGAAATAGATGGCAAAAAGACACTTGCATTTACTAAATAGAAAACAACCAGAAAGATCAGGTTTGGAATTCCCTCTTGGGCATTTGAGTTTGAAATGCAAGAAGTTGAGTATATATGTCTAGACTACACATATAAATTTGGGAGTGAGCATCACACTGACAACCTCTGTATGCTCTCTTCTCTGGTAACACACTGGTTTCAGGGACTGTGAATTATTACAGAAGAGAGAAAGGGGCTGAATTTGGAATAAACGTGAAATATTGCAGTGGAAATATTTTCTAACTTATTTTATGTCTGGTCAAAATGTGCTTCTTTGAACTATGATTAAGATACTGCATTGCAGCCCTGGCCGGCTTGGCTCAGTGGATAGAGCATAATCCTGCAGACTGAAGGGTCCCAGGTTCGATTCCGGTCAAGGGCACATGCCCGGGTTGTAGACCCAATCCCAGTAGGGGGCGTGCAGGAGGCAGCCAATCAATGATTCTCTCATCATTGATGTTTCTATCTCTCTCTCCCTCTCCTTCCTTTCTGAAATCAATAAAAATATATTTTTTTAAAAAAAAGATACTGCATTGCCAGCCCGATAAGAAAAAAAAAAAGAGAGAGAGAGATCAATAAAGTTTCTAAATGATCCTTCAAACCTTTTTATTTGTTTTAATTTTTTATTTGGTTCAGAACTTAAGGTAGAACCCTAGTAGCATAGAAAGTCAACACTAATCCAGTGTAGTCGTTTCAGTAAAAGTTTCTTTGATTTTTGTTTAAGATATTAATAGATTTACACATACAAATATGATTGATTCTTGATGTTAGAAAAATAGGACTAAATGTCTGACATTTGCGGGAACTGTTTTTCTTGACTCCAGGTTTTACTTCAACGGTAATTCTGGAGACTATGACATCAGAAAATGTGGGTGACTAGAGCACAGTAGTCACCAAAACTTGTCCAGAAGTTATCAGCAGTGCCTCTCTGAGAAAAACTGAATTTCTCAGCAAAATATTCCTTGTCTCAGGGCTTGGCGATCTCAGGTGTGGGCCCTGCACTCACTCATCTCTAAGGTTGAATGCAAATGAAGGATTGCTGAATGGCAGTCAAAGACATGGTGGCTTTCTTTCAGCAAAGACATTCTCCCAAAAGATTAAATGAAAGATATTGACAGCTTAATGAAATACAAACAACAAATGAAAAACAAGGCAAAACAAAAAACTGATTATTCATGTAAAGAAATAATTTCTAAATAGAAGGTTTATTTATTTGTTCTTCTAGGTCAAAAAGCTTAAATATATTCAATTGCAATCTATTTAAAAAACATCAACTTACCCTTACTTTTTGTAACAGAAAAGTTCAGACCAATAGTGAAAGGTCAACAACAGTGAAAGAGACCTCATACTCATAAATATCAAGCCATTTGGCATGCAGTTTTATCATTAGATTTGCATTTTTATTTTTTTAATTTAACTTAATGTAATTTTTCCATCATCTTTTATCCCCTCTATGCCCTCTCCAATCTCTCCCCATCCTCCTCCACCCCCACAATCACCACACTGTTGTCTATGCCCATGAGTTCTCTTTCTCTTTTTTTTTTACATTTTTAAAATAATAAATCTTTCTTAGATCTTTAGAGTTCACGATAACACTCAAGGGTTCCCCATGGAAGGACCTAATCAGATTCCTTTAATCAAGACTCATAGACTAGCTGGCAAGCCATATCCTTAGCTAGGTAGGACATTGTGATTGGCAGAAGTCCATGACATAGCGTTTGTTAAATATTTTTATTATCTATCCTGGCCCTCCTTAAGCCATTATTGTCCCAAACCTAGAGGAATAGTTCCACCTTATCAAAGAGATGTAATTAATCCAAAATGATACATGGTATGGAAAGCACATATATTTGGCTTTGAAATGTATTTTTGTACTTACATTTGAATGTGTGTCTGGTGTTCTGAGAAATTGCTTCAAAGAGATTAATGAAGCCGTACTGTGAACACCTGACTCAGGAGAGCTGGGAAACTGTCCAGCTTTCTCTTCATTCTGCTCCCCTGCTGAACTCCTCTTTAACACCACTCTCTGTAGCTAAAATGTCTTTTAGAATAATGTCAGTCTTTATAGAATGAGAGATGAGAGTCTGGTATCACAGAATTTTTTTTGCAACAGGCAATGCATTCATTGATTATATCTTCAATATGCATTTTCTTTTTAACTTATCATTTTTCAACGGTCTCTGGTTTTATTTAGAGATCCTGGTGCTTCCAGGAAAATTGGCTCTTCTCCCAGCTTCAGGTATGGGTAATGTGACTTGGGCATCCTCCAAGCTTCAGGTGCGTGGAAGTGACCTTGACTCAGTATAATTCCATTCCCTTTTTCACAGTCATGGGGTTCAGACCTGAATATTCATTCTAGGTTGGTCTAATAATAGTCAGCCTCGGGATTTTTGAAGTATGGCGACCAGGCTCCCTTACATTAGATCAGCAATTTTCAACAGATGTGCCAAAAGAATTTTTAAAACATGCCATACCTATTTAATCAGGGACACTGACCTCTTTTCCCGTAGATTGTCAAATTAAGAAAATGACAACAGCCAACATAACAATAGCGCTCAGGTGTAAATGCCATCTTGAATGATAAACATATAGGTCATATAATAGAGTTGCATATTATTAGTCACATCACATAATAAGGTTGTGTCCAATTGGCTAATCATTTTTAATTAAATTTATTTGGGTGATACTGGTTAACAAAATTATACAGGTTTCAGGTGCACAATTCTGCATCATATTATCTGTATGTTGTATTGAGTGTTTACTATCCCAAGTCAAGTCTTTGACCATTTATCTGCCCTATACCCTTTCCACTTCCCCTACCGCCCTCTCCCCAGCAATCATCACACTGTTGTCTGTGTCCATGAGTTTTTTCTCTTCCTTTTTTGCTCAATCTGATTGGTTATTTCTTGGTACCAGAAATTCTTATATACAAGTATAATAGGCACCTGATTTTTTAAAAAGTCACTTTGGAACAAAAAGGGTAGGTAATTACTATTATTATTTTTTTGTAAAGCAATCAAAATTATACCCATTTTTAGCAGATCAGCAAAAATATAACATATTTTGGTGTGCCACAGAATTTTAGTAATTAGTTTTGTGTGCCATGAGATGAGAAATGTTGAAAATAGCTGCCATAGATGATTTCACACATAGTAATGCAAAGCCCTACATGTGCTGCAATCACTTTAAGTCATCATTAGGAAAAACCAATATGTGAAGATGAATAGATCCAAGAGACACAGAACTCAATTTCTCACAATATAATAAACCCCTGAATTAAATCATGTCTGAGCGCTGAACCTCCGCTTCCACCAATACATAGACTCAACCAAAATTTTCCTTTATTTTTTTAAGCTAATTAAATTGGAGTTTTCTGTTACTTTCGATTTAAGTCCTTCTAATTAAAACAAGTCAACAAACAGGTATTTAAGCTGATTAGGAAGTAGCAATTATGTTAAAATATAAATGCTACCAATTCATACAAAACAATTTCATCACAAATAATCACAAATGGATACACACATTCACTTCTCTCTCTCTCTCTACACACACACACACACACACACACACACACACACACACACACATACCATCAATCTATGTTGCCTGGTATAATTTAGTTAAGCTGTATATTTTCAAAGAATGAATGACAACAAGATATAAAGTAATCTCTGCTATAAGTTAAGGTTCACTTGATCTTGGGAAAGCAGCCTAGAAGAAAGTCAATGTATATACCAAATATTGGAATGTTCAGCCTCAAAAATTATAGTAGATTAAGCTTCAGTGCTTTAATCAGAAGTAAACTGAATCACTTTGTACAAAGAAGTATATTCATTTGGATTAGAAGAAGAAACAGAAATGTTATTAGCAATAAATATGCTGTGAATTAGACTTACCTTTAGTAATCATAATTTTCACATTGGCATGCCATCTTTGTCAACATTTTGAAGTATTCAAGAGAAATCTTATGTCCCTTATAAGTACATATTTAGATGTTATATTGCACAAGTTATGCCAATTTTCTTATGTATATTAGTTAGAACTAAAGGCAAAAATAAAAGAAGTCAATATTCAGCAAGGTTACCGAAGTGAAAATAATGTTTTGTCATTTTTTGGAATATGATGGCAAGTATAAACACATAATGAGGTTTTTCTTCTCCCAGATTTTGCTACAACAGTTTCTTTGACCTATGATGCAGGGGTTGCACCAAAGCAAATTCATCAGTTACAATTTTGTCAATATTACTTGGAATCTGCATAGAAGGGATCAAAAATTCCTAAGAGAGTGCTATGATCAAAAATCATGATGCTATTGTTCAGGCCCCATAAGCAGATAATTGCTTTCTCTAAGGAAAATTATTGGAGATGCGTCATTAGCCAGATAAACTGCAGTGAAGCTACAGGGTAATGGCTTAGGTCATCTGTACTCTGCTTCCTGCTGCAGAGATGTGTGGGACCGACTGATGGGCTCACAGCTGGGAAACAGGCATTATGACACAATGGCTTGGTAAATCCATTGCAGCCACGCAGACAGAGAGAAAGTTCAGTGATGGAAGAGGCAGTTATGGTGGCTACAGCTGTAGACATTTAAGATTGAGTTAGCAGCTACATTCTGAAAGTCAGTAGAATCTGAGTGATTTCAAGTGTAAGGGGTTCAAAACGAGTCATCCCAAAATATTGGTTTGTGGTATGTGTATTGTTTTGAGATAAAGGCAACCAAGACAAGACCCTGGGATATGAAGAGAAACTTCTCCCCCATCTCCCCTTAACTACCTAGAAGAATTTGAATGAGGAGCCTTACCCATAAAAGGAGATTATCAGAGTTCATCTTTTTTGACCTGAATACGTGTTCTCCCTGCAATGATCTTCTAAAGCCCCAAGGTGCCTTACCTCCTCCCTAGCTCAGAATGTCATATATACTAAATGTTCCCTTTCTTTGAACCTCTCATGTATGCAAGGTTCCCATTTGTATGAATGTAATTAAATTTGGTCATTTTCTCTTTCTAATCTCTCTGATGTCTATTTGATTATTAGGCCAGCTGAAGGAGCCTTGAGGGTAGAAGAAAGTTTATTTCCTCCCCACACAAGGGAAGTCACCAACTAATCAAAAGTTGGTGTTTGTTTTACATGAAAGAGTTCTAAAGAGAGCAGCTGTGTTTACTTTATAGCTAAGCAAAAAATTAAATGGTCACACCTGTAGAATCTTGACTTCCTGTCATTCAAAAAAAGGAATTTAGTGTACCATATCATAGTATATCATATCAATTTCTTGATAATCAAAGAAATCTATACTAATAAAAGGGTAATATGCAAATTGGTCAGGACACCCTCACAGTAACTACTGAACAGCAGGTTGCGTGGAGCGACCAGGCTGGCAGGGGGGTTAGTGAGGGATGACCAAACGACTGAACAGCAGGCTGCATGGGGCGACCAGGCCAGCAGGGGGGGCATTTGGGGGTGACCAGTCTAGCAGGAAGGTGAGCAGTTAGGAGTCAGTGGTCTGGGATAATGAGAGGGATCCCAGACTGGAGAGCGTGCAGCCTGGGCTGAGGGTACCGCCCCGACCCCCATGCACAAATTTTGTGCACCGGGCCTCTAGTTATATAATATTTATAAACTTTTTCTTCTTTTTTGAATTGCATTAGAGCAATGTGACGTATTTCCCTATTCATCTTAGCCATGAACTTTGCACATAAAAAAATAAGATTGTGATTATTGACTTAAACTATAAATACCATTTATAGAGAATTAAAGCAATACACAGACACACACACACAAAGCAGTTTTACATCATCATCATTTTAACTTCAACATCATCATCATTATGATCATCAGCTTCATCATGAGACAAAATGACTGTCAGACAGTTGAACTGTACCTATAACTTATAAATATTAAGTTACCTAATGTGATACAGTGTTATTGAGAGATGGATTTTTCTGCTGTGAACATAGAGGAAAAATAAGCCCAAATAAGCAACTGTTGAAGTGCCAACAATGCTCCATAAATAGGACCACAGTTTCTATAAAACAGGGTGTAGGGAACACTGCATTCTATTCATGGCTCAACCCTAGAAGTATTGCAATTAATTCTCCATTTACTACCTGCATGTTCACTAAGAATTATTTTTTTATAATTTGGCTTCTTGTGCAAAATTTCCTGTAGTAGAGGATATATTCTTTATTCTCATTGATTGTTAGCGTTTGACATTCAGATTTTTGTGCATCAATTCCTTGATAGTGTATTTAACAGGAGACTATTCCTGACAATCCTATGGTCTCTAAACTTAATTTAATTCCTAATCCTGATAAAAGGAGGGATAGACCTTGAAATGAGGAAACCCATCTTCACAGAAAGACATTTTTCCCAGGTAGCAACACATTCTCTTCCTGTGCCTTTGGTTTTGTAAACTTTCTTTACTCTTCCTTCCCAGTTACCAAAAAAAATATGATTATTAATAACTAGAGGCCCGGTGCACGAAATTCGTGCACGGAGGGGGGTTGTCCCTCAGCCCAGCCTGTACCCTCTCCAATATGGGACCCCTCAAGGGATGTCCGACTGCCCGTTTAGGCCCGATGGGATCGGGCCTAAACGGGCAGTCGAACATCCCTCTCACAATCCAGGACTGCTGGCTCCCAACTGCTTGCCTGCCTGCCTTCCTGATTGCCCCTAACCACTCTGCTGCCAGCCTGTTTGCCCCCAACTTCCCTCCTCTGCCGGCCTGGTCACCCCTAACTGCCCTCTCCTGCAGGGTTGATCACCTCCAACTGCCCTCCCTTGCAGGCCTAGTCCTTCTCAACTGCCCTCCCTTGCAGGCTGGGTGCCTCCCAACTGCCCTCTCCTGCTGGCCATCTTGTGGTGGCCATCTTGTGTCCACATGGGGGCAGGATCTTTGACCACATGGGGGCAGCTATATTGTGTGTTGCAGTGATGATCAATCTGTATATTACTCTTTCATTAGATAGGATACCTCCAAAGCACAATGAGTAAGAATCTGAAGGTTTATGTGGCTTCTATTTGGTTTCTAGGACAAAGTTCTTTCCTTTACCCACCACTCACTTCTCTCCTTTTACTCTTGAATGTTAATTTCAACATAATTTTTGTAACACCTCTTGAAAAGGATCCCACCAAGTTTTTGATAGTCCACATGATAAAACTTACAGAATAATACAGCATGAGACTTTCATTCTCTCACTAACTTCTTCATATAACTGTAATTCCTCAGCCTCTAAAGAATGAAAAAGGAAAATAAAAGTGCCTTCTCTCATTCCAAGGCCTTTCTCAGTCAGGCAACCACAAAAAGAAAGAATGAGCCTACAATTCATGTCATGAAATCTCTATCAGGCATAATTCAAATCAAATCCCATCATGCAAAGTCTGGGATACTTAAAATGTATAAGAGAACAGTGGTGACCTGGGGAAGAACTTATGAAACCTTGTCTCCTGCTTTTGCTGACTATTCTTTTCCTTATGCTAGACTCCAAGTCCCTATCGGGGACTTGGTCAGGCGGCTGTGGGTGCTAACCCACGCCACCTGGATCCGTGATCCGGTACCTGGGCAGGCCTCTGCGGGTGCTAACCCATGACGCCTGCCATGGTCTGTGATCCATGATCGTGGACCTGGGCAGCCTGCTGCAGGCTTTAACCCACGCCGCCTGCCCTGCTCTGAGATCGGTGATCACGGACCTGGGCAGCCGGCTGTGGGCTTTAACCCACGCTGCCTGACCTGGTCCATGATCCCTGATAGGGGCTTTAAGTCAGCTGCCACTGGCAATGGCTGACTCGAAGCCCTTATCCAGGACCTGGTCAGGCGGCTGTGGGCGCTAACCCAAGCTGCCTGCCCTCGTCCGAGATCGGTGATGGCGGACCTGGGCAGGCAGCTACGGGCGCTAACCCTCGCCGCCTTCCCTGGTCCGTGATCCCTCATCATGGACCTGGGCAGGCGGCTGCAGGCCTTAACCCACGCTGCCTGCCCAGCTCTGAGATCAGTGATGGACCTGGGCAGGCAGCTGTCCTGGTCCGTGATCTGTGATCGTGGACCTGGGCAGCCGGCTGCCGGCTTTAACCCACGCCGCCTGCCCTGGTCCGCGATCGGTGATGGCGGACCTGGGCAGGCGGCAGCGGGCGTGAACCCACGCTGCCTGCCCAGGTCCGCGATCGGGGATGGCGGACCTGGGCAGGCGGCTGCCGGCCTTAACCCACGCCGCCTGCCCAGGTCCGTGATTGGGGATGGCGGACCTGGGCAGGCGGCTGCCGGCGTGAACCCACGCCGCCTGCCCAGGTCCACGATCGGGGATGGCGGACCTGGGCAGCCGCCTGCCGGCCTTAACCCACGCCGCCTGCCCAGGTCCGTGATTGGTGATGGCGGACCTGGGCAGGCGGCTGCCGGCCTTAACCCACGCCGCCTGCCCAGGTCCGTGATTGGTGATGGCGGACCTGGGCAGGCAGCTGCCGGCCTTAACCCACGCCGCCTGCCCTGGTCCACCATCATGGCTTGGATCTCACTGACATGGGTGCTGCCCTTTCCCCCCGCCATCTTTGCTGGTTTAACGTGTATATTTGCTCCTGGTTGACCGGTGGGCGTGGCCGGTGGGCGTGGCCGGTGGGCGTGGCTTATGGGTGTAGCGAAGGTGCGGTCAATTTGCATATTACTGTTTTATTAGATAGGATAGTTCTAATGTCATTTTTATAATAAACAATCACTATCCTAAAAAGGTTTGATATATATGAAAATTATTCTTTACTAGAAAGATGTGAGTAAACAGCAAAGAAAACTAGGAAATGAAAGATTCAAAGGAAAATGTATATTTGATAAGTAAAAATCCCCTTAGTTATAATAGTAATTTGAAATACTAGAAAATGTACAAAACAATGAGATGGGCTAAAATATGAAAAAAAGTGAAAGTAATGATGAGTTTTTCTCACATTTGTCAAATTTAAAGATTTAAATTAACATATCCAGTTCTTAGTAGATATTTTTTGAAAGAGGACTTTCCTGGTACTTATCTATGAATATTTCATTAGAAACAAACTTTTTAACCTACAGAAAATATTAGGACTGCTCTTACATAAAGAAAAGGCCACAAACCAAAATAATATTAATACAAATAATAATTTTGCATTTGGAAATGACTTCCATATACCTATTTTCCAAAGCTCCAATAGTATGTCCTCCCTAGTTTTTAGATAAAAAAAGAAAATGTGAAAGGATAGAAGGAGCCAAAGGCCCTCCTTTTATTCACTTCAGGCATTTTGCTAAGCACTTAATAGGCATCATCTTATTTAATCTTCATGTAACTTCTTTAAGTTGTTAAAAATAGGTGCTACTTTCATTCCAATTTAAGAGAAAGTTGGCCTGGACAACTAGATATTTCAAAACCTGTAACCAACACCATTCTTGGTTCCAAAGACTTCTTTTTCTTTCCTTATCTCTACAGAAAAATGATACTTTAAGAGAACTGAGGGTGTGGCATTATGTGAGAAAACTAGCTCCACTCTCTTCTGTTCATATTTTTTTGTGTGAATGTGAATAGCAGCAAAAATAAATGCTGTACATTTTAGTAAACTCAAAACTGAAATACCTGTTACTTTAGGTCAGGGGTAGGGACCCATTTTTCTGCCAAGGGCCATTCGGATATTTATAACATCATTCTCTTAATATAAATTTATGTTGCTATGAAAAAAAGTTCCTAGATTTATTGAATTTCTAGTCCTATTTGCAATTGCCTTGGCAGGGTTAGACCAAATGATTTGCAGGTACCTGTGGGCCTGATGCTACCTATCCCTGCTTTAGATATACAAATATGAATACTTTTTTTTTTCAACTAACTTGGCACTCAATGCTTACACTTTTCCCCAAGTAGACAATGCAATGCATCATTTATTTTGGTATAATAGATGATGCCAAAGGCGTTTTTGAACCAGGGACCTCTTGATTCATAGGTAGATGCTCAGCCACTGAGTCACACTGGCCAGGCACCAAGTCCATTTCATTTGCATTTTACAATAATATCTATGATACAACTAGAAAAATCTTAAGAAGAATGAGGTCTTTGTTTTAATTACAATCCCAGAGCACATTGTTGCACTGGACATACAGTAAGTGCTCAATAAAAATGTGTTGGAAAAATGAATAAATTGTTAGAAGAGTAGTGCTTCATTCAAAGATTGAAAATGCTTGTACATAAGTCAATTTATCTGAGAGATCATTTTCATTTCTACTACCAACCAGTGTTTTCAAATACTGACTTGACTATGCAGGAAACAGTTTTCTATTATAAAACCTATATAAGCTTGTGAATTAAAAATTTGAAAATATATAAAAGGAAAAATAGGTGGTAAAAATACCCATAATCATATTATCTAATAATAACTATTATTAGTATTTTAATATAATTATTTCATTTTTCTTAAATATGAATTTATGTGATATATATCTCTTAAATCGCACCTATCCATTTTTTCCCTTTTACTCATTAAAAAAAATACTAATGTAAACATTTTCTGTTGTTCCAATACCTTAGTAAACATTATTTTTATAGTCCAGCCAATAGATTACCAGTAAATATTTTCTTTTTGTAGGTCATTAATTTTAAGAAATTTTGTTAGGTTACACTACATCCAGTTCAGGCCCGTTGCACAATTTTCTTGAAATTTTACATTGAATGATTTATGTGCCAATGTCAAGTATCAATCTGGCTTCTTTACAATAGAAATGTCCTTCAATGAATGGGTTGCAAACCTTTCTGTTTGCTAGCACAACGCCTTATTAAAACAAGCACTAATGGCATTTGAAAAGACAAAACAAGCAAAAACAGAGCTAATCTGGTTGATTCAGACTCAGAAAGCTAGGAGCCCAGAGCACTAAGCTAAAATAACAAATTTGGAATTCCATTATCTTAAGAATGTCATGTTTCCCAGTGAATAAGTTTAGCAATTCATTTTCTGCAAATGCCACAAAAGTGGTGAGTGTAACTAAATTAGAAATCCAACAGAAAATGAGGTGTCTTTGGAATTGAGGTTTGCACTAATTGGCCCTTTCTGAATCATTTTTTCTTTCCCCTAGGGATGCTTTTTTTTTTTCCTGTGTCTCATCTATAGCTATAAGAAGTATGTGAACAGAACTTACTGATTTTCCTACTAGTCAGGTTTTCCTAGAATCATTCTAACAGTGCTCCCAATTGTTCACCAAAGCATGTGGTTGTCTATCTCCAAGAAGTACATTTTCATACAGAGACTTACTTAGAACTATATAATGTTATAACCTGCACAAATAAATGTTTCAAATTGAGCTGCTTTTTATTTTTTTATTTTTATGTACTTTTATTTATTTTTTTAAATTTCTTTATTGATTAAGGTATCACATATTTGTCCTCATCCCCTCATTCCCAGCCCACACCCCTCCCCACACATGTCCCCACCCCCCTGTTGTCCTTAACCGCTGGTTAGGCTCATATGCTTGCACACAAGTCCTTTGGTTGATTTGAGCTGCTTTTTAAATGCCTAGGTGGTACTAGAGTACTTACACTCAGAAATTAACAGCCAACACTTCACTGATTTGGAAATTATCTACTCAATTATAAGTCATGTTGCCATTTCCAGATGTTCATTAGTTATTGCTTATTCAGAGGATTAGCTATATTGGTTTCCATATATTTTTAGGTTTATTAGAGTGTGAAGATATACTGCAATTATGAGATGCAGATGAGCAACCATCTGCAGATATTTCTCCCCCTCTCAAGGACTTTCAGATCAAACTGAGTCATATTCCACTGATGAGTTTCCCCTGGATTTAAGCTTTGTAGCACTGTAAATGACAATAATTATGGTGCTGAAAATATAATGTTTCTCTGTACTGGAAACTTCCTTTTCTGTCCTTCAAGACTTCAAAATAACTTCTAAAATAAATATCTTGTGTGGTATGTTAATAGTGCTTTAGGTCAACATTATTAGTTATATTTTAAGTGGACTATTATTGATAACTGAGCAATTTATTTTTGTCACAACTTTGGAACCAAATAAAAGCAACTGAAGTGTTTGATGATAATTCTTAAATATATATGTTCATCCAATTAGTCACCTCAATGCATCTCCCTTTTAGTGCAAAGCTTCATCTTATTTCAGTATGTCTCTATTTATTGGAAATGTCTATAGTAGAGTCCTTTGGAAGCACCCAGGTATTCCTGCAATAGCCTAACATCACAAATAGAATAGTCAAATTCTATCAGCAAATTTTGCTTATGAAAACTTAATTCAAAGAGATTATTTGAAATGGGTGTGTGTTTTTTTAAATTGTGTTTTCTTTTGTCTTGTGGATTATACACTCAAAAATATATTATTTCAATATTGTGAAGCAAAAGGGTAAGACTTTGTATGGTCTCCTGAAGAACACTAGCTTTTTTTTTTAATTACAACAAATAAATAAGCTTTAGGAAGTTCATTCAAAGAACTTTAAAATTAGTATATACAGTTGGAAAGGTTTTATTCCAATCTCAATGTCACATTATTCACTACATATTTATTACAGTCCAAAATGGGAAGATATCTATAGTATAGTGGTAGATCTGGGGAAAAAATAATACAGCATAGTTTTTAATGCCCTGCTTACTAACTAGTGGGAACAGATAGACTTAAAATTGTCCAACTCTAGTGAGAAGAATTAAGTTAATATCAGAGGAAGAAGAACAGAGAGAATTCATTCAGGTTGGAATTTCTCAGCCTCTTGTCTACCAACCATCCTCCTTCTTGTCTTCTAGGTGTGGGTAGTTGAAGACTCCAGTTTAGACTCAGTATAGAAATCAGAAAGCCAACAACTAATGACAAGTTACTCAGCTTGTCTAGGGAAATGCAAATTAAAACAATAATAATATACAATCAAACAAAAAAAAGGAAAAAACTTTATCAGTTTGGTTGAACATGTAGAGAAACTGATACTTTCAAACACTGCAGATGTGAGTGTAAATTGGGGGGTGATCAATTTGGCAATATCTAATTAAAAATAATCATATACTCTTATAGAGCAACTCAGTTTCTGTTTATCTTAGAAAAAGATCCATACTTGACCACAAAGAAGAATATATAAGTGTGTTCAGTGTAGACTTTGAAAGAGTAAGTATTAGAATCAAATTTACTCACTAAATATCCATCAGGATATGAAAGACTAAATTATCCAAGAATCAATTAGATCTCTATATTAAAAAAAGACTTCTAAGATATAAAAATGGCTAAGTTTGATATCATTTATGCTGGGGGGGGAGGGAAACAGAAATATATACTTAGAAATAATATGTTTTCTAGGGGTACATACATGTATATATGTAAATACAAAGAAGTTGATCTGCTAAAATAGTTTGTCCAGAGAAAGGAAGAGAAGATATTATTAGTAGAGCTAGAGATAAAATGGGATTTTAGTTTTCTTTCTGATATCTAATATATTAGTGAAGTACAATACACACGAGTAAGAGGACATGTCGTAAGTGCACAGCCTGATTTATTTCCATAAAATCAGCACACCTATGTAATTAAAATCACAGAAGTATAGTTCTGCCCCATTTCAGTCACAAAAAGTCCCTCAACAGTAACTGTTAAATCATTTTCTAAAAGCATAGATGCCATATGCATTTATTTATAGGAGGAATAAAAAATAAATAAATAAATAAACAAGACAAAATGGAAACAGATCCATAGGTAAAGAGAACAAGCTGATGGTTGACAAAGGGGAGGAGGTAAATGGGAGTCAGAGGTGTCAAATAAAAAATTCATTAATTAATTAAAATGAAAATTAAGTAAATAAGGTAAAAAAATAAAAGCCTTCTGAACTATGTGATTTTCAAAAGCAATTTGTATGTGTTTACCTTGGTAACAAAAATAAATAAATAAATATAAAATTATAAATGTTAAATCCTGACTTCATGAAAAGATAATAAATAAGTGTATAAAAATACATATAGTTTTAGGAAATGAGAAGTGCTATGAAAATTTTAAATTAAATTTATTCGGGTAAGTTTAATAGTTAATAACATTATATAATCTTACATCATCTGTATATCACATTTTCCCCACCACCCAAAGTCTACTTTACTTTTACGCTATTTATCCTCCTCTCACCTTCCTTTCCCTCTTGTAAACACCATACTGTTTTCTGTATCAATTAGTTTGTTTGTTTTATTTGTTTCATATCCAACATAAGAGTGAAATCATTTTTTTTTGTTCTTTCCCATCTGACTTATTTCTCTTACCATGATACTTTCAAGATCCATCCATGTTGTTACAAATGGCACTAATTTACCTTATTTTTATAGCTAAGTAGTATACAAGAGGAGAAGAAGGGTGGGGAAATATGAAGAGATTAGTTCAAAAATATGGTGACAGAGGAGAGTAGATTTTGGGTCATGAGCACACAATACAATACACAGATGATGTACTATAAACATATGGACATATAATGTTATTAACCAATGTTACCACAAAAATCTTAATTTTTAAAAGAGTATTCAAATATTCTTAGAAAAAAAACTAAACAAACAAAAAATGTATTGTAGGATCTGAAGACCCTAAAGTTCTTCTTATTCACTGACTCTTTGCTTCAATCCCATATAATAAAAGGCTAATATGCAAATCGACCAAATGACAAATGACTGGTCACTATGATGCACACTGACCACCAGGGGGCATATGCTCAATGCAGGAGCTGTCTCCTGGTGGTCAGTGTGCTCCCACAGAGGGAGTGCTGTTCATGGCTGGAGAGCACAGTGGCAGTGGTGAGAGCCTCTCTTGCCTCTGCAGCAGCGCTACGGATGTCCGACTGATGGCTTAGGCCCAGGCCTAAGCCATCAGTCAGACAACCCCCGAGGGCTCCCGGACTGCCAGCTGGCACAAGCTAGGATAAAGGACCCCCCCCCCCCAAGTGCACAAGTTTTGTGCACCGGGCCTCTAGTGTTCCTATAAGGAATTATCTTTTTGCTCGAATGCCTCTAGTTACAACAAAGTTGCTGTCCACTGGGGCATTTCAAACATCACACTTGCCAATTCCTCTAATGGCTAGAAATTCTTCCTGCTCTAAGAGCTTAAACTTGGAGCCATGTAACTTTCACCCGTTAGTCCTAGTGTTGCCCTTTGAGATTACATGCAACAACAACAACAACAACAGCAAAAACAATTTCTTCTTCCCCAAGACAGCCCTCTCATAATGTTGACATGGTTTTAAGTGCCCTCACCAGTCTGCCTACTGCTTTCTGGATAAGCTCCAGTTAGTGAATAGCATCTTCAAAATGTGGTTCCCATTCTGAGACACATAAAATCTCCGCCGAAGCTGCTACCAATGTGAATGCACGCATGCATGTGGATGCACAGGTACACAAGCACTTGCATGTAGAAAT
Organism: Cnephaeus nilssonii; assembly: GCF_951640355.1. Classification (NCBI taxonomy): domain Eukaryota; kingdom Metazoa; phylum Chordata; class Mammalia; order Chiroptera; family Vespertilionidae; genus Cnephaeus; species Cnephaeus nilssonii. The sequence goes on from NC_137081.1 coordinate 59,361,671, forward strand.
AAAGTTCCTCTAACTATATTTTCACCCATTCCACATTTCACATCATATTGTCAAATGCCTTGCTGAAATCCAAGTGTACAATATCCACAGCATGTTTTGATCCATCACTATATTGTCTCTATAAAGAAAAAAGAAACTAAGAAAGAGGGATAGGTGCCCAGGAATGGACCGACAACACAGGGATGGGCAGGACCTTTTCTAGTCATTAATCCCCTATTTATTTCACCTCAGATCACATTAGCCTGCATGGAAATCAGAGCTTATTATTGGTTCAAACTGAGTTTCTAGCCATGTCACAAGGTCAGGTTGTTTGTTTGTTTGTTTTAATACAGGAGTAACAGAAGAGTTAGCATAATGAATGATGTCTTTTGCCACTACATGTTAGAGTAGGCCAGCATTGAGCTTCTAAAGGAGCCCTGGGTGAAATTTTGTTCAAAGGCCTGAAAAGGAGTGGGTAAGGAGGTGTTGACAAGGTAGATCACAGAGAGAATGGGTGCTCCCTGACCACTGAGCAGAAATGTGCACCGGGTGGCTAGGACAAGTGCCCTGCAGGCTCATGGTGGCCATCAGCAAAGAGGATTGCCACCAGGGGCATTTTCAACCTTTCTAGAGCAGAGTGTCCAGGAAAGAAGAGTAGACTCCAGGGCTGACCCTCAGCATGAAGCAGCAGAGGAATAACCTTGGAGGTAGTAGCAAATGCTTCTTCCCTGGGGAGGAGTTCTGGGCGATCCTAGAAGGGTGGGAATGACACTAAGAGGTGACTGAGGTTGATTCATTCTGACTCAGATAAATAAATGCATGTGATATAAAAATAAATTAATATAAAATAATATAATAATACAAAATAAAAATAAACTACAATCATAATTTAAAAATTCCTATGCATCAAATGTGAAATTGGGTTTTATATAAAAATCTGCTAAGTATGTACTTTGCAAAAGCAGTTTGGGATTAGATGTAAATTATTCTTTTTTACCAGAAAAGAAAGAACAAAATAGGTAGCTAGAATAAAATATAAAAACTGTTGCAGCCTGACTGGTGTTGCTCAGTGGTTGGATGTTATCCTATGAACCCAGCGGTCACACCTCCGTTCAGGTCAGGGCACATGCCCAGGTTGTGGGCTTGATCCCCAGTAGTGGGCGTACAGGAGGCAGTCAATGAATGATTCTCTCTCATCATTGATGTTTCTGTTTCCCTCTCCCTTCCTCTCTGAAATCACTAAAAATATGGTTTTTTAATAAAACTGTTTGCAGAGTTCAAGTTATTAGATTAGTCTCTTAAATTCTTCAGTTTGTAGTATTTTATGTATCTGGTAAAATAAGAAAATGTCTCCCTTCCTATATGTATGCTTGTTCATTTTGATAGATAGATAGAATTTCTCTATTGAAAAATCCATGTTTTAATATGGGATTTTAAATCCACATTTAAAATGTGATCTTTTATTTTTACTCCAATAGACAAAATGTACCAAGTACCAGGACAATTTTAAGTGCGTCATTGTGGTTTGAGCACTGTCTTTGTCTAGTCTTTTTTTTCAATCCTACCCTAAAACATACTCATAGATTTTTTAGAGAGGAAGAACGAGACATTGATGTGAAAAAGAAACAATTGGCTACAATATGTTTTAAAATATGTTTTTATTGATTTTTAGAGAGAAGGGGAGAAATAGAAACATTGATGAGCTCCAGAGAGAAACATCCATCTGGCTGCATCCTGCATGCCCCCTGCTGGAGATGGAGCCCACAACCCGGGTATGTGCCTGACCTGGAATGGATCCTTGGACCTCTTGGTGCATGGGTCGTCACTCAACCACTGAGCTATACTGGTTTGGCCAATAGAGCAATCTGAATCATTTTTGTATATACTAGTAAGTACATTCTGGGTTCCATGTATCAGAATGTCTGTATTCCATGCATTCCTGGGTGAAAATCTGAGGTTCATCAGCCCAGAGGCAAGCCACACTGAAACCTACATTTGAAATGTAGAGGTATTTTAGAGAAGTACTGAACAAGTAAAAGACTGGATTGCTCACATATGCCTAAAAAGACAGTATATTTACTGAGAATGCATACTCAGGAAAGTAGTTCTTAGAGGAAGAAAGATACATTTTTAAAAGCTTGGCTAAGGCACCATTGCCATTTTTATTCCACAGTTTTCCTGAGAAGTTGAAAGAAGGAAACCTTTTGAGATGTTAACCAGTTTATTTCAGAGCTCTTAGATCTGTTGTCCTAAATGGCTTTCACCGTCAAACATTATGGCAGCATCACATTATGGCAGAGGTGGCCAAATTCAGAACTACATTGAAAAAGAGAATGATCAAGTAATGTTATAACTACTCAAGCTACAATATCTCCCAGTACTTATATTTTTTGGTATTTTTCTATCAAAGTTAATCATTGATGAATTACTTCCTTTTCAAATTTATATTATGGTCGGAAAACTGCGGCTTGCGAGCCACATGCGGCTCTTTGTACCCTTGAGTGTGGCTCTTCCACAAAATACCATGGCCTGGGCGAGTCTATTTTGAAGAAGTGGCGTTAGAAGAAGTTTAAGTTTAAAAAATTTGGCTCTCAAAAGAAATTTCAATCGTTGTACTGTTGTTATTTGGCTCTGTTGACTAATGAGTTTGCCGACCACTGCGTTAGAGAAATCATGATGAATTTTTCAAAGTGTGTGTGATCACACAAATTGATAGTCAAAGTATCAACACAAAGCATATATTAAATTTGCTTATAATTTTTCTTAATTTAAATAACTTCTGAGGAAGAAATTCTACAGATCCTCTACAGATCTTTACCACAAAAGTTACAGAGCCTGGCACCATGTCCAAATTCAAGTGTTGAAGTAAAAAAAATAAATTAAAAAAAAAAGTTGTGTGCTTTTGTGTGTGTGTGTGTGTGTGTGTGTGTGTGAAGAGAGAGAGCTGGAGAGTGGAGTGTGTAAAAAGACATGGTATTTATTTGTGAGGATGAATGGTGGTTATGAAAAATGGCCCAGAGTCTTTAAACAGTTTTAAACAGGAAAGGAGAATGGGGGGAACTCTGAGAATTCTTGAAAACTCTTACACTTTTTTCTCTTTACTCATAATCTTAAGCCTTCTTTGTATCCATTCTCATCTCTATTAATTATGTGGTAATCATTACATCTAATTCACAGAATTATTTCCATAATCAATTTTAATTCTATGTGCAAAGGTATTTTGTGTCAGTATAGCACATTAAATACTATGTCATATTGTTTAGAACAGTGGTCAGCAAACTCATTAGTCAACAGAGCCAAACTATTTCAATCAACAGTACAACGATTGAAATTTCTTTTGAGAGCTGAAAACCGACTTCTGCGCATGGGCCATGAAGTTTCAATCGCACTGTACGTGCGCGCCCGCACGTGGTATTTTGTGGAAGAGCCACACTCAAGGGGCCAAAGAGCCACATGAACACTGGTTTAGAAGAATGTCAGACAGGTCCTATATGTGCATTTTCCAAAGGTGTAACATCAGGAATGTCTCATATGAACTATGGTTTTATATATAACTGATTTGATTGAGTACCTGGTATGTTTTTTAAAATTTATTTTTATTGATTTCAGAGAGGAAGGAAGAGGGAGGGAGAGATAAAAACATCAATGATGAGAGAGAATCATTGATTGTCTGCCTCCTGCACACCCGCTACTGAGGATTGAGCCTGCAACCCAGGCATGTGCCTTGACTGAGAATTGAGCCATGACCTCCTGGTTTATAAGTCGACACTCAACCACTGAACCACACCGGCCGAGCTGATTACCTGGTATCTTGCTATTGGAGCAGCAGCACGGTGAAGTGGGAAATGCTGCAACTACATAGTTAAGACTCATTTGTGTTATCATTACAGCTCCCATGCATCATGACTTCAGGCAAATTATAGAATTCTTGATCTTTAGTTTCTTTATTTGAATTATGGATATAACAACATGCTTAAAAAATCATTAGTTACTTTGTGAAAACACATAGTCTCTTTCTTGGTTAATTTCATAGCCCTTCTTCCAACTTCTAAATAGGGGAACAAATTAGAAGAAAAAAAAAACAAACAAAAAAGCAAGAACAACAAACACTTCACACCTGATCACTGTCTAGCATGAGGTTGACAACAATGGCCTTTCCATCCTATCACCTCATTTGTGAAATAAAGCCCTTTTTATTTAAAGATCTATCTTTTTTTCCATTGTTTCATCTTTGTATGTTTGAGAAAGGAAAATATTCCTAAATCTCTAAATGTAACATAAGGGTTATAGAATCTTGGGAAGAAGTAAAATTACCATGCTGGAGTACTATTTTACATACGCTCCACTTAATTATCTTTAAATTTTAAAAACTATTAAAATGGGTATCTAAATAAAATGCCTTTGCTTTTAAAATGACAAGTGCACTAAACACTATATTTATAGAATTAGTATTCTAAGCTAAAATAGTGTTTTATATTTAGAATAGTCCAAAATAAAAATCAGGTTAAAGATAAACTACAAAAATTGAGTGTAAATATTTTAGATCCACATTGATGACTGTGTTTTACAAGTTAGTAATCTTTGGAACTCTGCATAACAGTGTTTGCAAAAGAAAACCCTACCAGAAAGATAACTATGATTAGTAAGCTGTGTTTTCTATTATTCAGAGCACTCTAAAAATTCTCCTGCTGGGATGACATTTGCAAGTTACTGTACCAAAAAGCATTTCTCCTTTAAAAAAAAATTAAATATATTTTTTACAAATCCAGAAATGAAGAAAATAAAAAACCTCATTTTTTACAAATGGGAAGCTTTTAACACATACCACAATATGAAATCATACACAATAATAATAAATGCTTTTCAAATATTCTAACTTTATTATGGAAGCTTATTTTAAAATTTAAATTTAATTTAAAAACAGAACAAGGGCCCTAGCTGATTTGCCTCGGTGGACAGAGCATCGGCCTGAAGACTGAAGGGTCTCAGGTTCGATTCCGGTCAAGGGCACATGCCTGGGTTGTTGGCTCAATCCCCGATGGAGAGTGTGCAAGAGGCAGCTGGTCAAAGATTCTGTCATCATTGACGTTTCTATCTCTCTTTCCCTCTCCCTTCCTCTCTGAAATCAATAAAAATATATATTTTAAAAAAAAAACAGAACAAGGCATTTACCCACAGCATTCACTGAACTAATTTATTTATGTAATTAATATTATGACACATTAAAATTAGAATCCTAAAAAAAATAAAAAGTAGCCACAGCATTTTTTTATTTACATAAAATTGAAGTTCAGATAAAACAAACATGTGCATTCATAGATTGATTAGACTTGTTTTAAATCCTCTATTACAAGAAGCATGGTTTTCTGAAAACATGTTGAATTACTGGGACAGCTTCAGAAGGCAGAACTGGTTCCAATCAATGCCCATAACTGGGAGACAGATTTAAGCTCAGGATAAGTATAGAAACAGTTTCCAATAGTCAGAACATTTGGTCCTAGGACGCAATGACTTGGGAACATTCACTAGGGGAATCAAACCATCTTTCAAGGATGACCAATGGAGGATCGGGGCAGTAACAGGGATCTAGAAATCCTCTACGAGAAATATCACTGCACATTTTCACTGACCAAATTGAACATCAGGTTGGCTCAGACTAATTTCCAGGAGAGGAAGATTAGTTTAAAAGCCAGGAGAGACTCTATTTTTTTAAAATTAAAACATAAATATTATATCAGAAGAAATTCGTGGTAACACAACTATTTTTGCTATTGCTAATAACTATGTAATGCTTTCCAAACTGCTATCACATTTTATGCAGTTGCACTATGTACCATATTTTGATTCTCCCCCCCCCCCACCCCAGTTAATATATTATGAACTTTTGGTTAAGATTTTATCTATTCTTTACAAAAGCTGATGATAATGCAATGAAAATAAAAGATGATCATGAAGACAAGGATGATTGATTATGTCAATTGAGTGCTTCTTATATGCCAGGCATTGTTAAAAGCATTTGGGGTAACTATCTTATTTAATCCTCACAAATCCTTTACAGATGGAGTTATTTATGCAAAGAGAGTTTAAATATTTGCTCAATCATAGAGCTATTATGTGGCATAACTGGATTTTTATACCAGGTAGATTCTCCAGGCTGCTATATCATAATGTGCTAAATAATGGAAACTTACTATAGAGACCTAAGAGAGATAATAATTCATTTGAATCTGAAGGGAGGAGAATTTCTGATGTCAAATGTGAATTAGTTTGTATTTTCTCCTATCTTCTTAGAGATAAGAATGTATACATTTCTGTATAACCCTTCAGTCTATTAAATAAAATTAAAAGATCATAATCTGTGAGGGTTTCTGTTTGTTTCTTTGTTTTTTGTGGATCAACTTGACATGTAGAAATTAGTACTTTGATATTCCTAGGAAAAACTCTAGGAATACCCCTGAAGTCAAGCTATTAGAGGGTTTACATGGACCTAGAACTTTTTTCAGGGTGGAAGGAGTGGTACCAGGTGTCACAAGATTTCAAAATTTGACAATAATGAAGTAAGGTCCTTCTTTTAAAACTATCAGCAGAGGCAATGTGAGTTACAATGGAGGTCTTAGTTCTTTATTGGTGTCCAGATGGCTACAATTTGCCATGGGTTGGTTTTGGTTTATGATAGTAGTGAAAAGGGACGAAACTAGGACAAAAGTCTCAACGTCGCAGTGGAATAATATCTTAGAACTTAAGACTCAGCAGCTGCCTCAATGTAGCTGGCAGGCTTCATGGAGGCAATATCTGCAATGTTCTTCTTTGTCAGCTTTAAGGAATCTTATTCCCTTTTTGATTAAGATGAGCTGGAATTGCAAGTTCCTGTAGGCCAGCGGTCAGGGAACGATATAGCCTATGGGGACAGTCTGACCTGCTACCTGTTTTGTAAAGTAACTTGCCTTGGGAAACAGTCACATTCGTTTGTCAATGTCTATGGCTTCTTTCTTGCTACAGTGGTACAGCTGAGTAGTGATGACAGAGGCAGTATAGCCCTAAAAGCCTAAAATATTTACTATCTGGACCTGTACAGAAAAAAAAAAATTGTCAACCCCTGCTTTAGACGGGTGTTTCTTGCTAAAAAAAAAAAATAATAACTTAAATCACCTTTAAAAGATAGTATCATTCAAACTTTCTTTTTTCTATAATATTTTACATACAACTTCTAACTCGCAATCAACATGATCCAGGCACACAAGTAGAAAGAAAGCACTGTGACATGGGTTTCTCCTAGAAGTAGGCCCTGAAAGGGGTAGTCAAGTACAAATATATTTGAGAGGATATGACCTGAGGAAACATTTTTAGAGGAGTGGAGATGTAAGAAAGAGGAAAAGGAGAAAACTAATAAAGGATGCATTAATGAGCCAATTACCTTTGCGGATAACTGAAGTTCAATCTCTTTAGGAACCTTAATGAGATATTGTAAAACATGTCTCCTCACCCAAGAGGTGAGGAAACCGGGGTTTTCATTCATCAACTTCCAAACAATCTTTACATGAATGCTACTTCTGCAGGCATTATCTTATCAGCATTTCCAGCTTGCACTATGCCAAGGTCAGGCATGTTCTCATGGGCAAAACAAAGCTGAACAGGCAGGAAGGAAGTGAGGCTGGCAGAAGACTGCTTGGGCCTGTAGAGATAAATGCCTAGGAGATGATGGCAAGGCACTACCAGCCTTTGTTACTCAGGGAGCACATAGGATGGAATTAGCAGAAATGGGTTTAAATATAACTGTACTTAATATGCTTGAGGAAACAAAAGACGAGATTTAGAGTTCTGGTAGACATTGGATTGTAAAACATAACCAAATGCAAACTCCATAACTACAAAAGACCGTTACTGAAGTTAAGAGCTCAAAGTATTGTTTTCACAGGGAATTAGGTAACAGCTAAAAAGAGACTCAGTGAACTAGAATATAGGTCAGAAAAAAACATTCCTGTTAATACTGAATGTGACAAAAGGATGAAAATGCAGGAAAAATCTGTAAAAATGTCTGATATAAGCATAACTAGAGTCCCAGAAAGAGAAGAGACATAGCACAAGGCAGGAGAAATCCTACCTAATAAAGAGGGAATATGCAAATTGACTGTCATGCAATCACAAAGAAGGCGGTGCCCATAGCCACAAGATGGCGGCGCCCGGTCCCCTCAACCCCAACAGAGTCCCACAGTCCTTTCAGCCCAACCGGAGGGCAGCAGGCACACGGTGCTGCCGGACCCACCCTCAGGCCCCCAGCCGCCCAGGGCCGGCCCAAGGCGCAGGCAAGCCTCAGATGGCGGCTGCCCAGCCACCCAGGGCCGCCCGAGGCTTGCGCTACCAGCAGTGGCAGCAGCAGAGATGTGATAGGGGTGTCACCTTCCCCTGATCGCCGGGTTGCCTCCCACCCCTGAGGGCCCCTGTACTGTGAGAGGGGGCAGACCAGGCTGAGGGACCCCCCCCTCCAGTGCATGAATTTTCATGCACTGGGCCTCTAGTATAAAAATAATTAACTAGCATTAATTACGGTGATTTGCTGGAAATTGGTACTTAGTTTGAAGAGCACATTGGGATGAGTGCCATTTTAGGATGGATAGAAACAAGGCTCAAGAAATCACTTAATAAATATAAATGATTCTGCCACACACAAGGAAAATTAATTGTTTCTGAGCTCCAATCGAATAAAAAAGGCAGTAATGTTACCATCAAATTATCTTCTCTGTATTACAACCTATTCATCATGTTCTTTTAACTTTATTTTTTATTCCTTGCTCCACATTGCAAACACAAAATTCTAAGATATATTGCTTTAAAATTAAAGCTTAAAATAACAGCTTTAGAAGTGACTAAAATTCAGGGGGGGAAATGTTATGAGACATCATGATTTAGCAATGAAATATTCAAGTCATAGAGAGAATTTCCATGGCTTAAACTTTTTGAGAGTTCAAAAACACATTGAATGCATATATTTTTTGACAAGTGATACCATGTCTATGAATTTACAGAAATATATGCATACATACATGAAATGATATAAGTGCAATGACATTTATATTGCTTATAAACAATTACTGTTCATAATAGTAAAATATTGTAAACTATCTAAATTGCTTAAATAAGTTATGTGCCATTAGTAATGTAATGCTGTGTGATATTGTGCAGCAACAAAAAATGTAATATTAGAAAATTATATAGTAATTTTAGAAGACTTCCACACAACGGCCTTGAAAATTATTATTATTCCTGCCCAGCCAGCATTGCTCAGTGGCTGAGTGTAGACCTATGAACTAGGATGTCACGGTTCAACTCCCAGTCAGGGCACACACCCAGGTTGCAGGCTTGATCCCCAGTGTGGGGCATGCAGGAGGCAGCCAATCAATGATTCTCTCTCATCATTGGTGTTTCTATCTCTCTCTCCCTTCCTCTCTGAAATCAATAAAAATATATATTTTTAAAAAGAAAATTATTATTTATTATTCCTATTACACTGGGGAGGAAATAGGCATATAGAGAATGTTACATGTTCAGAGAGGTTATAGCTCTGTTGAGTTGGAGTGGAATGTTAGCCCAGACATTCATTAAAAATATATTTGCTGGTGAGGGTGTGGGGAAAATGAAATCTTAGTGCACTGTTGGTGGGCATGCAGACTGGTGCAGCCACCATGGAAAACAGTATTGAGTTTCCTCAAAAAAATAAAAATGGAACTGCCTATTGACCCAGCAATCCCACTTCTGGGAATATATCCTAAGAATTCTGAAACCCAATTTGAAAGAATATATGCACTCCTATGTTCATAGGAGCATTATTTACAACTAGAGGCCTGGTGCATGAAATTCATGCATGGGGGAGGAGGGTCCCTCAGCCCGGCCTGCACCCTCAGGGGATGTCTGACTGCCGGTTTAGGCCCGATCCCTGCATGTCTAAATCAGCAATCAGACATCCCTCTCACAATCCAGGGCATTGCATGCACCAGTGACCATACTTTTCATACAGGTGAAAAGCATCTTGGTGTTGTATGGGCAGCTACATTTTTTTGCCCTGATTATAAAAATTAGTACATAACATGATCCTCTGAGGCAGTTGTACCATTTTCCCCTTCTTATGGGTGGAAATACTGAAGCAGAGAGAAGTTAATTGGCTTTGTCACACAGTTATAAGTGTCAGAATCAGGGATGGCCACAAAATGTGCAAGCCAGAGTCCATGCATGTCATCGCTGCAACATCCAGTTTTTTTTAGTGTTAGAGTAGCCTTGCCAGGTCTTAATTTTTAAATCTAAGAGACTGTTCCCAATATATAGGGTAAGGTCCCTAGGCCTGGCCTTCAATCAGGGCCATCTGTGGGGTGACCAGTGGGCAGGGCAATCGGGAGGCCCCTGCTGGCACCCACCTTGACTGGCAGCCTGGTGCCACCCACTGGCAGGCCCCACCCCCCAATTGCCACTGTGGTTGCCTTCCTGTTAAGGGGCAGATACTCAATGCAGGAGCTGCCCTGAAACCAAGGGCAGCTCCTGGGTTGAGCATCTGCCTCCTGGTGGTCACTGCGTATCATAGCGACCAGTCATTCCGCCATTCTGTCAATTTGCATATTAGGGTTTTAGTGTATAAGATAGCCATGATCTGAAAAGAGCCCAGTAGATGAGTGGGTAAAAAAGCTGAGGTACATTTACACAGTGGAATACTATGTGGCCATAAGAAGAAGGAAATATTACCCTTTGTGACAGCATGGATGGACCTGGAGATTATTATGCTAAGTGAAATAAGCCAGTCAGAGAAAGACAAATACCATATGAGCTCCTATTCATGTTCAAATGTATCTTTGTTTGCATGATAATTTTATGGTAACCTTATATATGATACTAGGGGCCCAGTGCACGAATTCATCCACCTTGAAAGGAACTGTGGGCCACGAGGCTGTGGTGGGCACAGGGGTGGGTCTCAGCCCATCCTCCGCACCCCCGCCCACCCCCTCTTGCCACAGTCACCCTTCCCCTGTCTGTCAACAGCCCCGCTCCTGCCGCCACCACTCCTACGTGCTGACAGCACAGAGCGATTGGAACCGGTGCCTGCAGCAGGTGCGAGCACCCGGCGGGACCGCAGCATGCAGCAGCAAAGAATTTTCAGTAACCACCAGAGGTTCGCCCTGTTGACAGCAACCAGTGCCCTACATTGATCTGGCATTCCCTCTCACCTGCTCCACCATCCCACTGTGGCCGATGCCCACCATGTTCCATGCTCTGCCTCCTGCTGCCGACACCCGCCATGCATGTTCCGTGTGTGCCCCCTGGTGGTCAACGCTTGTCATAGCGACCGGTTGTTCAGTTGTTCGGTTGTTCCACTGTTCGGTCTATTTGCATATTAGGCATATATATATATATATATATATATATATATATATATATATGTATATATATGTATATATATGTATGTATATATATATATACACATTCTTGGTTAGAATGTATCCCTAGGGAAGAAGAAATGACAGACAATGTATATTCTACAAGCTTATAATATTGGTTTTCATGTCAATAATTCATTTTTCACATTATTGCCTTTCCATCATATTGAAATTATATTTTCATTTTCCAGCATTGCAATTCAATAATCATTTATTCTGTTCTTCCAGAGAGCATTTTAGATTTCCCAAGTTTTCCAAGGTTGATAGCTTTGGCTCATAATGCATACCTCATGTGTGTTTAAAATACGTTTCTAAATATTAATGTGCTCCTTCACTTCTGTTCTCTAACAGACACATTGAATTTCATATCTCAGGAAAGAATTTTTAGAAATGCACATCTTGCATGGAACATGATGAAAAGCTAAGTTCTATCATTTAGCTTTTAGAGATTATTCTGACATCTAGAGTTGGTCTTTTTAAACATATATATTGTAATCTAAAAAGTTATTAGAAATACTGCCTTGCTCTGGCTGGTATGGCTCAATTGGTGGGCATCATCCCATACACCAAAAGGTTGCCAGTTTGATTCCCAGTCAGAGCCCATGCCTGGGTTGTGGGTTTGATCCCTGGTAGGGGCTGTGCAGGAGGCATTGAATTGCTCTTCCCCTCTCACATTGATGTTTCTCTCTCTCCCTTCCTTTCTCTCTAAAAAAATTCAATAGAAGTATTTTTTAAATGAAGAAGAATACTGTAGTATGATATTAAACAGAAATCAACCATAATTTTTAACTAAATGCCTGTTATTACATGAATGTAAACATTAAGTAAAATAATTGAAAGATATTCAATGGTGAGACATTGGGGTCATTCAAAGACTAAATCTGGATATTATATTAAAAAACATTAAATGAAGAATAATGATAATTAGAGTTATATTGTGAACTTGAAGTTGATTCAAGGACATCTTTTCTCTTGACTCTGATATAATAGTCCTTGTATTTTGTCCAATATAACTAAACACTAATTTCTAAATACCGTGCATCGCTTAGTTATATGAAATTAATTATATGAATACTGGTAGTTTAAAGGTGTCTCAATTAATCAAGCCTTCCTTATAAATAATTGTACCTTGGATACACTGCTGTTCTACATTTTAATAACAAATATAATTTTCTCCAAGTCTTCTATGCATAGCTAACTTGCAAGTTTATATCTACATTGTCTGTGGGTGACAATTAATGACCTATGTGATATAAAATTTTGCAATTTCCCCACTTTCTATTATTTAAATCCATTTTAAAAATATACATTTTGGCTCAAGACTTTTTAGTGAGAAAGGTCATAGTTAAGACATCTTTTCCCATCAATATCGGATAGAAAAGTGTTAATTTCTCAGAGCATCTCAAAATATTTATTACTTTTTATCATTTTCTTATTGTCCTTATACTTGCCATTTGTAAAATTTTTAAATTTAGAATAAAATAATACTGTAGTTATCTGTCTTGCCTGATAAATCAGCAAGATAAACATTTGTTCAGTACTTTCTAACAGTGTTAAAGAAATATAACTACTTCCACTTTTATTTTATTATTATATAATATCTCAAATTATGATAAATAATATTTATGAAAAGTAAAAAATAAATACACACATATATACTCCATAGACTAGTATATAATAAATACTTGAAGAGCAGATGCCCAGATTCATAGATAGAAAACCACAACTCTGAGAGCAATAAATTCTTAAATGATATTGTGACATTTCTTTCTCATAACTTTCAGAAAAAGAAGGAACAAGTGGTGGAACCCATTTAAATCACAGAAAGCAATGTGCAAAAAAAGGAGATCTTACTCTTTGCCACAGCATGGTTAGAATTAGACTACAAAATTGAGATGTGACCTGTGAAAGGAAAGATACATGTTGAACATGTGTAATGATATTCATGCTTGTTCTTTTCAAATTGGTTTGACTATATATTCACATACATATATATATGTGTGTGTGTGTGTGTGTGTGTGTATACACACACACACACACACACACTGAGTGGCCAGATTATTATGATCTCTGAACGCATAATAATCTGGCCACACAGTGTATATCCTATATAATAAAAGGCTAATATGAAAATTGTCCACATAACCAGGAGTTCGACCAGCAGGCAGGCCGGCCAACCACCCATGTCCCCTCCCCCTGGCCAAGCTGGCTGGACCACACCCATGCACAAATTCATGCACCGGGCCTTTAATATATATATATATATATATATAATGAGTGGCCAGATTATTATGCATTCAGAGATCATACTAATCTGGCCACTCAGTATATATCTTATCTAATAAAAGAGTAATATGCAAATTGACCATCACTCCAACACACAAGATGGCTGCCCCCATGTGGACACATGATGGCCACCACAAGATGGCCAGCAGGGGAGGGCAGTTGGGAGTGACCAGGCCTGCAAGGGAGGGCAGTTGGGGGCGATCAAGCCTACAGGGGAGGGCAGTTAGGGGCAAACAGGCCGGCAGGGGAGCAGTTAGGCATCAATCAGGCTGGAAGGGGAGTGGTTAGGGGGTGATCAGGCTGGCAGGCAGAAGCGATTAGGGGCAATCAGGAAGGAAGGCAGGCAAGCAGTTGGGAGCCAGCAGTCCTGGATTGTGGGAGGGATGTCTGACTGCCCATTTAAGCCCGATCCTACCGGGATTGGGCCTAAACCGGCAATCGGACATCCCTCGAGGGGTCCCAGATTGGAGAGGGTGCAGGCTGGGCTGAGGGACACACGCCCCTGTGCACGAATTTTGTGCACCGGATATATATATATATATATATATATATATATATATATATATATGTATATATATATTCAACTTACTGAGTAAGTAATATATTTATTAAAGTGTTTGATTCTTTTTGAACTGTCCTGTACATAATAGGGAGTTGGGATAGAAAAAATAAGGATTCAGTTTCAGACACTTACCTGGCTTAAAAGGCAGGAACATAAATCAAGTACAATGTTCCCATTTTATATAAGTATTCTTTCTTCAACACGTTTCACAGAAAAACGGCCTCCTGGCAGCATCAGAATCTCAGAAGAGCTGGCTATTGCAGCCTGAGCTCCTGTCAAGCCAGAAGCAACACAGATGAATCTTTAACCAAATTAGTGACATCTGTTCCGATGGACAGATTGCAAGTATCAAGGGGTTTGGGGAAATGTATCCTTTTATTTATGTCTTATAGATGGAGTCTAGAGTGTGAACTTGCCTTGGTTTTAAGATTACATAATTGACAGTTATCAATAGCACAATTCTTTGATAGTAGAAGTTGACTAGATTTATGTTGGCTCTGCAAATTGCTTAAGAATTCCAGTTATAGACTGAGTATAAGTAAGATCTTGAATTCCTACCCAAGTTATCATATTTTCTGTATTTTATTAAAAAGTTGATTTAAACCCTGGCTGTGTAGCTCAGTTGGTTAGAGTATTGTCCCGATATCCCAATGTTTTAGGTTCAGTCACCGGTCAGTGCACATACAAGTATCAATCAATAAATATGAATAAGTGGAACAAAAAATTGATGATCTCTCTCTCTCTCTCTCTCTCTCTCTCTCTCTCTCTTCCTCTCTCCCTGTCTCCCCCTCTCTTCCTCTCTCCCCCCTTCCCTTCCTCTCTCTCAAATCAAATTTTAAAAAGTCAACCGAAGGACTTATATGCATGCATATAAACACAACCAATGAACATAAGATACTGGGGGGGGGGGCGGTGAGGGCATGCGACAGCGGGTAGGGGAGGCTGGGGAAGGTCAATGGGGAGAAAAAAAGGAGATATATGTACTACTATATGTAATACTTTAAATAATAAAATAAAATTTAAAATAAAAGTTAATTTAATTCTCTCAAATTCATTTTTAAAAAGTTAAAAGTTTTAATTTATTTAAATTTAATTTAAATAAACAGATGACAGATAGATAAAATATTAAGCCATTAATACTTATCAAATAACATTTTTTAAATTACTTATATATAACCTTTTAGATTACAGAAATACTTGAAAATTTGTTTAAAGCTTGGAGTTGACAGTGTTCTCTCTCAGTGTTCATCTGTGAGGCAGGGTTCTTTATTTATTGTCAGATATCTCAAGTATAGGAAAGAGCCCAGATTTATCCTCAAATTGCCCACCGGGGTAGTATGAGTACCTAGAATATTCAACACAGCAGATAGGCTGTTTGGTAACTCCATCCACGCTTCAGACCCAGGACAAATTAAAATAATAGGAGTAAGGGTTCAAGTTCCTAGGGCAAATAATTGGTGAGACCAGGAAGAATCCTAGTTCTGAAAGACAGTCTGAGGAACACTGCAAATGTTTGGAACAGAATCTTAAAATAGGATAGAAACCATGAACTAATGGACATGGGGAAATCAGGCTTGGGAACCTGAGCAGGAGCCAAAATATCAGAAGAGGCTCTCTTTGACAGCAATTAGGTTGCAACTCAGGGAGCCAAGTGAGATTCAGTGGATAGCATCAGGATATCAAGTTCCTGTTCTCAGAAAGCTAAGCGGTGCTATGATGATATTGCTCCACAGACAGACCTATTTTCTTTCTACCCTAAATAAATAATAAAATCATTCCTTACAAAGAATACCTGATCATCTATATATATAAAAACCCAGCAACCTGAATGCCGGAACAACCAGAACAACCGGTAGCTATGACGCCACTGTGGCCAGAGAAAAGGCCTGATTGGGGGGGGGGGGGAGAAGGGTCTTGGGGCCACCCTCCTGCAGCCCCTCCCCCCAGCCAGCCCTGCCCCCAATGGGCCCTACCACCCCGATTGGCCCACAGCCCCTCCCCCATCTGGCTCCGCCCCTGATTGCCCCCCCTACCTCATAGGGGGCAGGGCTGGCCAGCCAACCTCCTGCAGACCTACCCCAGATAAGACCTCCCACCCCAATTAGGGGCAGGGCAGACTGGCCAACTGCCTGTGGCCCCTCTCCACAGCCAGCCCCACCACCCTGATAGGCCCACGGCCCCTCCCCATAGCTAGCTCCACCCTCGACCAACCCCCCCATACCAATCGAGGGTGGGGCTGGCCAGCCAACCTCCCATAGCCTTTCCCATGGCCACTGACCCCCGATCAGGGGCAGGGCCAGCCAGCCCACTGCCCACAGCCCTTCCCCACAGCTGGCCCTGCTCCCAATCAACACCCCCACCTTAATTTGGGGTGGGGCCCACAGGCCAATTGCCTATGGACCCTCCCCCCAGATGGCTCAACCCTGATCAGGCCCTGATCAGGCCAGGCTGGCCGGCCAATCTCCCACCATCTCCTCCTCTCAACAGGCCTGACCCTGATCCCTGAGCCTATATAATAAAAGCCTAATAAAGCCTAATGTCAGGTCATCCAGTCAGCTGTTCAACCAATCAAAGCGTAATATGCTGATGATATGTGAAGGCTGCTCAACTGCTCGCTATGACATGCACTGACTACCAGGGGCAGATGCTCTGACTGGTAGGTGAGCTTGTTGCTGGGGTCTGGCTGATCAGGACTGGGCAAGACAGTCCAGACATTCCCTGGAGCCCTCTTGTGGTCCGGCTCTGGCTGGCCAACCTCCCGCGTCCCTCCCCGGCCCCAATCATGCACCAGTGGTATCCCTCGGCCTGGCCCGCGCCCTCTTGCAATCTGAGACCCCTTGGGGGATGTTGGAGAGCCGGTTTCGGCCCAACATTGGAATGACCAGTTGCTATGATGTGCACTGATCACCAGGAGGCAGACAACGCAGTAGCTACCACCTGGTGGTCAGTGCACTCCCACAGTGGGAGCGCCACTCAGCCAGAAGCCAGGCTCAGAGCTGGCGAGTGCAGCGGCAGTGCTAAGGATGTCCAACTGATGGCTTAGGCCTGGGAATGGGCCTAAGCCATCAGTTGGACATGCCCTGAGGGCTCCCAAACTGCAAGATGGCACAGGCCCAGCTGAGGGACCCCCTTCCCCCAAGTGCAGGAATTTCATGCACCAGGCCTCTAGGATATAATGTGCATACCAACATTCTTAAATTTTAGTAAATATCAGCTAACACAAATTATCACATTTTATCCTTTCAAATACCAGTGTGATAGAGAATGTTGTTTGCTTATCTAGATATCTGTTTTTTAGATATCTATCCCTCTCAGTCCAGATCATGTCACTCAAGGAAAGATGACATAATTTTCAGTTTCATAGTCAGTCATATTCAATAGGTCCTAAATATTCTAGTCCAATAATTTTCAACTGGTATGCCATAAAAGACACTGGTGTGCTGCAAGAATTTTTAAAACATGCAATACCTGACTATTTAGTCAGGGGCATTGACCTCTTTTCCCTTAGATTGTGAAATAAAATAGTGACAACAGCCAACACAACAATAGCTATCTGTTGTGAATGAGTCACAATTATACCTATTTTTTTTTTTTGGTCAGATTGGCAAAAAAATATATTATTTGGTGTGCCACAGAATTTCAGTGATTAGTTTATGTGTGTAATGATATGATAAAGGTTGAAAATAGCTGGTCTAGTCAATTATTGCAATCCTGTTCCACATGGCAACGATGGCAATCCTATGCCACATGTCAACAATGGCACACCATGGCCTTTCCCTCGTTATTGTTATTTGACTAGGGATGGGCACATGCTACAGTCCTATCAGTCTGAAGGGAACAGCTTTTATTTTCATGTTTAAGAGAGTACTTTTTTTTTTTCACTTTTCCCAAGCATATAACCTCTAGCAGCCCTTTGGTATGGATGAGGAAAGACAGACTGAGGAGGAGTTTAAAGTTGAAAAGTCATCACAACCAGATTTGGGGAGTCCAGCTATGGACTTCTTCCCATTTGAGATAATCCCTCTCCTTACTAAGCCAGTTTAAATCAGGTTTTTCATTCATTTCATCCAAAAGCATCCCAATTGACAAATCCATTCTCTGCATTTGTCTATTTTCCTGATCATCTGTTCAGATCAGATCATTTTGTTCGCAATCATTCTTTTCTTGTTCGTTAAGCTTCTTGGTTGTTTTCGTCCATTTCCATGGCTCTAATGACTCCTCTATGTGCTGACATATTCATGTCAGACCTCCATATTAAGCACCAAAATCATATTCACAAATGCCACTAGTCATCTCCTATGTCACCAACAAGCTTCTCAAAATTAGCATTCTAATATTGACATTCTTAGCTCTGGTCTATGTTGGTACCAGCTCATTCTCTACTTAGATTTTCATTATTTGTTGTATTGTCATCAAAGATTTTATTTTCATCTTACCTTTCTTGCTCTCATCCCATCAGCAATGCATGTTTTTCCTACCTTCTAAAGTATTCCTATATTTATTTCTTCTTTGCCCTTACTATCGCCAACTCTGTCGCCAACTTCTTCATCATTTCTCACACTGAGTGCTGCAATCTACTCTTGTTTGGACTTTTCACCACGAATGTCTCCCCCTTCCATCTATCGTCAAGATCCATATTCCGGTTACCTTTGTAAATAAAAAGTAAACCACCCATTTCCCTACAGGACAATCAAACTGCTCAGCATGTTTTCCACAGCTCTTCTCGGTCAGATCCCAATCTATCTCTTGGGGCTTATTTTATTTTACTAAGATTTTTTCACACATTTCTGGGCCTACTTTCTATGTTTGGTTTGTATATCTGTTGATTCATAGACTCAGGAGATTCCCTATGTAATAAGAAACTGGTACCCATACACAGATGACAAGGAGATACTAAAGAAAGAGACAGACCACTCCAGATTGGTAGGTACAGGTTTAATAAGCAAGGGAACTTACATATGAGACTTGTCCTGGGTGGCCTCAAGCTGACTACATCTCCACTCCACACTTGCACACCAGAATCTTAACAGTTTACATAGAGACCTTTACTGGATTTAGTCACATATACCATCCAGATGGTCTCAACAACACCTTACTCTCTCCAGTCTGATTCCTTGAAAACAGCTCTGACTGTGGCAACAGTGGGCAGAACATATATAATTCTTTTTTTTTTTTTTTTTTTTTTTTTACAGAGAGGAAGAGAGAGGGATAGAAAGTTAGAAACATCGATGAGAGAGAAACATCGATCAGCTGCCTCTTGCACACCTCCTACTGGGGATGTGCCCGCAACCAAGGTACATGCCCTTGACGGGAATCGAACCTGGGACCCTTGAGTCCGCAAGCCGACGCTCTATCCACTGAGCCAAACCGGTTTCGGCAGAACATATATAATTCAAGGGCCAGGGACAGGGGTGAGGAGCCTCTGATTGCCCAGGTTCAGCTCTCAGTTTAATGATCAGTCACACCCTCTCAATGACCTCCTCCAACAGTGTCTCACTTTCCTCCAACTATGCCTTATTTCCTCTGGAATCCATGTAGTTATACATGTTTATTCCCCTGCTTGAAAGTCCTGACCCCCTTTCTCTGCCTGGAAGGCTATTATTTATTCTCCAACATAGAGCTTATAACTTCCCTGAAAATATATTCTTAGCAACAACCTCAGCTCTCAGACATAATTAATCTCCTCTTGTCCTATACTCAAATCACATGTTATACATAACCTCCTGTATAGCATTTCCCACATCGTGCTGTCATTTATAGTTTGGGAGTCTAGAGCTGCTTTTAAACCATTAGCACTTTGAAAAAGAGAGACATGATTCAGCTGGGGATCTCTCTGACCAGTTAACTCAGTGTCTGGTATATAATAATGTTTCAACAAATGCCTATGAAAGGAAAAAGCTAAAGGATTTCTCAGGGCTCCCCACAATAGAAACATGTATGCTTTGTCAGGAAAGGTTAAAATTTTAAGCTTGTGCTAACTACACTCATACTCTGTCATCACTCTATCACTTGGTAATTCCACTTCACATACTAGATTATCCTCAAGGACAAATAACTTGGAAATTTCTCTCCCAGCCACAAGCTGAAAAAATACATAACTATGTCCTGGATCTAAATGGGAGAGTAAAAATGATCATGAATTTATTTCTGATAAATAACCCATTACATCCTAAAGCTGTTAGAGCTGAAAAGTACATGATATGCATATCTACAAAGTTTAATGAGGTTTGAAGAAATCAATAGAGAAACATAAATTGATATAATGCTTTTTATGTCACTCTGTTACAGCTGTATTGGAATATTTTTGTCCAAAGTAAAGGGAGATGTTTTGCTAGAACAGGGCAGAAAATGCAGAGCTAAACTCATCTTGACCCAAACACAGGACACCTCTCTGGAGCCTTCATAAAGAGCAGTTCACCAAATGTGCTATAAAATCTTGTAGGACACAGTGATATTCTGTTTTCAAGCTTCCTAACAGAGATGATAATCTGCAACCAAATATTATGTGCTATATTTCTCAGCAATGGTGCTAAATTCTTTTAAAGTGTTGCTTTGCCCTTTCTTGCATGAAGGTCCTGGCATGGCACATGGACCAGGAAGCTTTTTATTTTTTATGAGAATATAATTTTGTGTTTCATGTAGGCTGGAACATTCACGAAAATGATGAAATTAACTAGATTGAAATGGAACCCAAATTGTCATCATGAGACAGTTCTGAATAAAAGACATGTCCCCTAAGGACTCCATGCTGGAATAAAGCTATAAAACTCCATACTTTATGTGTGCCATGTTTGTATATCGTAACCACATGCTGAACTTGTTTAGTTAGTAAGAAAATCAATGGGGGGAAATTTAGAATATATAATTATGGGATCACAATAATAATAGTAGTAGTAATTACGATAATCATAATTTCTTGAGTGCTTCCTATGTGTCAAATACTATATAAAGCACTTTGAATGTATTAATGCATTTAAATGTCAAAGGAGTCTTATTACATAAGACACCACTATTATACCCATTTTATAGAAATTGAATTATGGGATGTAAAAGTAACTTGTTCAAGGGCACACGCTAGGATGTGGCAGACCTAATCATAGTGTTCAGTCTGGCTTCAGAGCTTTCATATTTTATGACCATGCAAATTGCCTCTGTGTTTTAGTATTATCCAAGAAGAACTATTGACTTTCTGGAAAAGGTGAAAAGCTTCTTGCATATTACTGATTTCAAGATACGGTGCCAATTATAAATTTTATTTTAGCCTTTTGCACTTGTGCATAACCAAGTCTTAAATATTCAGGAGTCATTTGCATGCAAATTATCTTTACCAAATGTCTGGTAAATAGGATTTAATCATTGAATTGTATAGTTGAAAGTTATCCAGAAAATATACAAGAGCAAACATAGGCCTAGATATTTTAAACAGCCAATTTGAATACTTCAAAAAAAATAATAAGCTAGTTATTCAAAGTTATGTTGGATTCCAATGAAACCCAAATTAGTAAGTCATGGTCAAGTAGACAATATTACATGGTACAAATGAGACTCTAAGGAGAAGTTCCCAAGGAAGAAAGGAGTGGGCTACACAGTCACCCAAAAGGACTTCTACAATCACTTATATGCAATTAAATAATGTAATTAAAATTATAATTAATGAATTTCAATGACCAGTTTGTCCCTATTGTTATGAGCAATGAAACATGACTCTGAAAAATGGAAAGTTTCAGTTTAGGAAATATCAATCGAACAATGCTAGAATATCTCTATATCAAGTTAAGAGGCCCTTGCCAACTCACTATGAGAGGAAATGCTATCCAGTTTTCAACTTCCTGCAGAAGCTGAGAAGTAAAATATGTTCAGAAAGCAGAATTAAATTGATTTTGTAGCAACCAAATTAATCTTTTATTAGCAAATAAAAACCACATAACCTCATCCAATCTGGAAAGCTAAATAGTGAAACTCCAGGAGCTTAAGATAGAAAACATACCATTAAAGCTTGAAAATCCCATTTATCAGTAAAAACAAATTCAGAACTCCAACATTTAATGCTATTCTTTCATAATTTATTAAGTCCAGCCTCCACTTTCAGTTAATGCATTGGGTAGGGGAAAGCTCTTTATATGAGTCATGCTGAGGAAAAGAATGAAATGGTTACACAGTAGAAAGCTTGATGCAAAAAAGGAGAGGAGTCTAGAAATGGAAATTCTGCATCAACACTGCAAGGGAGGGGAGAAGGCACGCTGGCAGAGAAACTGAACTGGTTCCAAAGAAGATTAAGGGAAATAGAGACAAATTTCAGACCCGTTTAGTGCATTGTAATCCTCCCCCTTTTGATTTGGCAAAAATAGTAACAGTAAAAATTACTTTCATTTGTCAACATTAAGTTATAATACATCATAGCCTGAATCTAAGCTGTGGATTTTATAACATTACACTTATAATTAAAAAACACAAGTTAATTTTCTACACATGGTAAAATTTTGTACAGAAATATAGGACTCCCTGGTTCATATGGTAACAAGATTTTCAGCTTTAATAGTTGTCTTTATACTTCCTGTTAAAATGTCCATGAATATACCAAAAAAAAAAGCCCACAAAAACAAATAGTAGCATTGGAACTAAAAATAAAATTAAAATCATATATCAACAGGCAGAGGGGAAGTTCATAAACTTTATTATTGGGGATAAATTACTGAGAAGCAGAGGCACGAGTTAAGCACCATGTACTTGATTTTTGGAAAACAACCAAATAAAACAAACACAAAAGCATACTCCAGAGTTTCTCAGAGTGTGGTCCTGGAATCACGGGGACTAGAACATTAGAATCACATGGAAATTTGTTAGAAATGCATATTCAGCAAATTCACAAGCTCCAATCTCAAATCTACTGAGTCAGAAACTCTGCAGGTAAGGCGCAGCAATCTGTGGTCTACCCAGCTCTCCAGATGATATTCATACCCACTGATGTTTGAGAACCACTGGCACAAACACAAAGGAGATGGGAGGAAAATATTAGATTCATCCACACCCTATGAAGAAACTCCAAAAGAATTTGCAATGGCCCAAAATAGATAAGCACTGTCATTCTCACTCTAAGGTGAGAAGATTAAGAACAAGGAATTAAGAGCTTTGATCCAACCCAGCACAATTAGGAAGAATCAGAGTTAATGTGTTAATTATTTGGCCCTAACGACTATCTTTCTTAACCATTTTAGTGAACTTACTGTTTCCCTAGGGTTGAGACTAGTAATTTGAGCATTCTTGTGTAAGGAAACAAAAATTTTTTTGTAAGATTTATGCTCTACGTCTTTAAAAACACCATAAAGGACATGGTCCAGATTTTTGTAAACTGTAAACAAAATTAAATAAATGGGAGTAGAGAGGCAAAAAAAATGGGTGAAGAAATAAGATTTCTGAGATATCCCAAAAGAGAGTAGTAGGATCAAATTTATAATATTAAGAGTAGATTAAAAGCAACCTGGGGAGAAAACAGAACAGAATATGAAAGTAAAAGACATATTGTTGAAACCATGACAGAGAAGACAAAAGATATGAAAATCTGAAAATGTAGATTTAAACAAGAATGACATTTGCTTCCAAGTGAGAAATATGAAAATAGAAAAAGAAACAACAGTATATGATATAATACAGAAAAAAAATGTCTGGCAAGGAAGGATTGAGTACATTTATTGATAATAATCACAGAATTCCACACAAAACTATTAATAAAAAACCAAATCACCACTGGGCATATCATGATAATTTCATATTCTAATTTAAAGGTAGAAAACAGAAATCCACAAATTATCCAGGCTCAAAGCACATGTCACATTGGAGATAAATGAAGATCATCAAAATGAAAACAGAGTCTATTTATTCAGAGTTTGCTATAGGAAGGCATCAGCCACTATTACTTACATATGCCAGAGACCTAAAGGCAGGCAAGGATGTGGGAAAGCTTTATAGTAAAAAAAGGGGGGGAAATGCTTCAGGTATGCTTTGATTAGAAGTTTTTGGCATGAGGAGGTGGTGTAACTAGAAGCAAGGCATCTTATATACTTGATTTAGACTAACGTTTTGGCTACCTCTGGTTGGTCCTGTGTTAAAAATGAAGGCAAAAATTAGAGAAACTTAAATTCTTTGAACAAGCCTTGACCACTCTAAGTTGAAGTCTACAGAGCTTATGG
The DNA here is from genome assembly GCF_951640355.1 of Cnephaeus nilssonii. Lineage (NCBI taxonomy): Eukaryota > Metazoa > Chordata > Mammalia > Chiroptera > Vespertilionidae > Cnephaeus > Cnephaeus nilssonii. The sequence continues at coordinate 59,386,102 of NC_137081.1, forward strand.
TTTGGCTTCCCAGGCCTATTGCTACAGAGGTTGTAGGTCAGAGCTCTGTTGTCATATATAGTCTTACCATTCATACCATATAAATTCAATAGCTAAATTCTCCTACTTCTAAGTGCAATAGATTGTATGCAATAAAAATCCATTTGGTCACAACCACTTCCCTATTTATTAGACTTGTATAGATCAAATTCATTAAAAGATATTTGTAGCATTTTGAACATTAAAAGAACACATTTTAAATAGTTCATAAAATTTAAGCCAATAAAGTATAAAAAATATATATGAGGCTAACTGGCACTCAGATAAAGAAAGAACCACTGAGCTTAATTGCAATAGAGGATATCATCAAGAAAAATATTAATAGATTTTACTACATAAAAATTGAACATGTATGTAAATTGAAATGTAATATTAAAAATATATAATATGAAAACAAAAGTTTTAGTGTTTATTTTTGCAGATCTCATATCACCAGTTAGTGAATTTGATTTTTAACCTGAATATTTCATAATGCTTAACTAGTTTTTGTTTATATTTGACTAGTGACCCAGTGCACGAAATTCATGCACATTAAAAGTGAATTGATTAGAGGAAATATTTTAATATTGCTATTTGCCCTTTCTCTATAACAGAAGTGTCAGAGATGAAAGAAAATTAGTAAAATGTATATGAAAATCTTCCTCCTGTCAGAGTCTGGGGCGTGCCACAGGACCCAGAGTCAAGTACCCGCCCACTTGCGCGCACCTCGAAATCATGGGAGACCCAGACCTGGCCAGCCCCACCCCCATCAAGCCCCGCCGCTGGGTGGAGGACACGGCCTCAGGTCCCCCAGCCCCAGCTCGAGGGCATAAAGGTGTGACGACCATTTGCATATTAGCTCTTTATTATCTAGGATGCTACATTCACATTTGACTCTTTTATATTATTATTATTAATTTTAACATGAGTCATTCATATCCACATAGAGTTATATTGAACCCATATAAACCTAAATGTGATGAGAGGGGAGAGAGTGAACAATATTTAAGGATTGAATCTTTAAACATACCAGAAATAATTTTAAATAATACTTACCAGGAAAAGGAATGACAAATATTTTTTTCCTTACCTAGGCTTCCACTTGCCAGAATTTCACCTCTGAAATGTCATATTCTTTTCTGCAATATAACATTATGAAGTCCCTTCAGAAACTGTTACCTACCCAACCACATAATAGAGGATGAAGGTATAGATTAAGCCTAATTATAACCTGAAATAAAGGTAAATGAAATTTAAATGAATAAAGACATCTTATTTTAACATAATATATTACATTAGGGATGTTCACAAGGTGAAAATAAGTGATATTAGATCTGTCCTAATTAAGAAAATCTATAAACCTAATTCTCAAGATATTTAAGATCTTGTTAACATTTTTACTTAGGTAAAATATCTGACATTGTCTGTGTCCATTGGTTAGGCTTATATGCATTCATACAAGTCCTTTGGTTGATCTCTCCGCCTTGGGGGGTGAGGGCATGAGTGGGGGGGATGAGGGGGAATGGGGGAATAAGGACATATATGTAACTCCTTAATCAATAAAGAAATTTAAAAAGTATCTGACATTAAGTGGATTATTTTAAATGGGTATTTGAATGTATGTTTTTGTTTTTCTGGTTTTGTAAATTTTAAGTATATCCTTAAACATATTCCCTCAAAATATAATTATTTGACCTGGAAGGGTAAAAAAGCATTTTTTTTTTTTTTGCTTCATTTTGACCAGAGTGAAATCTTGTAAATTAACTTTGTTATTTTCAGGACTATATAAATAATTCTACTTGGAAAAAAATCAATTAAAATGTATTGCTTGTATATTCTAAATTTTGAGAGTCAGTTCAAATAAAAGAATCAAGCAAAATATATGTTTTCAAACTTTACCCATTCTTTCATTATAGTTCAAGATACTAGTTTTTAACTCAATATAACATCCTTCAATCCATCTATCACTCAATCTATACACTAACCCCTTCAATACTTCTATCCCAATATTAATTGCATGCTTTATGGCATGTATGATGACAGGTTCTGGGTACATAGGGGAGCAGAAATGAGATGTAGTATGACCTCCATCCTTGTGGAATTCTCATGGCATGTGAAAGCATAAAGTTTGCTGTCTTTGTGTAGGAGAATTAACTCCTTCTTTCCCATAAATTAGTATGAAATAAGCGTTTGTACACTAATTTTGAAAATTTTTGATGGTTTGATCATGGATATGATTGTTGAAAAAGATTAAGAGCTTACACTTGAATGTCTTTCTCATCTGGTTATCATATCCAAGACAAAGGCCCTCACTACTTTCTATGGTTCTCATATAAAGGTTCATTTTATCTAAATACAATCCTTTTTTGTTTTTATTTGTAAGCCTGACCTTCATAATTTGAGATTTTTTTCCTATAAAAATTATCTTCCTTCCCACAAAAGGGAAAGTTTTGAAAAGTAGAAGATCCCACTGATGCTGGTAAAGGAAGGAAAATAGGCTCTCATATTACCAGTGGGAATGTAAAACTGTACTTGTATGAAAGAAAGAAAAGAGCAGGCAATTTGACAAAATAATTGAAAGTATTCTTTGTCCCAAATAATGACAGCCACTTCTAAAAATGTATCTTAGGTTCTTTCTCATTTTGATTTTTCTGTGTACCTGCAAGAGTTTTTGGGAACTATGGGGTAAGCATGGTCCATTTTCCTGGCATATGTTTTGAGAGAACAAATGAAAGTTCTTATTTTTTTTAAAACAGTTTTGTCACATACTTATATTCAGATGATCAGTATCCTGATATGGGGGAATTTTTTCCTGACATAAAAAAAAGCAGTTCTAAGAGCTTACATTGATGAATGTGCAACTTTCATGTCAGTGAACTCTGTAAAACACAGTCAATCTGACTTGGGCTAAGGGCTACTTTTGGCTCTTTTGAGCAAATAGGCTGGATTGTGTGGTTTCTTAATATCCTAAGAGTTCACTAAGATTCATATTTTAAAATATCCTTGTCATTTATATTTTTCTCTATATTTTGATTCACCCCCAAAGAAAGATGTATTCTAATAAATCAGTTAAAGTCCTGTGAATGTTGTAATTAATTATACTTAGTAACATTTCACTTTGAATTACCTATTAACCACAATGATTAAAAAAAAGGGAAGCTAGTAATTTAATATCAATTTATATGTCCTTTTAAAAGCATAATTTTAATTCATAAGATAGAGTTGTGAATAAAAACAAGAATTTGATGCATAACTTAAAATTATGGTAGAAGAGATAGGTAGAAAAATGCAATACGTAAAATCATTTAAATCTGAAGTGTGAACTGTGAAAGTGATAGCTCTCATCGAAAGCTTTATGCACCAGAAACAACTTCTTCATTATCCATCAAATACATGTTGCGTCCAAGTTTTGTTTTTCTTGATTTGTTTTCATTGTGCTCAATAAAGTTAAAACTGGAAAAAAAATAAATGGCTTAAGTATTATTTTTAAGAAATATTTAATGAGATAGAGAAAACTTTTAAGAAATAGTTCTCCTATGGAAATATATGCTGACTTAGTGAGAAAGAATGCTCTGATAGAATTCTTAAACTGTTTTATTTATATATTTTTAATATATTTTTATTGATTTCAGAGAGCAAGGGAGAGGGAGAAAGAGATAGAAACATCAATGATGAGAGAAAATCATTGATTGGCATGCTCCACAATGGAGATCAAGCCAACAAACAGGGCATGTGCCTGACTGAGAATTGAACCATGACCTCCTGGTTCATAGGTATCGACCTACAGAAACGAATCCATTGGCTAAGGTCAATAAAATTTTTATTAGCATTAATGATAAACTATAATAATTAAGTTGTTTTATTTTCATAGATTAATTTGAAAATATTTTGTTTAAATTCTGAATGTTAAGAGTGAGAAATGGGTGCTTTTACCACACATGACAACACACATGAAAGCAGGTTTGAGTATTGGATGAAAGTGTTATTGATCAATCTCATGAATTAATTAGTGATTCTTGGTTCATTTGCACATGACGAAAATTACAATGACTGGTAAAATAAAGCATGTTAGCACTCATCTTTTTTCCAAGAAAACAACAAAAGCAAAAAAAAAAAAAAAATGTGAGGAGAGGGGAGCTTTGAAATAGTGAAATGATTGATGAGTAGATGAGACTCTTTCATGCAACCATAAGACCCAAGCACCTACACATCTAACCAAGATGGGCCTCATAAACATTTCCATAAAGTGATCTGAAAGGATTGCATATGCTCTTTCTTGTGCAGCAATCTGCCATTTGTCTTCATGAACTGCCATAAAAGAAATAATAAAATATTATTTTATTTCACCTACATATATATGTTAGTTTAGTTTCTTGAAATATCATGATACCACGAAGGAGACAAAAAAAATTGCAGGATATATATAAACTATCACATTATTTTAAGAGCCACTTCAGGCTTGGTTCATGTTCTTCTATTCTCTTCTGCCTTAGGTATACTCCAAATTAACAAGATGAAGCACACTACCCTTGGAAATGATCATATAAAGTTTTCTGAATCATCATAGAATTGTTGTTTTAGTAAAAAAAAAAATCAAAGAAAACAAAGCAGGTGAAAATAGTGGGAATTGTAGAGTATTATAATGTATTTCTCTGCAGTTTATAGAAAATTGTTGCAGTAGATTTTTATAATGATATGGAACTACTGACAATTTATTGAATTTGTAAATGATTGTAGCAGGTTATAAACATTAAATACTGCACTATTCCATTTTTATAAAATTGTGTTTCCTGGGGTGAACCATTTGCACTGCTATGTTGAGATTTGTTATCTATAATGCAAGAGACATTACCAGCACCTACGACAGGTGCTTCTCTTCTGTGTCTAAATATCCTTAACAATAACTTTAGGGTAAATAAAATAATGCAGTTCCTTCTTCATAGAACCTAATGTCTAATGGAAGAGACAGATATTTATAGCTAATATAATATTTAGGGCTTTTATGAGTGCTAACAGATTAAAATATTATGCAAAATAAAGAGTGAATGATATTATGTTGGTCTAATATAGAACTTCAAAGTAGTCTTGCCTAAATAAACATTCCTGGAGTGGACATCAGAAAAATGAGTAGAAGTAGAAGTAAAATGACATGGAGTAATGTCTAGATAGATGGAAGAAAATACCAAAAGTCTTCAGACATAAGGAAACATTATATGTTTGAGGAACCAAATGACATCTAATATGGCAAGAGTGAAGAGAAAAAGGAAGAGGGACTGGTAAATACAACAAGACGGAAGTGGAGAAACAGATGAGAGTTGATTAGATTAACCAGGACCTTGCATGATCAATTTAGGGAGTTGGGTTTGGATCCCAATGCCATAATATGAGCACATTTTAGATTTTTAAGAGTGTCATGCAAAAAGAGTTAGAATAGGGTAAGGAAAGGTTGAGGGAGAACCATTAAGAAGCTGTTCAATTGTCCAAGCAAAATATGATCATAAACTGAATTATTATAGAGAAATGGATGTGGACCATTTGTAAGAAATTTAGGAATAAATTAGAGCAGGAATAGATGACATATAAGAGAAGCAAAAGAGAGGGAGTTTACAAGAAATACTCTGTCCATGACTTGGGAAACAATATGAATGATGGGAATAATCAGTGAAGTAGGAAACAAAGGAAGATTAAAAATCAAATTGAGAGATGGTCATGAGTTTCTGATAAATGTATACTTAGAATCAGAAAATTAAAGCAGATAAATAAATGTGAGTAATCATTCGGTTGAATCTTTCTTTTGTAGATGAGGAAAGTGAGTACCAGAGAGGTTGAGAATATAAGAATTTTTAAGTGTTACATAAAACATACATATACTATTTGCAAAAATATTGCACTATGTGGCCATATTGTCTACGCTATAATAAATATGTACATGTAATCTGCCATTCTTAAATATTTATAAATTTCTGATAAAAAAGAAATGTGATTATGTATAATTTTTCAGAAAACAAAAGTATAATTAAATAATCACCACACCCCAATCTATACTAATAAAAGCATAATATGCTAATTAGACTGGACAGCCAAATGACCTTCCAGACATCATTCCAGATGAAGCCACAGCAGTGGGGGCTGAGGCAGAGGTGGTTAGGAGAGATCAGGCAGGCAGGCGAGCAGTTAGGGGCTATCAGGCAGGCAGGCAGAGGCAATTTGGGGCGATCAGGCAGGCAGGTGAGTGGTTAGGAGTGATCAGGCAGGCAGGCAGAGTGGTTAGGGTGATCAGGCAGGCAGGCAGGCACAGTGATTAGGGGTGATCAGGCAGGCAGGCAGATGAGCTGTTAGGAGCCAGTGGTCCCGGATTGTGAGAGGGATGTCCGACTGCCGATTTAGGTCTGATCCCGCAGGGCAGTTGGACATCCCCCGAGGGGTCCTGGATTGTGAGAGGGTGAAGGCCGGGCTGAGGGACATCCCCCGCTCTGTGCACGAATTTTGTGCACCAGGCCTCTAGTCCTCTCTAATAAAATGGTAATATGCAAATTAACCATCACTCTGCTACATAAGCCACGCCCACCAACCAAGCCACGCCCACCAGCCAATCAGGGCGAGTATGCAAATTAACCCCAATCCAAGATGGCTACAGCCACAGAGAGCAAGGTTTCCCAGGTAACAGAGGAAGCCAAGCTTTCCATAGCCGTTGCAGGCCTAAGCCTCCACTCAAGCTACAAAGTTTCAATTATAGAAGGTAAACAAATTCAAACAAATGGCAGCAGAATGGAGCTTGAGAGAGCAGGCCAGGGTTGCCGGCGGTAACAGGGGAAGCAAAGCTTTCCGCACACCCTGGCCAGGCTCACCCGCTTAAGGCTACAAAGTTTCAATTGTAGAAGGTGAATTAACTGCCACAGAAATGGCTGCCGCCCCAGAAATGGCTGCTGCCCCAGGCTACAAAGTTTCAATTGTAGAAGGAAAATAAATTCCAGATACCAGGGCCTCCCCTTGGGTTGCCAGGAGGCGTGGCCGGCCTGCAAACCACCACAGGCCCCTTGCTCAGGCCGCCCCACACCCCAAGGGAACCCCCACCCTTATCTGTGACACCCTTCAGGGCAAACCAGCTGGCCCCCACCTGTGCACCAGGCCTCTATCCTATCTAATAAAAGAGTAATATACAGATTGATCATCATTGCAACACACAATATAGCTGCCCCCATGTGGTCAAAGATCCTGCCCCCATGTGGACACAAGATGGGCACCACAAGATGGCCAACAGGAGAGGGCAGTTGGGAGGCACCCGGCCTGCAAGGGAGGGCAGTTGGAGGTGATCAACCCTGCAGGAGAGGGCAGTTAGGGGTGACCAGGCTGGCAGAGGAGGGAAGTTGGGGGCAAACAGGCTGGCAGGGGAGCAGTTAAGCATCAACCAGGCTGGCAGCGGAGTGGTTAGGGGGTGATCAGGCTGGCAGGCAGAAGCGGTTAGGGGCAATCAGGAAAGCAGGCAGGCAAGCAGTTGGGAGCCAGCAGTCCTGGATTGTGAGAGGGATGTCCAACTGTCCAACTGTCCAAATTTATTTTCCTTCTACAATTGAAACTTTGTAGCCGGGCAGTCGGACATACCTCCAGGAGTCCCAGATTGGAGAGGGTACAGGCTGGGCTGAGGGACAACCCCCCGCCGTGCACGAATTTCGTGCACCGGGCTTCTAGTATTATATAATAAATTATGGAAAAATGGATGGAGGAGAAATACATAATTTGAATCATAGAATTATTTAACCAATTTTACCACTGGCTGCTTAATAACAGCATATATGGTAATACCCCTGATAAGATGTCAGGCATACCCAGAATATTACAGTAAAATATATTTCTGAACAACATTCACTAAAGTTATATGTAATGATTGTTAATTTCATGTGTCAACTTGACTGGGCCAAGGGATGCCTAGATAGCTGATTAAACATTATTCTTGGGTGTGTCTATGAATGAATAGATTAGCATTTGAATTGGACTGAGTAACACCTTCTGCAACGTGGGCAGGCATCATTCAATTCATTGAGAGCCTGACTAGAACAAAAGACAAAAGGTTAAATTCGCTCTCTGCCAGACTGCTGAGATGGGACATCTACCTTCTCCTGCCCGCAGTACTCTTGATTCTCAGGCTTCCATATCCAGACTGGAATCTGTAACCTTCTGTTTCTCACCTCTCAAGCCTTTGAACTACATCACTAGCATTACTGTCTCTCCAGGTTGCAGACTTTTCAGCTTCTGTAATCATGTGAGCCAATAGTTTATCTCTTTATCTGTATCTCCTATTGGTTATATAACATGTAATACAAAAACATGCACACACACATACATACATATTCTATTGGTTCTGTTACTCTGGAAAACCCTGACTAATACAGATTTTGATACTGGGAATGGCTCTAGAGGAACAAAAGTTTAAGGATCAGTTTTCTGAATTACTTTTGGGATTTCTGAAATTGGCTCTCTAATATGATTAGATTTAAACATGCTACTGACTATCCTATATAATAAAAGTCTAATATGCTAAGTGTCTAATCATCCAGTTGGCTATTCAACCAATCAAAGCATAATATGCTAATGATATGCTAAGGCTATGACGTGCACTGATCACCCCGGGCAGATTCTCTGGGGCCCTGCCAATCAGGACTGAGGGAGATGGGCTAGACACGCCCTGGAGCCCTCCCAGTGTCCTTCCCTGGCTGGCCAACCTCCCGAGTTCCTCCTTGGCCCTGATCGTGCTAGGGGGTTTATTTTACTTGTATAGAGAGTAGAGAAATGGAATAGGCAAATAGAAATATATCTGGCCAGTGCAATTAAGACAGCCTGGCCTGCACCCTCTCGCAATCAGGGATCCCTTGGGGGATGTCAGAGAGCTGGTTTCAGCCTGATCCAATAGCCCAGGCCAAGGGATCCAACTGGTGCACAAATTCTTGCACTGGGCCTCTAGTTTTCAATAGTAAAGAGAGCACTGATAGTCCAACTGTTTATAGTGACACTCAAAATATGTGCCTTGGATACTCCTCATCAACCACTTATAAGAGGCAAGGAGATGGATGACTGTGCATATGATATTTTCAAAATTTTTCAGAAAACTAACATATAATAAAGTTAGCAGGTTGTTCCTAATATAACTGGACAAATGATGAAAGAAAAGAATGAGCTCAGGGATTTAAATTCCCAGCTCAAGTTCCATATAAATAACCTAAATACTTCTCTGTGTGCCCTGAAGGAGATCCTTACCTCTTATAACCTCAGGGCTAATTACTAAAAATCAAATACAGAATCTCATTCTGAGACTGGCTGAATCACATATAAGTTAAATTCAGCCTTGCAGGCTATTTGCTGTTAAAGTGAAGCAATTGATTGGGAAAAAATGGGGTCCTACACGTTGAAATGGGATGTATGGGAAGATCCTGATGAAGCTGGGGACATTGAGCCCCTAATTGATAAGTCTTTGACAGTGGAAGTGACTCTCTGCCCCAGCTGAAGCAGCTTCCCCCTCCTCCCTGTGGTAGCAGCATCCCCACCCACAAGGGTATTTGCCTCTCCACTCTCAGAAGTAAAGGGATTAACCCGGCCTTGCCTGAGGAAACTGGAAAGGCCCCCTGAGGCCATTGCCACACTAGACAATGATGATTCTCCTCAGGTCCCACATTCACTCACAACCCCTAAAATAAGATGTGTTGATTATTTCATAGATTTTAAGAATTGTTCATTTTACCTCATAGTGTTTAAGTTACAGGATATCAAAGAGAAAAGAACCGTATTTTCCGGCGTATAAGACGACTTTTTAACCCAGGAAAATCTTCTCAAAAGTCGGGGGTCATCTTATAGGGCGGGTATATCCCAAACTCTATATTTTAACTGGAAAAGTTGGGGGTTGTCTTATACGCTGGAAAATACGGTAAATGTTATTCGAGAACTTTACCTCCTTTTATGGGGAAGCAGTTAGTGTGTTTTTGGCTATATGTGGGATAACTGTAATATGTTAGGCAGACTTATTACCTTGTTAAAGTCTTCACTTGGAGATTAAGTATGGTTTAAGAAGGCATGTATGGGTGCCCTGTTGACAATGAAAGGGCTAGGTAGCTAGTTTAATTAGGTAGGTTTAGAAAGTTTTAGGAATGAAAGGGGTCTATAGGAGAGGAATACATAATGGAGACTTGAAGGTGCTAGGGTGTTTATTTTACTTGTACAGAGAGTAGAGAAATGGAATAGGCAAATAGAAATATATATGGCCTGTGCAATTAAGACAGCCATAAACCAAAAGGTATCTCGGGCCTGAGCAATTAGAGACCATAAGTTAAGCCAAAAGTAGCCCTGACCTGAGTAGCCGGGAGAGCCATAAGATAAGGCTTTCTTTGCCAACACAACTGGAAGAGCTATAAGATAAATCAAAAGTGACTCCAACCAGCAAGATAAGGGGAGAGAAAATGGGGGACACTATGTGGGCTTTGAGCTTTGAAAACTAATTCCATGCGGCAGAATGGCCAATAAGAAGGGATCAGGTTCAGACAAAGAACTGCAGCCTACTTAATGCCTCAAGACAAAGAAGCAGTGGTCACCCTTCTCAGGGGCCCCTCTGTCCCTCCAGGAGGAACAGAGTCCCAGGCTTAGAATTTAGAATTAGGTTTTAGAGGTAGTGTCTGCTTGCAATAAAGTTTCTGTACTTTTCACCTATAACCTTTTGTCCATGGCTTCATTCTTCAAAACCATCGAGACAAGAACCTGGGAATTCAGGGCGTTCCAGTTCAATTTTTGCATTTCAACAAGAGGTAGACCTGTGATGGTCAAAGTGACTGGGCCACAGGATGACCAAGTAGCTAATTAAGCATTTATGGGTGTGTCTATGAGTAAAGCAGATGGCCCTCCCCCATGTGGGTGAGCATTGTCCAATCATCCAATTCACTGAAGGACTGAATAGAAAAAAAAAAAATCAGATGAAGTTGGCATTTGCTCTTGGCCTGACTCCTGGGCTAGGACATGGATCTTCTCTCAAGCTTTCAAATTACACCACTACCTTTCCCAGGTTTCCAGTATAAATGGAAGATCATGTGACTTCTCAGGTTCCATAATATGAGCCAATATTTTAAAATAAATCTCATTTCTATTTCTCTGGTGAACACTGACTAATATACCATATCTTCCAAAAATAGTAATTGTATGATTCTAATATTGGGGAATTTTATAGAGAAATGGTTAACTCTAGAGTTAAAAATGGTTAATTAAACATTAAAACATTAATATAAAAATGTTATTTTTTATATTTGGAATATATTGAATCTATATTTACATTAAACTTAGAGTGGGGAAAATGAAGTTGCTAAAGTAACTACATATTAAGGAAAACACTTTAACAATTAATTTTATTCATTGAAGTTTAAAAATTAATTTATACAAAATATGTCCAATAAGGTAATAGCCTTACTCTGTAGAATTTGTGAAATATTTCATGAAGATGCAGATTGTTGTACCACATTTCAGTAACAGCAGGCATTTATATACAAATGCTAGTGAATAATAAATAGATACAAAAACAAATGATAAGATATCCAAAATATGGAACAAGTATTCAGGTGAGCTGAATTAATTTTTACATATTTGATCCACTTGTATGTAGGGTATACACTGCATCATCTATAATAATAAAAGCATAATATGCTAATTAGACCAGATAGCCCAACCACCTTCCCCACGGCATTCTGGACATCCTCCCTGACAAAGCTGCGGGGGCCAATGCAGAGGTCGTTAGGGGAGATCAGGCAGGCAGGCAGAGTGGTTAGGGGCGATGAGGCAGGCAGGCGAGTGGTTAGGGGTGAACAGGCAGGCAGGCAGGCAAGTGGTTAGGAGCCAGTGGTCCCGGAATTGAGAGAGGGTGCAGACCGGGCTGAGGGACCCACCTGTGCACAAATTTCGTGCACTGGGCCTCTAGTACATCAATAATTCCTATGGATATATTGCAATGGTTATTATTCTTAAGAAAGTTGTATATATGTATTGTGGAGCATATAAAATGTCTGTATGTCATTTTTATAGTACTCAACAAATCATTGCACAAGTGCCTTAAATATGCCAGACCTTGTGCAGGGGAATAGAAAAATGAACAAGCTATAACTCGTCTCAGGAATTTTCAGTCTAATGAGCCTAAAAATAACAAGAATTAAAAGACACAGACTCTAGAATTGTGGACGGGGAAGAATGAAACAGAATCATGGGAAAGAACCCACAAGAAATAGGTGTCTTAAATCTTTCCCTCTGAATGCAGTACATAAATGCCTCTGTGTGCTTTGCCATTCTCTGGAAGAGTGGTGTGTATGTGTGTGTGTGTGTGTGTGTGTGTGCGCGCGCGCGCGTGCGCACGCATGTGCACACACTCGCGCACTCCTAAGCACAGCTGACAGAATAAGGAAATACCTATTCTTAAGTAGAAGCTGCAGAAGCAAAGGAAAGGAGAGCACCACAGAAGGCTAAACTTTACTTCCAATATCCCTTACCTCTTGAGCCACCTGAGAGCCACATTCAGAAATCAAAGCTTTTCCATAATGCAGTTTGTGATGCTCTGGATATGATAGATCTATCTCACAGAGGAGCCGATTCATCTTCTGTAGATGGAAGTTTTATTTCACAAAGAGTAATTCAGAGGAGGAAAAGGGAAATTATGAGCTAATATTTATTGAAAACTGAAGAGAATAAAGAGAGAGACACTTATTATAGCACATATTGAGAAATACACTGGAGAACAATTGTACCAGATGTCAATTTGCAGTGAGCTCTTGGGTGAAAAGGGAAAAAAATGGAAATGGTTTTCCAAACCCAAGGTAAAAATTAATACAAAGAGTAATAACACTAATTATATTTGTAAGTGAGGAACTCCATTACCGAATATTTTTATACTCTGAGCCCTGGAGCTTTTTAATTTTTAGATATAAATTTGGTTAAATTTCTTTATTTTGAAAATGATTCCCTCTGCTATAATCTTCTTTAATATATACTAGTAGTAATAGAACAGCCGGAAAGCTTTCTCATACAAGGTTGCCACAGCAACATCCCTTCTATGGAATTGTGGGGGCAAGGAGGAGTTGACAAGGGCCAGCTGGGGAGAGGAAGTACAGGTGAAATGCAGTGGACTGTGGGAATGTAATACTGTTGATTTTCAAGGGAAAATAAGAAATTCAAGAGAAATAGAGAAAAGGGAAGGGATCAGACTGAGAGACTTGCAGATTAAATCATGTCTAGTCTCATATCACTCATAATAACTTAAAACAGAGAGATGTTGCTCCTGAACGTCAGGTAAGGAAAATAAATACAAAGAAGATTCTTAAGGTAGGAGCAGGGGAACAAATTATGTCCCAAGGCTGGCCCATAGTCAAACAGAGCTAAAATGATCACCACAGCCCTCGCCGGTTTGGCTCAGTGTATAGATCCTGCAATGTACCTCAGTTGTAAGGCTCCTCCCTGGCCTGGGCCCTGGTCAGAGCTCATGCAGGAGGCAACCGGTGGATGTGTTTCTCTCACATCGATGTTTCTCTCTGTCTTTCCCTCTCTTCCACTCTCCCTAAAAATCAAGGGGAAAATATCCTCGGATGAGGACTAAATAAATAAATAAATAAAATAATAAAATAAAATAAAATGGATTGCCACACAAAAAAAGACAGCTTAGCCTACCTTTATTCCCTGCTTTTGATGGCAAGTGTTCATATCCCTTTGCCAATATTTTTATGTTCTGTACACTCTAAAGAAAAGCTGACTTGAGCAAAGTTGGGCATTGAGTTCAGCTATTTCACCCTCTATCTGAACACTTTGGTCCTAATGAAAGAAGTTCCTGGCCAAATCAAGCTGGTTAACTATGTGAAACAAACAATGTTTGATTTAAGTATCACATTCTTGCCTCTTTTGGTGACCTTTCCTACCTTCATACCTCAATTCTCAGGTGCCTAATACCTACCAGTGGACATGCTGAGCGACCTTCAAAATTGAATGCTCATCATTTCATCTCCTTCACAGAATTCCTTCCTATGTAATTTAACCTTGTTCTTTTTCACACTGAAATTCATTAACCTGTCCCTTTTCCTCAGGGTCATGATTTAATATTTCACTCAGCTATAAGAAGGGTTAATATGTATTGAATTACTATTTGTCTGTTTATACTGTACTCTTTATAAGCACTATCTTATTAATACTCACAATTGTACTATGAAGGACATTTTATTTTGTTTTAACATGAGGAATCTGATTGTTAAAAGTATTATACCACTTGAATAAAGTCATATGACTACGTGAAGGTGCCAGAAATTGAGCCTGGCTCCATTGGAGTGTGATCTCAAGGCTCATGCTCTTAGCCATAACATTCACTGATCCCTACTAACTAACCCTTATGAAGATGTCTATGAGGCATTATAATGGCCTGGAGTCTCTTTCCCTTCTTCTGAAAACTATTTCCTTTTTTATGGGAATCTTTACTGCAGCCATAGAAAGAAATGATTATGAAAGAGAAATCAGATTGAGATATGTTTGGCCCAGTCTCTCAAATTCTACCACATCAGTGACTGTCCTTTCCATTTTCACTAGCATTTTGTTTGACTCTCTGCTTGCTTCTGTCAGGGAAAACCTCACATTGAAATTTGAGCATCTGTCTACCTCTCAGTTTCAATACTCAGGTATGTAGGTGGCTGAGGCTTTTCAGGGTGACACACTGCTCCCTCTGCTGGACTGTGGAGGACAGAGAGAAAAACATCTTGAAATCTTAGTTGACATGGTACCTTTCTTTACAATTACTGATCAATTAGGAGAGACAAACAATGATTGCAAAGAACTCAAGGGCCTGATGGTCCAATATAATTTACAATAAGAAGGCATTCCAATGACACATGTCTCCAGCACAAATGTGCCTTCTATGTTTATTTGGGAGGCACAGCAAATATGCGTTTCTCCCACCCACAGGAGAAGCTTACAATTACCATTGTGATCTGTTTTGAAGATAGAGCTGACACTGTTATCTTAAATTTCTGGTAATTGTGAGCCATGTCTGGCATGTAAATTGCACATGCTTTATTCTTCTGGGAACCTTTTACAATCTAGAAAAATATTAGTGTAAAAGAACATGCACTGGCCAGGTGAAGCAATTTACAGCAAAGATAATCTAAGTTTACTAAATGTAGACATAATTCTGAATTATGGGTAGTGTAAAAATATGGCAAGTATAGTGGTTGAGTCATTTTAAACCTTGAAAGACATGCTAAGCTTATATAAATTCAAGTAACATGGCAAGATTTGTGGTTTGTTAACCTTACTAATTTATTTATATTTTCATTAAACATACACTGATAAAGTTCTGACTACATGGAAGACTCAGAGTTGGGGGCATGAATTTATGCTCCTCCAAAAGCAAACTCAGAGACAAGAATTTGGCTGTCAGTTATTCTCTGGAAAGTGATCTCAGGAAGTGTCTGGGTAGGGGAGGGAAGAAGTGAGACAGGGAAGGGAGAGCAACCAATGAAGAAGGGTGGGTGCACTGCTAAACCAGTTACTACCGTAGTTCACTAGAATTTCATCATGCTGGTGAACTCTGTAAAGTAGTATAGAGCATATGCCTCATAGCCATTCCACAGAGAGGCTGGACTATTTATATATCAGCTTTAAAAAATAATTTAAAAGTATTATGTAACAGCTTTTTAAAGTCATCAATTGAGGGCTGAATTCAGGTCAGGGGAAAGGATCTCTCAATGAAGTGCATGTGAGCAAAGCAGCACTGTCACTAGAGATATTGCAGGCAAAATGACGTAAAGGTTAGTGCATTAAAATAGTAAGGCCAGGGGGTATAGGCAGGCTACTTGCACATCTGCCACAGAACACAAAGTGGTTAGAACACAATAACTGGCCTAGAAGAACTCACCGTCTAGTGAGAGATGGAGGTCAGGGATACATAAAGGTGATCTAGGTTGACCTAAATTGACCTGAAAAAAGAGAAGTATTTTGCATTATTTGTAGATAGAGGCAAGAAGATAGAAATAGTTGAGAAATCTAAGTTTGCTATGAGATATAAGCAGTTGATGAATTAAAGAATGTAGTAGGACCTAGCTAATATCTGAAAGTTGGAGGAGAGAGTTTAGTGAAAGATGTTCAGGGAATTGGAATTGAGAATAGGATTTTTTTTTTAATCACGGATGTTGAAAGATAGAAGAGTACATAGAAGCAATTTATAAAATTTTAATTACCAAACATAAATTTGGGAGTCTCGTAGACCACATATGTAGACAGATGTAGGGAGATATTTAATGAAAACAATGAATGTACTTCTTGACTTTTCTAATATCATGTCAATCTTGTCATATGTGCAGCTGATCTCTCAAGAATGATTTTACTGTCAGCACTGAGAATCACGATGTTACTAACCATACATCAAATCACTCACTCTTAAAATCTCAGCTTATTGAAGTAATGTTCATGGAAAGTTGTTTAAACAAAATACTTTCCATCTTTCATCCACTTCTATTAGTATTTTATTATTTGAATCCAATTCTTATTTGGATCACCAGAAAGCTGTATGCCTGTTAGTACCTCTAAGGATAACTTTTCCTGAATTAGGAATACTTATGACTTAAGATAGTATTAAAAAA
Organism: Cnephaeus nilssonii; assembly: GCF_951640355.1. Classification (NCBI taxonomy): domain Eukaryota; kingdom Metazoa; phylum Chordata; class Mammalia; order Chiroptera; family Vespertilionidae; genus Cnephaeus; species Cnephaeus nilssonii. The sequence goes on from NC_137081.1 coordinate 59,402,748, forward strand.
CTAAGTAATCATACTACATTTGTCATGAATTTATCAACTATATTGTCATTATGACATCTAATGTCTTTTTTGAAGGCCCATATAAAATCTTTTTCTTACTGCAACTGAAGAAATGATACCATTATGTTTTAACTCACTTTGCCAATATTACACTGGCTAAAGGACCTTGGGAACAAACAAAAAGTGATTTATTTTCATTTATTATATTGACCAATTGCCAAATTATTCAGTTAAAATCTTCTAACTTTATTTTTATTATCATTATTATTTTGAATTTTGTCGTGCGTGACTGAAAGTCTCATTATAGAAAAATAAGTATAAATCAGCTACTTTCAATGAGTGTGCCATGGCAGGCACCTTGGTGTACCACAGGAATTTTAAAACGTGCAATATCTGACAATTTAGTCAGGGACACTGACCTTTTTTGCCTTAGATTGCCAAATTTAAAAAAAATGACAACAGCCAACACAACAATAGCCATATGGTGTGAAAGAATCAAAATTATACCTATATTTTTGTCAGATTAGCCAAAACTATTTTTTGGGCATGCCACAGAATTTTAGTAATTAATTTATGTGTGCAATGAGATGAAAAGGGTTTGAAAATCACTGGTATACGTAAATCTAAATTAAACATAATTTGTGGGCCAATGTCATTTTTTTAAGAATCACAAAATAAAAAATACCCAAAGGCATGTAGCTATAGATAGAATGGAGCCACTTATCCTATTTATGCTCACCCCAGGGCATCAGAATCCCTGCTCTGTCTTTGTCACCACAAGTCTTTTTGTGCTGATATAATTTGCAGTCTCCAGGACCCTAGAACATAACTGCATTAGCATCAGAAAGCAGCTCATTTTCCACCTCTATACACCTAGGATCCAGATTCAGTGAGACTCAATTTGTCACTTTAAGCTCATCAATGTATCACATCATCAGAATAATCCCATAAGGCAGAATCACATTTCATACAGGCTAAGTAAACTTGCTGGTGACAGGAGTCAGAATTCACCCAGGTCTTCCTAATTTAGAATGTTCTTTCTACTGAGACACTTTATGTTGACTTTTACCTTCTTTCTATACAGATAATGGTATGTAAAGAAGGAGAGGCGATCTATTAATACATATTCATTGCCTGGTGACATGAAAGTATGAAAAACCACTGTGGCAGTTCCAGCACAGACCACTAATTGTATCCTATCAACTATTTTTGCTTGTAGTCTGACATTTCATTCTTATGCGTTTTTAAAGAATAGTTTCTATGACTCTACATGAGGCTTTTCTCTTAGGCTATGTCATAAGGAATCCATAAACTTGTGCAAGTCTATCTTCTGTGGAAATAGAGATTGAGTCAGATAGGTGGATGGCTCTGATAGCAAGGCCGAAGCTCTTCAGGCAGAGGGTAACTGATCTGATTCCATGCTGGCAGAATTTAAAAAGAAAAGATGGATGACAGGTTAAAAACACACAACAACATTAGTGTGATTAAATGCTCTCAGCTTAGTAGCCATATATGAAATAGAGTTAATGCCCTGGCTGGTTTGGTTCAGTGGATAGGGCATCAGCCTGTGGACTGAGGATTCCTCCGGTTCGATTCCAGTCAGGGGCACATGCCAGGTTGTGGGCTCGGTCCCCAGTGGAGAGTGTGCAGGAGGCAGCTGATCAATGATTCTCTCTCATTATTGATGTTTCTATCTCTCTCTCCCTTTCTCTTTCTCTCTAAAACCAATAAAAATATATTTTTTAAAAGAAATAGAATCAATGAATCTCTCCTCCACAGCTTGGAGTATAAAAGGATACCAGCTATTGATCTTCTCTAATTTGTACATCTGGTGTAAGTCAATCAGTACATTGCCATTTATGCAGAGATAACAAGTTCAGCTACTGACATTATCTCATCATAAGAAAGTTCTGGTACCTAAAGGTAAAGGGGTTTCTGCCTTCCAGATTCATTTCATTTCCTCCCTCCTTTTACTGACAGTACTAGCAGTTTCACAGGTCATGACTAGTGCGAAGAAGCATCACTTAAAGTATTTGCTGTCATTGTTTGGGCAAAGCTGCCCAAGGAGAATGCTATTGCTATTACTGTAAAAACCCTAACAAAATGGATTTTTGGGAGAGTGGGGCTTGAAGTGAAAGTTACATCTCAGGTAATAGGTAACCCACCCAATTATAATTACTAATGGGGTTCAAAATAATCAAGAAGTGTCTGAGATGGGCACCCTTCACATATGACACTGTTCTTCATTGTGGTCCTTGAGATTCTGATCCAGCATCCCCTAAGGGTGGTTTTTAATATCTACTGAATCAGAAACTCTGGAAGTGGCAATCAAATATCTCTATTTTTAGCAGGGAGATCAAACATATTAATACTGAAGTTGACAACTACTCTATGTCATCAGTATACTCCACCTTGATGGGGGAAAGTGACTTTTTCTTTATTCTTTATCATCAAGTAAAATTGTCACAATAATAAGGGTTCTGTATGACGAATGCTTCTTTTTTCATTGTAAACAGACAAAAACTTGAAAATTCTGAAGCCCAGATCTCATACAATATGCTAATTCTCTTTTATTCGCATATTTAAAATATAAGGATTCAAATAGTTAACACCAGTGTGATAATTGTTGAGTAATTTTTTTTTAATTATTGCACACATTTTAGGAAACATACTGACTAAACTTCTCTCCTACTTGAGCTATCATTTTAACATAGTATCCTTGTGTCCCTTTATACCAAAGAGGATTTTGGCAATTTTTGTGACTGGTTTTTCAGGGGACTAGCCAGAAAATTCTGCCTGTCTAATTAACATGGTTATGAATCAACCATATCCTTTAATTCTAGGTTCATGGATGGCTATTCTGTCATTTGTTATTTGTAAAGCTCAGAGGAAAGAAAATGGCCATTTATTATACAACCTCATTTTCTTATGAGATTCTGAGTAAATATGGCCAAAACTGACTAAGATGATTATAGGTAGACTAGGTAATAGAGATTGGTAAATAATTAAGGGGGGAAAGCAAAATAGAAACAAACAAAAAGTTGGTGAAGTCTTAGTTTTTTGCAACCATCTTAAAAGGTGAGATCATTTTATTATGAAATTGTTTTAACATCTATATACCTTGAATGGAATTGATTCAGTAGTGTTACTTGAAGATTTCAAGGTCATTTTCTCACCTGAGAGCTATGAATTATGGATTTATTTTTGAATGAATAAGGCAAAATTAAATGAATAGATCCTGGTAGGATTTCTCATAGAAAGACAACAGTATGGTCATTACCAGTGGGAAAGGGTGGTGCGGGGAGGTAGGAGAGGGTATAGGAGGAATAAATGGTGATGGAAAGAGACATGACTTGAGGTGATGAACACATAAAAAATATACAGGTGATGTATTATAGAATTGTACAACTTAAATGTATGTTATTTTATTAACCAATGTAACCCCAATAAATTAAATTAAAAAAGAGTAAAAACAAAAGTTGTATGATATTTACAACATATACATATCCCAAGCTGTTACAATGGAAATTTAGAGCAATAAATCAAATTTTTTACTTATATACATACTCTTTGACTTTTATATATATACTAGAGACCTGATACATGACATTTGTGCAAAGGGCTCAGCCCTCATAGCCCCTCGCAGCCTGAGCCAGCCCTCGCAGCCCCGGTTTCATCTGGAAGGTCGTCCAGATGATCATTCTGCTATTTTGTCTAATTAGCATATTAGCTCTTCATTATATAGGATTCACTAAGGACCCAATACATGTGGGATTTTATATAAATAATCAGTAAATTGAAGAAAGAAGCAATTATTTGATAAATGTCATGTATTTGAATTTGTGAGAGTGTACATTTGGAAGAATGATATTTAAGTCTCTTTAAATATACATTTGCATAGTGCTTACAAATACTAATTCATGTAACCCTCCTAACAGCCCTATGAGGTATGCATGAACTATTGTCACCTTAAGAAGCTTGCTCAGGGTCATATAGATAGTTAGCCATGATATAAGATGATTCAAACCAAGTCTAAAGTCCATGTGCTTAACAACTATCCTATGTTGACTTAGACATGCAACTGCTGTCAAGAGGTAAGAATACAATCATATAAATGTAATTTTCTTGTTATGCTCTTTTGGCCTGTATTTATTTTTTAATCTGGAAAAACTACAGACCTATTGGGAAACTCGTCTACCTATTAAAATGACCTTACGACACTATATAAACCATTAAAAAGCTCTCCACTCTTTTAATACAATTTTTATTCAATAGCTTATATCCTATACTTCTGCTATAAAATATCCTCAGTGGTGAGTAAGATAGTAATAAATATAATTTATAGAAATCAAAGTAGTACCTATAGAACACTAGAGCTAAAAATAGGATGTTATTGTGATTATCCTAAATGACTAATTTTGAAGATCAAGTTAAGAGAAATTAAATATTGTACATTTGTTTGTTTTCTGTACAAAGAACAGTCAATTTCTGGCTGCCAAGGATTCTTGCCTTCCCCCTCATAGCACCTAAATTTCCTATTGAGGAATGATTTCCTTACCATTTTGGTCTTATTGGTGGGAGAAAACAAGAGGTCACATCTTCCCTCTTCTTGGTAAACTGCATGTGGGTCCCATCCTACCTAATAATAGACAAATATGTAAATTGACCATACCTCCGACACACCCACAAGCCACGCCCACGAGCCACGCCCACCATCCAATCAGAGCGAGTATGCAAATTAACCCAAACCAAGATGGCTACAGCCACAGAGAGCAAGGTTTCCTAGGTAACAGAGGAAGCCAAGCTTTCCGCCTGCCCTTGCCAGGCCTAAGCGTCCACTCAAGCTACAAAGTTTCAATTATAGAAAGTAAACAAATTCAAACAAATGGCGGCAGGATGGAGCTTGAGAGAGCAGGCCAGGGTTGCCGCCGGCAACAGGGGAAGCAAAGCTTTCCACACACCCTGGCCAGGCCCACCTGCTTAAGGTAACAAAGTTTCAATTATAACCCCAACAGAAATGGCTGACGGCCTCGGAGGGAGCCCCAGGCGTGGCTCCGCTCCAGGCTACAAAGTTTCAATTGTAGAAGAAAAATAAATTCCAGATACCAGGGCCTCCGCTTGGGTTGCCAGGGGGCGTGGCCAGCCTGCAAACCACCACAGGCCCCTCGCTCAGGCCGCCCCAGGCCCCAAGGGAACCCCCACCTGATCCGGGACACCCTTCAGGGCAAACCAGCTGGCCCCCACCCCTGTACCAGGCCTCTATCCTATCTAATAAAAGAGTAATATGCAGATTGATCATCACTGCAACACACAATATAACTGCCCCCATGTGGTAAAGAACCTGCCCCCATGTGGACACAAGATGGCCACCACAAGATGGCCAGCAGGAGAGGGCAGTTGGGAGGCACCCAGCCTGAAAGGGAGGGCAGTTGAGAGGGACCAGGCCTGCAAGGGAGGGCAGTTGGAGGTGATCAACCCTGCAGGAGAGGGCAGTTAGGGGTGACCAGGTAGTCAGAGGAGGGAAGTTGGGGGCAAACAGGCTGGCAGCAGAGTGCTTAGGGGGTGATCAGGCTGGCAGGCAGAAGTGGTTAGGGGCAATCAGGAAGGCAGGCAGGCAAGCAGTTGGGAGCCAGCATTCCTGGATTGTGAGAGGGATCCCATATTGGAGAGGGTACAGGCTGGGCTGAGGGTCAACCCCCCTCCGTGCACGAATTTCGTGCACCGGGCCTCTAGTATGTCCTAATTCTAGTCAAGTCTCCCTTCAAGGGCATTGAATCCTGAGCACCTGAAGAAGGGTGGGATTATTGTTAAGAGATGATTTATCCCTGTGGGATCCATGCCAGTAGCTGATTATATCATACTAGAGGCCCAGTGCACGGATTCATGCACCAGTGGGGTCCCTCGGCCTGGCCTACGGGATTGGGTCGAAACTAGCTCTCCGATATTGCCCGAGGGGTCCCGGATTGCGAGAGGGCACAGGCTAGGCCGAGGGACCCCACCGGTGCACGAATCCAGGCCTCTAGTATTCATGTAAGATCTTTGGTTAATCTCTTCCCGTACTTCCCCCTCCCCCCTTCCCTCTGAGAGTCATCAGGCTGTTTCATGTTTCCATGCTTGTGGTTTCTACTCCTGTGTTAAGTGTCTTCCCCCTGATGGTCAGTGCACGTCATAGCTAACATCTAGTCAGCTGGTCGCTTAGGCTTTTATATATATAGATCTTATACCTTCAGCTATTCCAGCTTTGAAACAGTTTGTATTTTTTTGCTTTCTGGTCCTTCAGGACAGTCATTGGGTTTGTCTGTTCTTCCTAATCTCCCAGCTTTACATAAATCCTTCCAATAAATTAAGTTTCATTTAATTAGCTAGCATGGTTTCTCTCATAACTGTGAATTCTATCATATAGATTGGGTAGCAAATAGACAGTTACTCAATGCATTTTCTGCATGAGGAGCAAAATTGTATATAATAAGACTGAGATAGCAATTATAGAATTAAAGACTTCTAAAAAATGGAGTGGGAGAGCAGGACAATATTCTTTCAAATAGGTATAATTTCTTTAAAATGTATACAATATTTTCTTAAAAATATATGTAACTACCCCCATCCTAAGTTCTCCTGAGAAAATTTCTGACTCAGCCCTGGCCAGTTTGGCTCAGTGGATAGAGCGTCGGCCTGCGGACTGAAGGGTCCCAGGTTTGGCCAAGGGCACATGCCTGGGTTGCTGGCTCGATCCCCAGTAGGGCGTGTTCAGGATGCAGCCAATCGATGAGTCTCTATCATCATTGATATTTCTATCTCTCTCTTCTCCCTTCCTCTCTGAAATCAATAAAGAAATATATTTTTAAAAAATTTTTGACTCATTACAGAAAACTACCTAAAAATCTGTACACTATGATAAGATTCTTCTGAACAGTAATTACAAATTTGTGCTTTAGAAATTGTTTACATAAGGAATATTAAAGTTTCATTTCTTATAGATCATGATAAAATAACATAAAGGAGAAATCTATTATGTTGACAATCAGAAATTGTTTGACCTGGAAGGGATTATAGTAACATTTAGCTCAAATTTAATATATTTATGAAAAGTGGAAACAGATGCCCAGCTAATAAAGTGGCTTGAAGATCATAGGGCTTATTAGTGGCTTTTTCTGACTCCAGAGCTAGTGTTATTACACTATGTATATGGTTGACAAAGAAATGAAAGATTTATTTTGTTCTTGGTCATTATAATGTTTATTTCTCCAACTACATTATTAAATTTTATGAGACTTTATAATTCACAACCATATTTTATTAGACTTTCTATACTATCTTTTATAAATCATCTTGTGTTCAGACACTTAGGGCTTTGGAATGTCCTATTCCACTGAACAACAAGGCCAGGTTACAAAGCAATAATGTGGGCATGTTGAATTATGGAGCAAAGAAGCCTGACATAAGAAGTAATGCAGAAACAAAGTAAAATAGAAAAATACTCCAAGCAAAAATAAAATACATCAGGCTTGAGTCTAAAAGAGAATAATGTGGGTTTCTATTTGACAGAGAGAGAGAATGCTCAATGGGAGACATTAAAAAGGAAATGATTCATGGTACTTCACTTTAGTCTTTATACATAAAAGATGTCACTTGTGTTCAGACAAGTGGAGAAGGCCTCACTGTGGGAAGGAGGGCAGGAAGTCATTCTGAAATAACGAAGAATAAAAAGGCACGAATGAACTCTTCATACTTGACGGAGCTACATTTTAATAATTTAAATTATTTTTCAATACCCCATCAAGTTAACATAAATTATCTTTGACATTCCGAGAAGAAAGTCAGATTCAAAATCTGAAAAAACTGAAAGAAAAAAATGATTTAAAAAGTGAAAACTTTAACTATCCTATTCTATTATCAAAACCTTTCAAATAAAGTTGTCTTCTTGTTATAAATATTCAGAACACTGCAGACCCATATTCTGTTGAATTTCAGAAAATATATAAATTCCCAAGGCATACATACATTTATTAAGCAATGTGAGATTTCATAAGAATTTCTCTCTGCTTCTACATATATAGAGATCTAATGATCTCTAATTGTTTTAATGCTACATTTTTTTGTATGAAGAGATGTCATTTGGCACACTCATTATAATCTTCATTTTCTAACTAGTGTCACTATATCATAGCTTCTCAGCAATTATAGAAATCAGTTATATCTTTCTCAGATAGCTGGGCATCAAACATTAATAGTTTGCAAAATAATTAAATCATGACTTCTCAGAGATGTGAGGAGGGTGATCACTCCATAATTCAGAGATTTTTCACAACCATGATTTACCAGAGTTTTGTTTTTGTTGAAAACTGAAGCTAGCTAGTACCTAAAATGCCATTCATTGTGTTCTTAGGCTCCTAAAGTGTATTTTCTGCCCTAGGTCCCCCAAATAATTTCTTAGTGGCAGACCATGCAGAACCTCACAATGACAGCACCCTCTCAACCATATTATTTCTCTTGGTTCTTACATAGAAAGAGGTAGGCAGAGTTTAATTTTGAGATGTAATATAACCAGAGCATGGTCAAATGTAAAGTAGGCTGTGAAATACAATTTCTTTAATACCTTCATACCTTCTGTTGTTAAAAATACTTCTGTTGCTTGAGACATGCTATTTGTTTGCTTGTTTGTTTTAATTCCTTATTCCCAGTGAATACAGAATTTACTTTCTTAGAGTATTCAGAAATGGTTCAGAAGATAAAAGACAGGTTTACTTTGAAAGAGAGAAACTTAAAAAATAAAGCTACTAATTGGAGCAAATGCATAAATTAAAGTCTCTGTGTAGTCATAGAACAGCATGAATGCACCAAGTTCTAACAGCAAAATGGTCGGCACTGAAAGAGGTGTTGAGCAAGGACCAATATTGAAATTCAACAATATCCAATTCAAATTCCTGAGACTATGTTCCATTGAGAACTGGTTCTTTTTAATTTCTCCAATGAGTGACCAGTAGATACTGGGGGCTAAGTTTCAGGGAGGTAAAAAAGGAGGGTTATGTACACAGAGAACATCTATAATAATAAAAGCATAATATGCTAATTAGACCAGACAACCAAACGACCTTCTGGACATCCTTTCGGACAAAGCTGGGGCTTTGAGGGCCAAGGCAGCTGCCATGGCCGCGAGGGCCAAGCCCCTTGCACGAATTTTGTGCATTGGGCCTCTAGTACTATATAATTAACAAATGTCAAAATATTCCAGAAGAAACATCATTTCAGGGATACTGTGGTGGTGAATACTGTTGGTTGCCTACCTATAAGACGAATTCCTCTATCCTTACAGACAAAACTCTGATTTTGTTGAAGGATTAAATGGTCATATGTTTCAGAGGAAGATGAGTCTAAAATAATCATGGTGGTCTCATTATTCTTTCCATTATATTTCATTGACTTAGACAGAGCAAGTATTTCAATTCTGGTCAGTGAGATATGAAGAGAAGTCTAGTTGACATCACCTAATTCTTGTAAAGGTACACAATATCATTTTTTCTGTGGTGTCTGGAACTGAGAATTATCTCAGGGCTATGAGGGCATCCACTCTAAAAAGACAACTCAGTATGATGAAAATGACATTATGGTACTGTAAAAAGATTGAAAGAAACTGTATCCTTAATATTTAGCCTCTTGATTAATCAGCCTAGTAGTTGCTCTATTTTTTGGATTTATGAGATTAAAAATATCTCATTTTTTAAATAGTTGTATTTTTCTATATGCAGCTGAGCACATTTTAACGCTATAAAGTAACCATTTTATATCACTGATATGAAATTGGAATTCCATATCTTCTTTAGATTGTAGTAATTGAGGTAGATGAAATATAACTAAATATGAATCAGTAGTAACTAAAAAATGTTTGCTTTATGAAGCAAGACCTAAAGCAATATGTAAATTTATTGCCTGTTAGGAGCAATGGTTCAGTCAAAATGAATTCATCTACATAAGGAAAACAAACATTAAATACACTGACAAAACTTAAAGGAAGGAGACATATTTCCAACTCAAAACACAAAGCATATTTATTGCACCTTGTTGGAAAAGAGTTCACATTTATTATGCAAATGAAACACACTGTGGGAGAAAAAAAAGAGTTAAAGTCAGGATGATAATGGGGAGATTTGGAGGAAGTTCCATCTACTAAGTGACTATTTTCAACAAGACCTCTTCTGGGTGGGTCAGGTACTAGGCTACTTGATCACCAGCCTGCTCATCCAGCAAGTAGTCTAAACCTGAAGCTTTATAAACTTCCTTAGTTTCCCTTGTCTTCACAGATAAACCTGAGCCGGTCATTACCCTGCCATTTCTATATCAACATGATTATTGAAGATATTCCTATTCCCTATGTGTATTCCCATGGACATAGGCCCTTAATATTTCTGACCTATATTATTTTAAAGACTTACACTGGGTCTTTTTACTGCTAATCTCTACACTCTTTCTTAGCTTTATATTTTTAAAACACAAATTTGGTAAAGTCAAAAATTATTCAGTAACTCTCCATTAAGGCCCTAAAAATTAATGCTCAAACTCCTCACCATAGTTTCAAATATCAGGCTTTCCAATTTAATTTCCTACCGTTGCCAATAACAGTAAAATGTTCACTTTTTCTGATAAAGTCACATGCTTTTAATTTTTAAAATCAGATATGTTCACACATATACATTACTTCATTGTACTTCTTCTTCTTGTAATTTAGAGATTTTTCTCTGCCTACAACCTCTTTAAGTCATCTTTAGGCCTGTTCAAATACCACATCTTATGTGAAATCTCCCCTAATTTCCCCAAGGCGGAAATAGTTTCTCTTTCTGTCCTTGTTGTAATGTGTTTACATTATAGTGTAGCTCTTTTTAGAGTGTCTCCTGCAATAGTTTTGGTTATGAATGTGATGGTGAGCTCTCGGAGGTCATGAATTATATGCTTTCAGATTTCTTCCTTGTTGGATGGGATTGGTGTTTACTAGAGACATGGACCAACTGGTCTGTCATTGAGTGGGAGCTCCTCCCTTTTCAAGCCTGAAAGGCCAGAGAGAAGTGAAGGGATACCTTACTGATGTGCAGGTGTAAGGAACAAACTTACAGGCTTCTGACAAACATTTTTTTTACCCTCATATGAAAGATTCTACAAATAATCATGCTACTGCTGCACATTGCCTTTTAAATACAAACAATGCAAGGACAGGTTCACCTGTAGGAGTTTGTCACTCTTTGTATAGTTTGATTAGAGCCCATTCTTTGTGATCTTTTCCAAGTACACACCAGATTTTATCTTTCCTATAATAAAAATTCTTACTATAATATTAATAGGAAAAACAAAACTCCTTCCTTCCATGGCCTATATGATCCCTTTCAATCTGTCTATGGTTGCCTACCTTTGTCTTGTCCCTCACTTCATTCATCAGGTTTCAAAATCCAGCCTTTCTCAGTCCCTCGTCCAGCTCATGCCAGCCTCACAGATTTACTTCTTGTAGTTTCCTTTGTCTGGAATCTTCTTATACCAGAAAAGCGCATGACTGGCTCATTTTTTTCTCTCATGTCTCATATAGTGCCTAGAATTTTTTTACTGTCTAAATTATTCTAATTTTAACATATTTATGATTGCTCCATGTTGCCCTGATGAGAATGTAAACTCCTTGAGGGTAAGATGAACTTTGTCTTTCTTTTACTCCTATATCCCTAACCCAAAATATAGAACATAATTAGAGATCAATATATATCTGTTGAATGAGTAAAGGATGAGTGATATCCTCAAAAAGATTTTGAGAAAATGGTTGGAAGGAATAAACATTAGCATTCTGGTGCAAGTGCAGGAAAGAGTAGAACACAGAAATTGTGATGCACTGGCCTTTTCCAAAACCTCCCTTATTAGAAAAAATACTAACTTAGGCAGCTGAGAAATAAAGAGAAATATGCTGTATAGATTTTTCCTTACAGTTCCAACACAATAAAATTTAATTTTTGCATCATATTAAAGCTATCCCAGGACAAAATTATTAATTTTTTTCCCAAAATACCATTTTTTATTTCTTACCTACAATAATTACCTTTAAGAAAAATTATATGCATGGTTTGTCTTAAAAGACTTTCTTTAAGCTTTTAACTTGGAAATAATATAAATAGAACAAAAACATAAGAAATAAAAATGTTTTATTAAAAGCTTTTCAGTGCTTTCATGGAAATAGGGAACCACATTTAACATTGAATGATAATCCTTTATTCTTAAAACTAAACTTGATATTTTATAACTGGTTTTACTGATTTTCTAAACTACTGTTGTTGTTTTTTAATATGCTTAATTTTTTTATAAATCTATTTCATCTAATAAGTTTCCAGACAAACCTGATTTTAGTAGTAATCAACTTCTTAAATTATATTTTTACTGGAAGGAAGAATTTCTGGCAGGAGTTATGCAAGTGGAGAGTCAAAGGTTTGGCTCTCTGAGCCCTCTAATTCTTACAACAGTTTCATGTGGCTCATTAAGACAGATCCTAGATTTTACTGAAAAATATAATAGACTCATACCAGAAGCAAAGGTCAAAAAAATATTAAAATAAGAACATTTTTTCCATACAAATAGACTCAAAACTTCTATACTTCCCTTTTTTAAACATATTAACTTAGATGGCATAAGAGCAGAATTGGGTAGCTGAATTATTTGAATAGTTAAAGCTATCATTACTATGTTTTGTTCAATGCCAGGTGAATCTAAGCACTTAAAAGCTGATTTTTTTTTCTTTGTAAGAGGAAGGTAGCCATTATTTTAGGTCATTCAAATGTCAGCACAATGTAAAGCTATGTCTTGGGGCAGCAGTAAAGAGACTGCTTGAAGTCTCAGTGCCAAGACCTGGGCAAAATATAAATTCAAGGGGCCAAAAGTGAGATGCCGAAGATTAAATATTCAATGTTCTGGCCACTGAAACCAAGTAATTTGTTGGTTTAACTTTTAAGCATCATTTGGTTGTTGTAAACGCTTATTTTGACATCACAGTTGGTTAGGGACACAAGAATACAAGCACTTCTGGGTAAGGATGGAGTCGTTAAAATGTCCACATGAAAAAAGAATTGGTTGTCCCATCAATTAAATCTGACTATCAAAACTCAATTGGAAAAGATAGGGAAATAAATTACACGTGTTAAATTAAAAAAGGACGCTATTACAAAGTTGCTCCAATGCTTTGGTGTCCTATACAAGCAACCAAAACTTGAGCTTATAAATGCTCAAGTTAAAAAAATTAAAACTTAAGGACAACTAATCAAAAACAGTTAACTAGGCTTTGCCAAGTTATACAAATACTTAAGCTGTAGCCAATCAAATAATTTCCTTGGGTTACTTCTGCCTTTTTTCTATAAAAGTCTCCCCCAGCTCCTGTCAGCAGAGCACTTCTGACCACTTCTAGAACTTGAATCAATTTTTACTCAAATAAATTCTTAACATTTTTAATATGCCTCAGTTTGCCTTTTAACACCTGTAAACTTAAAAAGAAATTTAAGAGGGCTCTAATGTTCCTGAGGTAGATAAAGAAGAAAAAGAAAATTAAAGGAAAGAGATGGAGTTGTCAAACTTTTGTTCATTAAATCTGAAAAATAATGTGAAGATGGTTTGATTAAATTTATTTTATTTCTAACCAGAATGTATTGGAAAGAATTAATGAACTGTTGATGAAAATAACTACTGCAGGTGTTTTTTTTAATTGAAGTTAAAATTAAATATCAAGCAATCATTTGACATAAATTAATGGCTTAGAAAATAAAGATATTCTATCTAATAAAGAGGGAATATGCTAATTGACCCTCATGCCATCACAAAGATGGTGGCACCCATAGCCAATAAGGTGGGAATATGCTAATTGACTGTCCCACCCTCAAAGTTGGCAGTGCCCACAGACACAAGATGGTGGCGCCCAGTCCCCTCAGCCCCGCCAGGGTGGCAGGTGCACAGCAAGGCTGGTCCCACCACCAGGCAGACCCAACCACTCCACGCACCTGCCTCCAGAGTCCCCCAGTCCCCACAGCCCCCCAGCCACCCAGGGCTGGCCCGAGGTGCAGGCAAGCCTTGGATGGCGGTTGCCCAGCTGCCCAGGGTCAGCCGAGGCTCAGGTAACCAAGGCTGCCCGAGGCTTGTGCTGCCAGCAGTGGCAGCAGCAGAGGTGTGATGAGGCGTTGCTTTCCCCTGATTGCTGGGTTGCCTCCTGTCCCTGAGGGCTCCCGGACTGTGAGAGGGGGCAGGCCGGGCTGAGGGACCCCCACTCCAGTGCATGAATTTTCATGCACTGGGCCTCTAGTATATATCTTACCTTATAATAGAGAAACATGCAAATTGACCGCACCTCCGCTATGCCCATGATTGGGCCAGCGGAGGCTGAGGGCGGGACTCCGGGTGGCCTGTCGACCGTTGATAAAATCAAGATGGCGGTGCCCAGTGGCCACGCCCCAGCCGCTGCTCCCCTGGGGTGCCTGGGGTGATCGGCACCCCGGGGGGGCGTGGCCGTGCCCGTGCCCGCTCCCTGGGGGTGCCTGGGGCGATCGGCACCCCGGGGGGGCGTGGCCGCGCCCGTGCCCACTCCCCGGGGGTGCCTGGGGTGATCGGCACCCCGGGGGGGCGTGGCCGCGCCCCTGCTGCCGCTCCCCGGGGGTGCCTGGGGCAATCGGCACCCCGGGGGGGCGTGGCCGCGCCCGTGCTGCCGCTCCCTGGGGGTGCCTGGGGTGATAGGCACCCGGGGGGGCGTGGCCACGCCCGTGCAGCTGCTCCCCGGGGGTGCCTGGGGTGATCGGCACCCCGGGGGGCGTGACCACGCCCGTGCAGCTGCTCCCCGGGGGTGCCTAGGGTGATCAGCACCCCGGGGGGGCGTGGCTGCGCCCCTGCTGCCGCTCCCCGGGGGTGCCTGGGGCGATCGGCACCCCGGGGGGGCGTGGCCGCGCCCGTGCCCGCTCCCCGGGGGTGCCTGGGGTGATCGTCACCCCGGGGGGCGTGGCCGCGCCCATGCCCGCTCCCTGGGGGTGCCTGGGGTGATCGGCACCCCGGGGGGGCGTGGCCGCGCCCATGCCCGCTCCCTGGGGGTGCCTGGGGTGATCGTCACCCCGGGGGGCGTGGCCGCGCCCCTGCTGCCGCTCCCCGGGGGTGCCTGGGGCGATCGGCACCCCGTGGGGGGCGTGTTCGCGCCCGTGCCGCTGCTCCCCGGGGGTGCCTGGGGCGATCGGCACCCCGGGGGGGGCGTGGCCGTGCCCGTGCCCGCTCCCTGGGGGTGCCTGGGGTGATCGGCACCCCGGGGGGCGTAGCCCTGCCCATGCTGCCGCTCCCCGGGGGTGCCTGGGGCGATCAGCACCCCGGGGGGCGTGGCCGCGCCCGTGCCCGCTCCCTGGGGGTGCCTGGGGTGATCGGCACCCTGGGGGGCGTTGCATGGGGGCGTGGCCGCTCCCCAGGGGTGCCTGGGGCGATGGGCACCCCCGGGGGGGCATGGCATAGGGGCGTGGCCGCTCCCCAGGGGTGCCTGGGGCGATCGGCACCCCGGGGGGGCGTGGCCACGCCCCTGCCATTGCTCCCCGGGGGTGCCTGGGGCGATCGGCACCCCGGGGCGCGTGGCCACGCCCCTGCCATTGCTCCCCGGTGTTGCCTGGGGAGATCGGCACCCCGGGGGGGCGTGGCCGCGCCCGTGCCGCCGCTCCCCGGGGGTGCCTGGGGCGATCCGTGTGAGAGGGATGTCCAACTGCAGGTTTAGGCCCGATTCCACAGGGATCGGGCCTAAACCTGCAGTTGGACATCCCCCGAGGGGTCCCATATTAGAGAGGGTGCAAGCTGGGCTGAGGGACACCCTCCCCAGTGCACGAATTTCGTGCACCGGGCCTCTAGTATAACTATAAAGATCCCTTACTCCCAAAGTCATATTAGCTAACACTTTCTAATTTCCTTAGAGTTATCAGTGAAACCATTTTGGGGAACAGAGTTGCTCCTTTTCTAAATGATTCATATTAACAAGTGAGGTAGCAGTGAAGCCCTTAATAAGAGCTACTTATTTCTGTATGGTAGACACATAGAATTTGGGCAGCAGGGATCCCTATCTGCTCTTCTGAATGTGGAGTGAGTTGATTATACTGGGGAAATCTGACAGGACTTTCAGAAGATATAAAGTAGAAAAATATAAACTTTAAAAATATCAAAATGCTATAAAATACTATTATGGTAAAGGTAAAATAAAAGATAAAAAGATTTTGAAGAGGCACACATATATGGTCTTCTGAAAATAGCACCATTCCATTTCAGAGTCATAAGAATGTCCATGACATCAGGGAAAGAAAAAGAAAGTCCAATATATTTTATTACTTGGCACATTTCAACCCACGCTATGAGAGCCTGTAAATGGATGATGCCATTTGGTGCTTAGAGTGTTCTGAGCATATATTAGAAGCAGTTTCTTTCTAACTGAAATATAAAATTTAAAAACTTGGTGACACTGATACCATTGTAATTACTGGTTATTAATAATAGAAAAGAAGCAAAGGGGGAAGCCAGACATTATAGCCATGTTGTTTGAGCAACTTCACCAGGAAGCTGCAACTTTGTACTCCCCAGGGAACCACAGGTCTGTTCCCTGAAAAACCCTGAGGAAAAGGAGCCAACAAAGAGAAGATAGACACATGCTCAGTAAAGTTGGGGTGACATAGAGAAAGTACTTGCCTATCAGTCACACCGGGAACAAAGATCCATGGCCAGAATGGGTGGGGCCACTGCAAGCCCACAAAAATTTGGGAATACATACTTTCCTAAACAAAGGAGTTCTCTCTCTCCTGGCATTCTTGGCTCATGACTCTTGTAACTCTTGACTCTTTTATTCACCCCATAGCCCATGGCCTTGTGTAACCCACATACAATGGACGAATGGACTGTAGTGGGCAACACACGCGAAGCTAGCCTGATGCTGGATTGGACTTAGCTCCAACATGGAAAAGAAACTCTGGATACTGGCTCTGATTTTAGCTCTACCGAAGCCCCAGGTACACGTCTTCTATGACTAGACTAAGAGAAATGGGACTTTGGAAACCCAGGTGTATAATTCCATGGAAACAAAGATTCCTACTATATCTTATCCTCCAATGAGAGTCTCAGAAAATTATTTTTTGGGGGATATCACAAGAATTCCACCCTCACTAGCAAATGGGGGAGACAAGGACCTCTCCCCTCCATTAACAAAACTAATCAAGTCCTGTTATGTCTCTATCTATATTAATATCAATGTATGTATCTGCAAACATATTTGATGAAAAGGAATTTATAAACGGTTGGAAAATTTAAAAAGTTATTTTCTGTTACGTGATTATTATTTGATTCCCACCAATCTAGATGCCAGCAACCTGATGCATTTTTTTGCCAGTAATCTGCTTTTAACTTTTATTTCTAGTTCTAGTAATTGGTACTTAAAATATGTTCATTAATGAATAAATAGAGGGAGAAAAATGAATGAGTATATAAGTGAATACTGAGGAAATACCAAACTCTTCATCTTTCTGCCATATAAACAATATTATTTTACTTTATAGCATTCTCTAGGAATTATCTAACGAAGCCTAATAATCTGTTTAGCTAGATCCCTATATACTTTCATAAGTCATGGTTTCAGTTTTCTAGTTGCTGCTGCTGTTATTTTTGCACCAAATATTCATGTGTGCAGTTTGTTAAGAGTAAGGTTTCTTTTTTACTTTTTCTCTCTTTCTTAAATGACAATGGATTAAGAAATCAGTCTCCTCCCTTTGTATGGTAATATCTGATGTACCACAGCCCATTGAATTTTAAAATTGCAATCTGCTCAAGCTCACAAAGGAAATTGTACAAATGAAATTCATTTCAGTGCAAGCAAGCTTAGTTAAATATCAGATTGCCAGTCAATAGGGAAATAGCAGAGACATCTATGGATAATGATCATTTCCTTCTTTGGAAAAGATCCCAAATCACCATTTCATACATACTAACATGTGCCATATTGACACTGAGAGGAAGCAGAGTTTGCTGCCCTAAAGATGCCTTGATTGGGATATTGATTACTCTAAGTTGGTTATTTTAACAAACAAAAGACTAAAAAAAAAAGACTTTTGCCGTCCTCTTACTTGCCTAAAGGAATTTATATAGAAAAACCTGCTTAAAAGAAGGGAGATATAACCTTAGCATCATAATATGAACTAACTGGCAGACAGGGTGGAACCCAGTAAAGTCAGTTTGTTACATTCCCAATGTCCCATTGTTTTTGGGTGGCCCAGCAAAAATTTGTTTGCTCCTCCTCATTCACCTCTGAATTTCCTACCTTTGCTTTGAAGGCCAAAGGACTACCCCTCTTTTGCTTTAGCTCAAGATGGTGTATAAGCTTCACCTGCCAGATTTATCCTAGGATCCTATATTTTTAGGGAGACCCTGGATATACATATGTAATAAATTTGGTTATTTCTCCCTGATAATGTCCGGTTAATCTGTCTTGTGTCAATTTGATTATTAGACCAGTCAGAACAATTTAGAAGAGCAGAGGAAAATTTTTCTCTCTTACAACATCTACATAATGAAATAAACATATAGATTTCTCTTATGCTTTTAGCTTTGCAAGATTTACTTGATTATATATACTACTAGCGGCCCAGTGTGTGAACTTCGTGCACTGGTAGGGCCCCTAGCGGCTGCTGGCTTCTAGCTTCCAGCTGCTGGCTGGGGCCTCCCTCCCTTCCCCTGGCCAGCCCCACCCCCTGGTCTTAACTCCCAGTCAAGGGGACAATTTGCATACTATCCTTTTATTATATAGGATGTCCTGGTAAAGCATTTCCACTTTGATATATTCTGGTACTGTGCCTTTCCTTAATAACTACATACCTTTTTTAATCTTCTGGGGCTTAATTTATAATCTCTGCAAGTGGATGTGAGATTGAAGGAGACACTCTGCTGAAGAAATGGAAATGCACTTTCAAATAGACCGACACCAATTTTGTTATAAATACCACAGTTCCTTATGAAAAGGCAGGATGCAAGTCGGAGTGTAAGTTATAACCCTGCCCTTGAGAGAGAAACAAATAGTGAGACAGAACATGAGAGAGTACATTGCTTGTGCTTATTTGCTTGAAAACCTGCACCTACTCTGACAGCTGTAATATAAATAGATATGCAGTGCAGGAAAAATAATTTATAGGGCATACGCAGATGATTTTCTATCCTCATCAATAGTTTTGATACCACCAAAACAAAAGTTTTCTGTTCTGCTTTTTAAGTCAGTTTTTTCTTAATTAAAAACACTATGAATTTAACCCATGTATAAACTGAAGTGTCACTTTGTCTTCTCCCACCTCTTTTAATGCAGTCGTCACCCAGAAAGTAGACTCTGCAGAAATATCAACCCCACCTTTCTGCTGATAGCTTTTCTTACTACATGGAACGCAGTCACTACTTTTTAGGTATTTTATTTGTTTGGGGGTTGTGAAGAGCTAAGATAAGAAATGGTAAAAATAAAAAGCACAAGAGAAAGTTTTGACTCTCTCTAACACAGATGGTAATCAATATTAAACCTTGCCTCTTGAATTCAGGAAATCCCATTGCTGCCCCAAACCAGGCCTATGTTTCTATAAGCAACCAGGGTGGGGAGAAAATTTTTTAGGAGAGGAAAAACATATTTTTTCCTCAGGTGATTAATAGCTCCACAGAGAAACAAGCAGGCCTTAATCAAGTTCAGCATTCTCATAACTATTTGCCCCTAATAATTTTCACAGGGGAAGTAAAGGTCAGGGGTGAGGGCCCAGGAGTGCTCAAAGAGATGTGTGCTGTTATCCTAAGAAACATTCAAACCTGTGAAGAATGTTTGTTAGTCTATTTGAGCCAAACGGTTGACAAATGCCAAGCAGAATCTCAACGGATTGATATAATGCTCCGGAGAATGGCGATTTTGCACCTTGTTTTATACATTACAATAAAAAGGGGAGATGTGGGTTACATAAAATCCATTGGTGATAGTTTAGGGAGACAGGAGAAAGCAAAGTAGGGAAACCTCTAGGTTGGATAAAAAGTAAAATGATAGACACACACTTCTTTTACTTAGGTGGGTGCAGGATAGTGAACAGTCAACAATTAGCAATGAAGGAATTTGTGGTCTCTGCTCTGGTGGGGTACCTGTGCTTTGAGGGGGTCCAGAAAAAGGAAATTACTTTGACATTCCAATGAAAATGTTATTGTATATGCAAAAAGACAATAGACCGGCTCAGTTAAGGTAAAGTATCAGGGAAGATACCAGCCTAGGAGATGACTACCCACCATAAACTGCTTTTTAGTTTAAAAAGTTTTAATTTCAGACCATCCTTTGTGGTGACTTTAGGTCTCTGAGTTTGCATGGCTGCCATGCAGGCCTTCCCCGAGCTAGTCAGGTTAGCATGTGGCCCCTTTTCGTCCACAGTGCTTTGTCCTGAGGAGAAGGCACAAAGTCTGGTTCTTGGAAGGCACTAAGTGAGAAGGCAGGCATGGTCTTGCTTCTTAGTAAAATAGCCCTTCACAATTCTTAGCTCCTCATTTCTCTCACTGGTGACTCTAGAAACCATCTGTTGTACAATAGAAAAAATAATGTCTAATTCACAGGGCTGTTATAGATTCAGAAAAAATATTGTATATACAGTACCTAATCTAAAGCTTGGCAAATACTATGGGATAAATATGTGTAAGTTTTTTTCTTTACCTTTATATATTCATAGCTCCTTCCACATCGACTTACTTCCCTAAACCCAAATTTTACCTAAATAAATATATGGGTTTAGGAAACAAAATGAATCTCCATGGTCTTTGCCCACCTTATCCAGTTACTCAGGATCAAATCTTCAGATTAGTATATAAGCCATATCAAATCTTATATTCACCTAGGAAAGAATACCTGAGCACTGTCTCTATATCTGATTGGAAAGGGTGTTATTTTACTTAAGAAAACAGATACAATTTGAACAATCTATGATTTTTTTTTAGTTTAACTTAATCATTTGCTAAGAAATTTTGATGGCATTGATTTTTAGAAACTGAAATTTATAGACATACACTGTGACCCCCATCATCACTGGAATAAAAATTATTATAAGTAAACTTGTTTTTTATGCACTTTCAAATAATGATGCTATAAAGAGACATGCAAACTAGTGTCAGATTGTTTTTCTAGGTTTCTAGAAACCATGTACAGATTCTTCCCAGATAGTTTATTTGCAAGAGCAATAAAGCTAATTATTACTTTCCAAAGCAAAAAATTTCAAATATCCACAAGTTAGATCTTTAGAAATCCTTCACTGAAGAAAGGAATATGCCCTATTCAATGATTCAAAAAGTTAGATTGACTAAGACTCTGCCATCTTGAATACATGTTCCCCAAGATCACCTTGGGCACTGACTTCCAACCAGTACACAAAGAAAGAAAGAAATCCTAAAGGAGCAAATGAGAGGTTTTTAGAGGCCAGTTTTAGTCACATACATCACTTCCAAATACATTTTCTTGGCCATAACTCAGTCATATAACCCTTCCAATAGGAGTACCCTGGGAAATAGTGTAAGAATAAAAGAAACAACAGGAAAATAGTTTTGCCAGACAGCTAGCCAGCATTTTTTGTAGTCTCTTAATTCCATTAGTATCCCTTTAATTCCCATTATAATTTCAATACATGTTCCTTTGAGAATTTCTGATCCCCAGATACAATTTTTAAGCCCATGTAAGAAGCCAAATAACAACCTTCTAAAATTATGTATACCTTCACATTATAAATCATTCTAATACAATAAAAGAATATTGTAAGAAATCATTATTAATAATGAAGGGTATTTGTTATAAACATTGGACCAGGTATAAGAGAGTGCTCAAGTGAGTACAATGATGGCTCCTAGCCACATACATTGGAATCTTTTGTACTTGTCCAGTGTGCCTGTCCCTCAAAAATCACAACTGTTTCTCACACCTCACACCGGTAGCTCCTTCAGAATCTTGCCCTTGGGTGATCAGAACTACTTCTCTTTGTATTACAAAGCCAGGTGTATACTCAATAAAAGACTGGTGGTGGTTACAAAAGTCTAACTCCCTTGCCTGAAATTGGGATAGACTCTGCATCACGGTATAAGCTCCAGAGTTCCCTGAGAAATACATAGGTGAGGACTAGACTTCACCTGACAATGGTGACTTGTATTGCTACTTCCTCTGTCTTATCTAGCTCCCCTCACTCCCATGAAGGTTTTGCCTAAAATCACTCCCTTAGAAAAACGCACACAAATTTTCATTCAATCTCTGTTTCTAATGAACTTCACTCAATACAAAAGATAGGTCATTAGAAATATGTCTTTAAGTCCCTGGCATCTCTAGCCATATTTAGTTCAGGTAGTGAAGCTGCAAGGATTCTGCACTGACAGCCTTAAAAATATGTCTGCAGCAGCTCTTTACAAATCAGGCTTTCCAGGCTTTTTTGTTTTGCAACTATGCTGAGAGTCTTTAGTTTTCTTTATCTTCATCAGGACCACGCATTGTAAATGCTAGAAGTAAATATAAGTGAAAAGGATAAAGTTAGAAAACCAGGATCCAGGGAAGAAGGTTGACTTCAGCAAATGAGTGAATAGAAAAGTGGGCAGTGCAAGCAAATTGATTCCTGAAGGAGCTCTTTCAAGTTAACCTTGAATCAGTAAGTGCAGATGTAACCAGGGTCAGTTATACTTAATGTCCTAAAACAAATTGGGCATACACTTTAGCAGAATTTCTTAAAAATTAGATGTAGTTATGTAGACAATTTAAATGCACTTTCTAAGTTCTAGCAGTTATTGAAGATAAAAATAAAAAGGTATTACATTTTTGTCAAAGTAATATATAGGTGTTTTGCAAACGAAAGGAAAATCCCAGTAGATAGGTGTGTGTGTGTGTGTGTGTGTGTGTGTGTGTGTGTGTGTGTATGAGAGAGAGAGAGAGAGAGAGAGAGAGAGAGAGAGAGAGAGAGAGAGAAAATTGACAAGCTAGTAAGCATAAATATATGTGAATGTAAAGGGCAAGGGCAAAGGAAAACAATATTGTAAAGAAACAATTCTTACTCTACACTGAATATCAAGATCTATTATAGAGCTACCCTATATAATAAAAGCCCAGCCACTGAACAGCGGAACCACTGGTTGACTGGTCGCTATGATTTGAACTGACCACCAGGGGGCAAACGCTCACTGAAGGAACTGCCCCCTGGTGGTCAGTGCACTCCCACAATCGGAGCGCTGCTCAGCTATCGGGGATGAGCAGTGTTCCCAGGATGATCGCTGCAAGCCATGCCCCCCACCAGTGCATGAATCCCTATGCTGTATGCCTGAAACTAATATAATATACATCCACTGTAATTTAAAAATGAATTTTAAAAAATAGAAAAATATAGTACATAGTATAGAACACCTGCTCAATCTGGAATCCTATCTAATAAAAGAGTAATATGCAGATTGACCATCAATCCAACACACAATATGGCTGCCCCCATGTGGTCAAAGATCCTGCCCCCATGTGGACACAAGATGGCCAGCAGGGGAGGGCAGTTGGGAGGCACCAGGCCTGCAAGGGAGGGCAGTTGTGAGGGACCAGGCCTGCAAGGGAGGGCAGTTGAGGGGGACCAGGCTTGCAAGGGAGGGCAGTTGGAGGCAATAAAACCTGTAGGGGATGGCAGTTAGGGGTGACCAGGCCAGCAGAGGAGGGAAGTTGGGGGCAAACAGGCTGGCAGGGGAGCAGTTAGACATCAATCAGGCTGGCATGGGAAGTGGTTAGGGGGTGATCAGGCTGGCAGGCAGAAGTGATTTAGGGCCAATCAGGAAGGCAGGCAGGCGAGCAGTTGGGAGCCAGTAGTCCTGGATTGTGAGAGGGATGTCCGACTGCCCATTTAGGCCCGATCCCACCGGACGAAGTTAAAGTTAAGAGCTTTTCTTTGAAGGAAACACTAAGAAATCAAAAGAAAAAAGGAAGAAAAAATAAATAAATAAATAAATCCCACCGGGATCGGGCCTAAACGGGCAGTCGGACATCCCTCTAGGGGTCCCAGATTGGAGAGGGTGCAGGCTGGGCTGAGGGACACCACCCCCTCCGTGCACGAATTTCGTGCACCGGGCCTCTAGTATTTGAATAAAAAGTGTAATATGCATCTCAGTTTGAAAGTCAGTTTCATTTATAGTCTTAGGAACATTTCTATTCAAATTATGTCTAAAGTCATTTCTCCCCATTACCTAGTTGTGACACATGAAAAGTGCACTTCCCCCAATTTTTTTGTGGTTCAAGAAACTACCTGTACAGATATTTTATTTAATGGAAAGTTGAAAGGACTGGAATGAGAAGTTTAGACTATATATATGTTGTCAACAGAGTATGAAAGACTGGTTAAGCATTTGAAAATCATTCAGGCACTGTAATTCATTACACCAACAGGGTAAGGAGGAAAATCATAGGATCATATCAACTGAGAAAAAATTGGACAAAATTCAATATGCATTTATAATTAAAAATTCTCAGCAGCCCTGGCCAGTGTTCTCAGTGGTTAGAGCCTCATACTGTGCATCTAAGGATCTCAGGTTCAATTCCTGGTCAGGGCACGTGCCCGGGTTGCAGGTTTGATTTCTGGTTGAGGTGCTATGGGAGACAATCAATCTGTGTTTCTCTCTCTCTCTCTCTCTCTCTTCTTCTCTCAAATCAATAAACACGTCCTTGAGTGAGGATTTTAAAAAACAAAGAAAGTCTGGGAAATTCTCACAGCTTAAAGGAGCCTAAGGAGACAGGATGCCTGTATATGATGTAGTATCATAGAAGGGATCTTGGAAGTGGGGAAAAAAAATTAGGTAAAAACTAAGAAAACCTGAATAAGTTATTGACTTTAGGTAATAATATGTATCAACATTGTTACTTTAATTATAACAAATGTATATGCTAAGATAAGATATTAATAAAAGGGAAATTAGCATAGATATTTGCAAACCCTGCATTATTGTTGTAATTTTTCTGTAAATCTAAAACTATTCTAAAAATAAAGTTCATTTTTAGAAAACATATCAATGGTATCAGATATCAATCTCAACCTTTTCCAAACAGCATCATGTGTACATGTCTTTGTTGTAGACTATGCCTTAGCTTGCTATTAAATTGTGCATAAACTTTACTCCACACTCAGAGTGTTTCTTTATCTTGATTGTGTTGTGTTTTCTAGTTTGTCCCTGGGTAGAGATGACTGAATAAGTTAGAAAACCCTGTTAGTACTTGTTTCCTATTGGAAACATGTCTTATTTTAGACGATAATCTTTGAATTATATAATTCCTATCCCTTCCTCAAAAGCAAAGAGCTTTCTTTAATAACAAAAAGCACATTTTCAAAATTATTGAAATGAAATATTTCTGTCACTTGCTTTCCCTTGCCCTTGTCAGCAACAGGCACTGAGGCTAAGTGCCAGATTCAGTTCTGCCTTGTTTCTGAGCCAACCTTTATTTATTAGACTTTAGATTTGGACAAGTGAAGTGTGGATTACTTACCCTTGGCATGGCTATACAGCGAATCAGGTCCTGTAGATTTGATTCCCAAGTATCCTTGGCTTCCTCCTCTTTCCCAACTGGCCCATGTAACCAAAGTGCCATAATGCCTTCAGGCTTAGCCTGAAGTGGAAGTAATATTACTTATACAGTGCAGGATATTCTGTCACAAATAATAACCCAATCCCAGTCTTTCAGGATGGTTACTCAATATTTTAAAACAGTTATCAAATCATCTAGAAATGTCTTTTCTCAAGGTCGAGTATACACATTTCTGGATCTTCGAACATCTTCTTCTTCTTCTTTTTTAATATATTTTATTGATTTTTTACAGAGAGGAAGGGAGAGGGATAGAGAGCTAGAAACATTGATGAGAGAGAAACATCGACCAGCTGCCTCCTGCACACCCCCTACCGGGGATGTGCCCGCAACCAATGTACATGCCCTTGACCGGAATCGAACCTGGGACCTTTCAGTCCCGCAGGCCGATGCTTTATCCACTGAGCCAAACCAGTTTCAGCCCAACATCTTTTTTAAAAAATACGTTTTTATTTATTTTAGAGAGGAAGGGAGGGGGAAAGAGAGAGAAATATCAATGAATTGCCTCCCACATGCACCCAAACCTGAAACTTGGGCATTTTTTCTGACCTGGAATTGCACCCACAATCTTTTGGTGCACGGGAAGACACTCAACCAACTGAGCCACATGGGCCAGAGTGAATCCTTCAACATATTTTTTTATTTTAATCTTTATTGTTCAGATTATTACAGATGTTCCTCTTTTTCCCCCCTATAGCTCCCCTCCACCCCATTCCCACCCCACTCCAGGCCTTTCCTCCCTGCCCTCCACTGACCTCATCCATAAGTGAAGATCTTTGTCCAATTTCTTCCTGCACCCCCCACAACTCCTTCCCCCCAAGAATTGTCAGTCTGCTGCCTTTCCATGCTCCTGATTCTATTACATTCACCAGTCTGTTCTGTTCATCCAATTTTTTATTCATTTGATTTTTAGGTTCACTTGTTGATAGATATGTATTTGTTGTTACTTTGTTGTTCATAATATTTTATCTTTACCTTTTTCTTCTTCTTCCTCTTCTTAGAGAATACACTTCAGCATTTCATATAATACTGGTTTGGTGGTGATGAACTCCTTTAGTTTTTTCTTGTTTGTGAAGCTCTTTATCTGACCTTCAATTCTGAATGATAGCTTTGCTGGGTAGAGTAATCTTGGTTGTAGGTTCTTGCTGTTCATCACTTTGAATATTTCTTGCCACTCCCTTCTGGCTTGCATAATTTCTGTTGAGAAATCAGCTGGAAGTCGTATGGGTACTCCCTTGTAGGTAACTAACTGTTTTTCTCTTGCTGCTTTTAAGATTCTGTCTTTGTCTTTTGCCCTTGGCATTTTAATTATGATATGTCTTGTTATGGACCTCTTTGGATTCCTTTTGTTAGGGGTTCTCTGCACTTCCTGGACTTGTAAGTCTATTTCTTTCACCAGGTAGGGGAAGTTTTCTGTCATTATTTCTTCAAATAGGTTTTCAATATTTTGCTGTCTCTCTTCTTCTGGCACCCCCATAATTCGAATGTTGGTACACTTGAAGTTGTCCCAGAGGCTCCTTACAGTATCTTCGTATTTTTGGATTCTTTTTTCTTTTTGCTTTTCCAGTTGGGTGTTTTTTGCTCCTTTGTATTTCATATCTTTGACTTGATTTTTGGGATCCTCTAGTCTGCTGTTGAATATCTGTATATTATTCTTTATTTCAGTCAGTGTATGCTTCATTTCTGATTGGTCCTTTTTCATATCCTTGAGGGTCTCACTAAATTTCTCAGAGGTTGATAGAAGATTCTTGAGTAACCTGGTTTTGAACTCTATATCCAGTATTTTGCTTTCATCCATTTCTTTTATTTGTGACTTGTTTCTTTGTCTCTGCATTTTTGGCTATTTCCCCGTGTTTGTTTTTATGTACTGGGTAGCTGCTAAGTCTCCTTGAGTTGATAGAGTGGCCTTGTGTGGTAGGTGTCCTATAGGGCCCAGTGGCTCAGCCTCCCCAGTCACTCTTGGTGCACCACTTTGTGGGCTGTTTGCACAGTCTTGTTGTAGTTAACCCTTGATTGCTGTTGGTATCACTGGGAGGAATTGACTTCCAGGCCAATTGGCTATGGTGACCAGCTGTGTCTACACTGGAAGATCTGTTGTGCAGGAGATACCCTTATGGGGCAGGACTTGCTTCAGTGGGGCTTTGGTGCTCACTGAATCTGCCCCTTGAGTGTGTCTCTTATGGATATGAAGAGTTGTAATCCGGTATGGTCTCACTCTGACCACTGGGTACACTGGCTCTTGGATCTCCAAGGAGGTGCAAGGTCAGCCACTGTCTGGGGCCACCCAGGAGGAGCTAGAGAGACATCTTCAGATTCCTCCTCTTTGTATGAGGTTTGGAAGTGCCCAGACGAGGCCCAGCTGTGAAGCAAGGCAGGCAGCTGCTACCAGGCCTTGGGTCTTCTTTTGGAAGCTCTGGGGCTCTCTGACACAGCTATAGTTTGACAGGTTTTAGGCGAAAGGACAGGCCATTCATATGCAAAAGCCAATGTGCACAGCTTGAATGGGGTTGTAAATTGGGTGGAGCGGGGTCTCTGGGAATCACCAGGGAGGAACAAATGGCTGCCAGTCAGCCCTGCACTGGAGAGGCCCCCGGGTCTCCATGTCCTGTGCCCCTGTGTAGGAACAATGATCACTGCGAGCACCTCTGAGAGAAAGCCGCCCTCGCATTCCTGTCCCGATGCCAGACAGTCTAGTTTATTCCCATATGTGTCTGGGTCCCCCAGATTCTTGTCCAGAACTGGAGTTCAGAGCAAGCAGGAGCTTGTATCTCCCTCCCGGTTAAAAGAGCAGCACATCCAGGTGCCAGCACTTTCCATGCCTCCGCACCGCTTACCAGTCTCAATGCTCTTTCTTCACCTCTCTGGTTGTGGAACTTCCACTCAGCCAGCTTTCCCACAGTCTGAGTGGTAGTTGTTCTGCCTTTTAGTTGTAATATTGATGTGGTTGTGAAAGGCAACAAGTATAGGTGTTCACCTACGCCTCCATCTTGGTTCTCCGAATTCTTCAACATCTTATTGTCCTTCCAAAAAGAAATCTTCTTGCCCGGGCTGGGTGGCTGGGTTGGTTGCAGCATTGTCCTACACAACAACAACAATGAAAAGATTGCAGGTTTGATTTCTAGTCAGGACACATACCTAAGTTGCAGGTTCAGTCCCTGGTTTGGGTACACGTGGAAGGCAGCTGATCAATGTTTCTCTCTCACCGCCCCCCCTCTCTCTCTCTTTGTCTCTTTCTCTCTGTCTCTTTCTCTCTCTCTTTCTCTCTCCTATCCCTCCTTCTTTCTAAACATATCTTCAGGTAAGAATTAAAAATAAATAAATAAATATTTTAAAAAGGGATCTTTCATTTGGATATGGTTCCCAAAGGCAGGACATTATCCCAATGCTGAATCTAATAGTTGCCATCTTCACCAACTGCTTATGAAAAATACTGAGATGACTAACAGTGAAATAATTTGCATATTATATAGAAATATCAGAGAGTGTCTTGCCTTTTAGGCACTAAAAACTTTATATTACAAATAGAAAATAATGAAGCATATGATAAATCCCCACTTTGTGTCTAGCCATGAAATCCTTTGGGATTCAAAACTATCAGAGATCATTTCAAAACTTGATATAAATAGAGAAGACTTTATAGAGAAGTTGGTTTAAAACTGAATCTTGAAGAACATGAGAAATATTTTTTTCAGAGGAAATGTTGTTCTCAGTAGAGGAGAAGAGATGCTCAAGTCATTATCAGGAGTCATCTTCTGTTCAGGCTTACTATGTAACATGAGATAAGTATCTTCAAATATGGGAAGCTTGAGTAAAAAGAAGATGATTCTGCACACACAAATTCTCTCTCAGTCCAGTGACATTTATTTCAGACTTTATATAATTTTCAGGAGATTCAGAAAAAAATCACCTTGTCCATCCCTTAGCCCTCAAAGTCCTTCTCAATAAAGCAGAAATGTGACTTGAAAAAATCAGCATGAACACCAAGGAATTCTAAAGATTAGTTATGATCTAAAATAATACATCTTGAGTCCTTAAAACTTGAGAGTAATCTATCCTGAAAGTGGGGCTAACCTGGCATAAAAGAGCAGGGGAAGTGAGAAGCCTTAATCATAACAAATGTCTTCTTGAGTTCTGATCATAAAAATTACTAATTGTATTAGGCAAGATTCTCCAGAGGCACAAAAGCAAAAGGATGTGTGTGTGTGTGTGTGTGTGTGTGTGTGTGTGTGTGTGTGTGTGTATTATGAGGAATTGACCCACATGATTATGGAGGATGAGAAATCCCAAGACCTGCAGTTGGGAAGTTGGATTCCCAGGAGAACTGATGGTGTATTTCCCACCATGTCTAAAGGTTGAGAACCAGGAGAACCAATGATGTAAGTCACGGTCAGAGTCCAAGTCTGAGGGCAGGAGAAAATGGATGTTGCTGCGAAGAGCAAATTCTGCCTTACTCAATCTTTCACTTTATTTGGGCCTCCAAGGGAAGAACAATCTGCGCCTTTGATTCAAATGTTAACCTCATTCAGAAACACACCAGCAGATACACCCAGAATAAAGTTTAACCAAATAGCTGGGCTCCCCGTGGCCCAGCTAAGTTGATACATAAAATTAACCATTACACTAATATTTACTGAGAACCCAAAACATTACTGCCACTTAAACTGGATTTTAATCTTATTATACTAGTATTTAACTAGTATTTAACTCAGACACTCCAAGAAGTCAGGTCCAGTTATCATCTCTACTTTTCCAATGAGGAATAGGAGGTACAGAACTATAAATAACTTTTCCATATATCATACCTCAAAGTGGTGGGACAACATCTGTCTGGCTATGTCATACTTACTGACCCTACTGCCTCTGTGTCTTGAATACAACTGAGCCAACCAAAAGGACCACAGTTCCAGCTTTGGTAGCAGTTGTTGCTCTAATGAATGCAAAGTTAAATAATAACTTTGCCTATATATTGTGTACAGTAAGCTTGACTAAGGATCTGATATCTATAATTTTATAAGATGACTATGGGGAAGGAAAAATCACAAGGCTTTTTTGGGGGGTGGTCTAGAAAAGCTAACCACTAGGATATGGAGAACATGAAGGGGAATGATAGTAAATAATGGCTAAAATTCAATGACACCTGTGAGAATTAAGATGTAGTGCTCCTTAGAATTGGCCTGATTCAACACCTTGATTTTTCCCAGAGTAAATTGAGACCTAAGGAAGTTGGTTTTGTAACTCACCAAGGCTCTGTAGCTTGGTAGATCTAAAGTCAGGCTCAACCATGGAAAATCTTGAACAACAACAACCAAATATGTACTCCATGTCCTGGTTACACCAAACTACTTATACTTCCCTGCTCACCTTTCCACATTGCTGCATATCTCTGTTAAGTGATGTGCTGCAGTTGGCTCTTGTAAAAGAACAAATTATGCACATCTTTTTCCCAGAGCCTGTTGTTAAACATTTAGTAGCCCACCAGTGCCTTTTTCCCTTTGTTCTGACCATTTTTTGTTCCATACCTTCCCTATCATTTTCCCCTGGCTTTATTTTCAAAGCTACTCATTAATCCCTTAAAAATCATCTAATGTGTAATCTATACAAATAATTCTTAAACCCTTTCTGATGCTTTTATAACAATTCATGTATGTATTTATACCATTGCCCTCTTTCATTGTTTTCAATTTTTTAGTGATGTTTGAACTTTTCAAGGATAGAGCCTATGCTTTTTTTTTCTTCATACTTTCAACCCTAGGATATAACAGAGTCCCTATCATATAGGTGATACCCAGTAAATGAAGCTTAGGCAAGGGATCTGAAAGTTTTTGATCACAGGGAGAATGTGATCAAAACACTGATTAGAAAAGATGGCTTTGGCAGTGGTAAGACATATGAATTGAAGGGAGAAAGACTAATAGTAAAAGCGTGGTTGTGAGATTAAGGGCCTGAATGAAGAGGTTATAGAATAACTGATGTCCAAAACAACATGAAGGAAGAATCAACAGAATTTGTTAATAAAAAATGTGATAGAAATCTTTGCTTACATAGAGGGTGGAGGCTCCACTTGAAGTATTGGCATCTCTTGGAAACTTGTTAGAAATGCAGAATTCTCAAACCCCACTGGAGACCTAGTGAATCAAAATCTACATTTGAACAAGGTCCCCAGGTAATTTGTATGCATATTTAAGTTTGAGAAGCACTGGTCAAAGAGGAGGAAATAGTAAAGGATGAAAGGCTTCAATCCTTTGTTTCTTAGTCAAAGGATTTCACAATATTTTCTTTTGCAGATTCCTTTACAGATTTCTATGAAGTGACAGTAGGCCAGGAACAGGGGAAACACTGGTTCCTTCAAAAAACCATGAAAGCAATTGAAATTTTGTTTTTGTAGGAAAAACATAGATGTTATCCATAGATGGTCTGCATTTTCTTAGAAATCTCACAACGAAATGTGAAGCATTGCAGCTTGTTCTCTATTGATTTTTTGTGGCAAATGTCTCTTTACCATATGTAGAGACCCCCTTGGTCCATAAGCAGCTATGCTTTATCAGGTACCTC
Organism: Cnephaeus nilssonii; assembly: GCF_951640355.1. Classification (NCBI taxonomy): domain Eukaryota; kingdom Metazoa; phylum Chordata; class Mammalia; order Chiroptera; family Vespertilionidae; genus Cnephaeus; species Cnephaeus nilssonii. The sequence continues at coordinate 59,434,918 of NC_137081.1, forward strand.
AGTAGGCCTTCAACTCAGGCATGTTTTCTTCATAGCAACTTTTATTACTTTTTATTCATTATTTCTAATAGTCTTATTTCTTCAAGGCCATTCTTGAAGCTAAATTCCAATAAGTTAAACACAAGTTACAGTGTGATAATACGTTAACAGTAAGAATATGTAATGCACATAATGCTTATAATAAGCCAGGCACTGTTCTAAGTGCTTTACAAATATCAACTCATTAAATATTCATCACACACTATGAAATAAGCATCATTAGTGTAGCCTTCTTCATTTTACACAAGAAGAAACTGAAGAACAGAGTAACTCACCTAAGGTCACACCCCTCAGTGATAGGCTGGGATCTAATCCCAGCGACTGACTTTCGAGACACTGTTATTAAGGACTCTGCCAATGGTTCAGCATATGTCAGAATGTTACGGAACCTTGAATGCCAGGTTCTTAAGTCTCAATGTCATAGAACTAAGCATTACACTCAATACAAGATTAAGCAAATAGAGTTTATTAAAAAGATCTTTTGCACAAGGGAGTCAACCAGAAAAGATAAATCGAGCTACCGGAGGGGTTCTTGTGGATCGTAGGGGTGGGGTTTAAAAATGAGGTTGAGGTCAGTTGTGACATGATTTTATATGACTGTAATTGATCCTGAAATCGTCACAAGATGGTTTCCATGGTCAGTGAGTCACCCAAAGGATGTAAAATAATGCTTGTGCAAACATTCTTGTTACCATTTAATTGACAAAACTATTTTTCAGAACATGTTAAGAAAGATGTTATTGTCATATATTCCTTAAAGATGTGGTTAGGTTTATTTTAACTAAGGAATTTTGCTGAAAGCAAGGAGTCATAGGCCTTTAAGGTGGAGTTCTTTTGGTCGAGATGGAATACAGATGTTATCCCTATTCTGTTTCAAAATCATCTGAAATGCTTGTCAAAACACAGATTTCTGCTGTCCATGAATTTCTGATTCAGTAGGTCTGGTGTGTTTCTAACAATTTCTCAAGTGATTCTGATGCTGCTGGTCCAGACACTGCACTTGAAGAATCACTTTATCATGGGACAAATACCTCTCCATATTTCTAACTTGTAGCTTTTAAAATTTTGTTTTAAAAATATCTTTGGTAAAAAAACAACAACACAAACAAGTGAAATGAGAATCCGCAGATGGTTTGAAAACAGCATTTTGAATTAAGTGAAAAGTCTTTTGGCAGGCACACACAGCCTTTACAACTAACCCTTTTCCAATAACTCTGTTCATAAATTTTTCTATTTCCCCAAAAGAATGATTTTCTAAATATTTGACTTCTACAAAATGTCAATGCTAGTCCCAAAATAATAGGCGATGTGACAATTTCAGTATGATGGGTTAGAAGTAGCACACACGCTACATACTTTGTCATTAATTACCTATCTGCCCTCTGACAGGTTCCGTAAACTCTATTTCTTTATCTGTAGCATGAGACTTGGACTAAGTAGACTTGTTTCTTTTTTCCTAATCCTGTGGATGAGCAATTCAAGATGGAGGGCCAACAATCTCCCATCAGAGACCAGAAGAGAGGCCCAGCAGAGCCCCTTTCCGATGTCCTAACGACGCCCATGGCTTTCTTGTTACTGAAAAGGAGGAAATAAAAAAGAACTCTGGCCCTGGCCGGTTTGGCTCAGTGGATAGAGCGTTGGCCTGCGGACTCAATGGTCCCAGGTTCGATTCTGGTCAAGGGCATGTACCTTGGTTGCGGGCACATACCCAGTAGGGAGTGTGCAGGAGGCAGCTGATCAATGTTTCTCTCTCATCGATGTTTCTAGCTCTCTATCCCTCTCCCTTTCTCTGTAAAAAATTAATAAAATATATTTAAAAAAAAAAAAGAACTCTGCCAGCAGTCTACTAACCATGAATCTATGTAAGAGTGACAGTTAATCTTCTCTTCCTATTAATAGATGCAGATGCCTAGGGGCTTAACATTTTCCTACTAGCTTAACAAGGAGAAAAAGATTGAAAGGAAGGCAAAAAGAGTTGCCTAATTGCATAGCCAACAGCTATTGCTGGGTTGTTCAAAGGGACAAACTCCAAGAAAAGAGATAGAGGCAAGATGATAATTCATTATTGCCCATGCCAGTATTTTGCCCCCAAAAGAAATTAAAGGCAAGTCATTTTGATCAGTTGTGGTGTACCTTCAGGAGCACATGCAAGTAATAATGAATCCAGATGAACTTTTAGTCACAATCCTGCCTACTGAGCTATGTGAAACAAAGGTGAAGCTTTATTGATCTCTCTGAATATGCCATGGAATAGTTACTACAAAAATACAAGAAAAAAATAAAGCTGAGGTCTACCCAGCTTTGCAAAACCAATGTGATTTCCAATTCAGGAAGTTATCAGGTCTTACCGTGTTCAGCAGTTTCATGGACATTTGAACACAGGCATCTTGTGAAAAGAAAAGGGCCATGTATGTTTTTTAAATAGAAAAGCATTTTACATATACTATATATGAATTTTTGCATTATTTCTAGTTCCATTTCTAAATTAAGTGGGTTTTTATCACATCTGAATTAAAACACATTAACAGTTACTTCAAGTTCTTCAAATAATTTTTCCCAGTAGAGAAAAATGGTACTTTGAAAATAATGTATAAATTGTAAAGCAATAGTAAGTTATATAAAATAGTCTAAATATTCACATTAAATAAATGTATCTTTGAACAACTTCCTTACTGAAGAATACTTACCATACAGACTATTAGAATGATATTTATTAAGCTTCTAATCTTACATTATAAGTAATATCTTAATGAACCACCTTGCAGACAATCTAATTTGTACCCAAGTACTACTCAATATTTTAAATTAAAGTCATGTTTACACCATTGGCTGGTTAGCTCAGCTGGTTATACTGTGGTGATAAATTAAAGTCATGTTTGAGTGCTTACAAAGAGCTAGATATTTTTCTAGATGTTGAGCACAAGGTATGAAAAGATATTTGTCCAAGCCTCAGGTAAGTTAGTGAGAAAGCAAGGCTGTTGTTTGCAAGTAAAACCTTCTCTGGTTAACTTCTTGTATTTCCCCAAAGAGGGAACATGTTTGAATTCTGGGAAGCCTAAGGTAACCAATGTCTGCTATAACTATAATAAATCTTATGGAATTTATCCCAAATATAAGAGATTTGCCTCAGACTACTTGAGAGTCAGGTAAGGACTTATAGATGTCACACACAGCATTTGAGCATAAGTTAAAGTTATGAGCACTTTTGATACGGAATTTTTGGTCTGGAATACGTGGTGTTCCCCTGGGCAGGATGCCCCGGATTCTTTGTCCACTGGAGTCGAAGAATGAATCCACGGACAGAAGGTGGTATAGCAAAGGTGGAGATTTATTGAAGAACAAGTACAGACTCCCACATGGGGAGGGGGAAAGGGTCCCACTGAGTTCCCTTTCCCTATGGTTTATATAGGCTGCAGATCTTTGTGCCTTGATATCCGCTCTGATTGGGCACTAGTCCCTTGGATTGGTTACTATAGTAACTTCTGAGATCAAAGTTCAAAACTCACATGGTATTCCCCTCCTTCCCTTTATTTTGTAAATATAGACCTTTTGCTGTTCCCAGCTCCCTCATTTATGCAAATGTACTTGCTGCAGCTTTTCAGCTCCCCTATTCTACGGAAATATACCTTATGCTGCTCTGCAGCGTGTGCTTCCTCCATGGTCCCCTTAATTTCTAAAATGTCCTAAAACCTGTCTTTTTCACCCCTAAAAATTCCTGTTTCACTGTTAACTTTACAAATACTGCAATATCGCTGGCTAAAGTGGTTGCTTTAATCCACACCCACCAGCCATATATAAGTTCCTGTTCTCCATTTTCTAGCCACCAATTGACATTGTCAGACAGTTAAAGTTTTGCCAATATGGCCCTGGCCAGTGTGGATCAGTTGGTTGGAGCATGGTCCTGTTCACTGAAGGGTTGCAGGTTCGATTTCCGCTCAGGACACATACCTTAGTTGAGAGTTGGGTTTCTGGTTGGAATACATAATGGGAGGCAACCGATTGCTGTCTCACTACCATCAATGTTTCTCTCTCTCATCTCTCTCCCTTCCTCTCTGTCTCAAATCAATGAAACATATCATCGGGTAAGGATAAATAAATAAAATAAAATTTGCCAATATAATAGGCATGAAATTATGGTTTTATTTTTCATTTTTCCACTTAACAATATGGTCCAGGATCTATTATGTTTATTTCATATTCAGTTTCTTCAGTTTCACCTTCTTTGATATCTGTTCATGTCTTCTGCCTGTTTTCTATTGGGTAATTTATAGTTTTCCTATTGAGTTGTAAAGCAGTTCATTATAAACTCTGGTTATGAATTATTTTTCTATATTGTTGATAATAGGGTAGGCTGTGCATTAATAACTCCAAAGTCTCAGTGACTTAACACATCACCAGTTTTTTTCTGCCTTGACTCAAATTCTGTTTCACATCCAGGGAACTCTTTAAGGATTTAATTTGCTTTGAACTTGTGTCACATTTATGACAATGTCAGGGAAAGAAAAATTGAATTTTGTTCATAAGTCAGTCACAATCCATTGGACTTAAGTAGCTGTATGGCTCTGCCTAGCTGATACCAATGTAACTAGCCAGTTATTAATAATAGGAAAGGAGCAAAGGAAGGCCAGACATTGTAAGCATGGCCATCTGGGCAGCTTCACCAGGAAGCTGCAATTTCATACTCCCCATGGAATCACTGGCCATTCCCTGCAGATCACTGGGGGAGGGACTGAACAAAGGGAAAGATGGGTGTATTTGCAATTAGTCTGAGTGACATAGGGAAGGTACTTGCTTGTCAGTCAAACATTTGGGAACACATACTTCCCTAGACCAGGGGTAGGAAACCTTTATTCTAACAAGGCCATTTGGATATTTATAACATCACTAGAGGCCCAGTGCACAAAATTTGTGCACTCAGGGGCGGTCCCTCAGCCTGGCCTGTACCCTCTCGCAGTCTGGGAGCCTTTGGGGGAGCGGGCCTAAGCCGGCAGTCGGACATCCTTAGTTGCTGCTGTGGACGTGGGAGAGGCTCCCACCACCACCGCTGCACTCACCAGCTGTGAGCCCGGCTTCTGGCTGAGCAGCACTCCTCCTGTAGGAGGGCTCTGACTGCCAGGGAGCAGCTCCTGTATTGAGCGTCTGCCCCCTGGTGGTCAGTGTATGCCATAGCAATCTGTCATTCTGCTGTTCAGTTGATTTGCATATTAGCCTTTTATTATATAGGAAGGATTCCTAGGCCATACAAAATTATCAATTTAGAAATTAACTTGAAAAAAAAATTAGCTTGCTATATTAGGTCAAACATTTAATTAACTCACCCCTAATGCCTTGGCAGGGCCAAACCAAATGATTTGATTTCCCTGCCTTATTTGGCCCCCTGGCCATATGTTCCCCACCCCTGCTGTAGATAAAGGAGCTCACTCTTTTGTTGCTCTTGGCTCTCTTGGCTCATGGGGCTCTCTTGTTCCTTTGCTCCTGCCCATGTTCCCTCAAAACCATGTGGCCCTGCAGACCCCCACACACAGTGCACTGATGGACTGCAGTAGGGAACAAGAAGTTACCTGATGATGGACTGGATCAGTGCTCCCACATGGAGAGGAAACTCTGCTCATTGGCTTTCATCTTAGCTCTGCAGAAACCACAGCTACACTTATTCTATGGTGGTACTGAGGGCAATGGGACCTTGGCAACTCAGGGGGTAATTCCCCAGGAACAAAGCTTTCTGAAAGACACCATCCTCTCTTGGGGGCCACTGGAAATTCATAGACCAGCAGCACCCCAAGACCTAATTTTATAGATAAGGGAAGTAAGGCACAGAAAGTTTCAGTAACTTGCCCAAAGTCATTCAATAAATGAGTAGAAAAGGATTTGAACCCAGATTGTCCAGGTCCCAAGTTTATACTTTATTCTTCTGTGCTATAGAACTATAAGCTCCCTGTTCTGTCTAAACTTTAGTTAGATTCCTCATCCCTGGAATAAAGATTACTTAATGTACTTTAAGGGATTTTTATGAGGGTTAAGTAACACCAGACAGATGAAAGGTTTAAAAAACAACTGTAAATCACCTCAAAATAAAGGTTTTTATATGGAAATAATTTGTTTATACAGGCAACAATTTAAACTCATAAAGTGAATAAATTACAATCTTGACAGTTTCCTATTTATTTTTAATTGTGTTATATCCAAAAGAAGTTGTCAACTTTGGTTTGATTATTTCATCACCTTTTGTGGAAAAAAGAATTTCATCAGAGTGATCACATCCTGACTATCATTTATAAATATTTACTTAACATCCTTCCACTTCATTATAACAATGACTAATCATTCATCATCTAATCTTGATTATACAAGTGATTTAAGGAAGTTTGAATTATTTTACATAATTGAGGGTTTGGATATTCAAGAGAGTTGAAAATTGTCAAAAGAAATACTGTGAATAGAAGAGATTAGAAATTGTATTATTTATGTTTGAAATTTAGGGGCTTTGAAGGGTTTTGTGTCTAAATTTATGAGATTATTGATCTATAGTTTTCTTCTCTAGTAATATGCTTATCAGGTTTTGGTATTAAGGCAATGCTGGCCTTATGAAATGAGTTAGAATATGTTCCCTCTACTTCCATTTTCTGGAACAGATGTTAGAAAATTGGTATCATTTATTCCTTAAATATATTGGTAGAATTCACCAGTGAAACAACCTGTTGCTTTCTCTCTCTTTTTTTTTTTTGAAAATTATTAATTTTTACTTAATTTCCTTAATAGATATAAGAACATAATAAAGGAGGTGACTGGGGTGTGGTTGGTTTGCATTTGAAAAGCACAGTTTGCATTTGAAAAGCACAGTTGCTTACTATCCCTTGGAATTGGCTAACCTTGGGAGGGGCAGTCCCTCCAGAGTAGCGAAGCAGGAATTTTAGGGGGATATAGCTAGGCTTAGGGATTTTTTAGAATTGGGGTCCATGGAAAAAACACAGGGCCATGGACTGGGAGAAGGTACATTTCCATAAGACAAGGAACCAGCAACAGGTATATTTATATAAGTCAAGGGAACTGGAAGTAGCCAAGAAAGGTCTATATTTACAAAATAAAGAGAAGGAAGCCCAAAGGGAATAGGAAAACAATAAGAAAGGGGGGGGGGGGGCGGAGAACCTCACTTGTCATGTGAGGTTCGACCTTTGAGCCCAGGAGTTACTATAGTAACCAGGCTAGGGGAATAGTGACCAATCAGAGGGGAAGGCACCAGGATCTGCAGCCTTTATAGGCCTTTGAGAAGAGGAATTCAGTGGGAACCTTTTCCCCCTCCCTACTTGGGAGTCCATTCTGTGGGACTCTTCCCTCTCCCCAAGTGGGAGTCTGTACTTGTTCTTCAATAAATCTCCACCTTTGCTATATCACTTTCTGTCCGTGGATTCATTCTTGATTCCGGCGGACAAAGAATCCGGGTTCCAGTCTAAAAATTCGGTATCAGTAAGTGAAGCAGGAATTTTAGGGGGAATATAGGCAGACTTAAGGATTTTTTAGAATTGGGGTCCATGGGAAAAAGCATGGGGCTGCAGACTGGGAGAAGATACTTTCCCATAACACCAGGAAGCCAGGTGCAGTTACATTTCCATAAGACAAGGAGGCAGCAACAGGTGTATTTCCATAAGACAAGGGAACTGGAAGTAGCCAAGAAAGGTCCATATTTAAAAAATAAAGAGAAGAAAGCCCTTCATTCAGAAGGAGAGGAAGAAAGCCCAAAGAGAATAGGAGAACAATAAGGAAGGAGGCGGGGAGAACATCACAAGTCCCATGTGAGGTTCAACCTTTGAGCCCAGGAGTTACTATGGCAGTGATGGGCAACCTTTTGAGCTTGGTGTGTCAAACTTCGCCAAAAAACTGAGCATAACTCGGGTAGTGTGTCACTTTGAGGAAAAAACATTATTTCGCAATATTTATAGTTTAAATAACATAAATGTATAATTGTTATATATAATTGTATTTGTTAATGGAAAAAAAAAAAACAACTTTGAAACCTGTAAAGAATTTTAGTGAGTTTATTTGAGCCAAACTGTCGACATATGCCGGGAAGCAGAACCTCAATGAATTGAGATAATGCTCCAAAGAATGGCGGGTTACATCAGTATTTATACATTGCCATCAAAGGAGGGACATAGGTAGGTTACATGAAATTCATTGGTGACGGATTAAGGAGGTGGGATAAAGCAAAGCGGTGGGAAACCCCTGGGATTGGATAAAAAGTAAAATGATGGACACACACTTAGGTGGGTGCAGGAACAATTAACATAATAATGAAGAAATTTGAGGCATCTGTCCTGGCGCCCACCACATTTGGTTGTGCCCCAGGGGCTCCAGAAAAAAAAAAAAAAAAAAGGAAGTTACAAGTTACCCAGACATCTCACAGATATGTTATCTTAGAGCAAAAAGGCAAATGGGCTCAGGAATGATCAAAGTTGATCTTTGTCGGGGAAAATATCAGCCTAGGAATGACTGCCCACTATAACCTGTTTGTAGTTAAATATTTAATTTTCAGACCATCTTTTGTGGTTATTTTAGGTCTCTGAGTTTTCAAGACTGCCACACAGGCCTCCCCTGAACTTGTCAGGTTAGCATGTGGCTCCTTTCGTCCACATATTTAATAAACCAAAAACTAAATATTTAACTTACCCGCTTAGTGACTTCTTTGTTCATCCGTCAGTCGGTTTCTTTTGTTGGTCTTGACATTATTTAGCTTGTGTAGGGTGCCGTGGACTAAGATAAGTGAGGGGGAGGGGGAATTCTTTAACTAACCTGCCTATTAGTGACTTTTTTGTTGCTGAATTTCATTGGCTAAATCTTCAATTGAAGGTTGGTATTTTGTACACTTCAGGCCCAAGCAAGCGCTACTAACTTCATCTGTCAATCTGTTTCTTTTGTTAGTTTTGATATTATTTAACGCTGAGAATAAGGCCTCACAAAAGTATGTAGAGGGAAAAATTGTGAGTAAAGCCATTGCTATATTTTTCAGGGTGCTAAAAGTGTCTGGTAGTGGGTTCCAGGCACTCCAAATTTCCTGTTCGTAGTGGCACTCCTCTTGATTCTCCAAGCGGCACCTTTCCAGATTCTCAAGCTTTGACCTCAAGTCGACAAACACCTGAGCCCAGATACTGTCTTGAAATTCTGCAAGTTGCATCTCCAAATCATCAATTTGCATCCATTGGAAACCATTTAATTCCAAACTACTGTAGACTACTACATCAGGATACTTAATTATGTTCATGGTCTGTTCTAGACTTCTAAATTGACTAAATCTATCACTAAACTGGTCAAGTAACGAGTCTAAAACATGCTGGTACTTCATATGCAAGAGTTCCCTTTCATTTTGTACAGCTGCACTGGCCTTCTCAAAATACTTTGTTACTCGAGGAAAATACTTATAAGTTTTAGTTTCTACATCTCGCTTGAAAATTTTAACTTTACTTTCAAAAGCTTTTATGTATCCAAACATAATGTCAATACTTTTGCCAAAACCTTGTAACTTTAAGTTTAGTTCATTAATATGAACAGAGAGATCTGTAAAAAACATCAGGGTGTTGACCCATTATCATCATTAAGCTGAGGAAAATTTCCCAGATCCTTATCGTCAAGAAATACCTTAATTTCTTCAAAGCACTCCACAAAGCGCTCAAGAACTTTGCCTCGGCTCAGCCATCTTACATTATTGTACATCAGCAGTCCACTGTAGGTGGAATTAACCTCCAGTAAAAGTGCCGAAAATTCTCGCTTGTGAAGGGGGCGAGCAGCTATTAAATTAACTATTTTTGTAACAACTGACATTAAGTCGGTGAATCCTGCCTTGGCACATAAAGCCTCCTGATGGATAATACAATGAAAAGGCACAATCGGATGTCCAATAGCTTCTGTAAACAATTTGACAAATCCGACTTTTTCCCCCACCATATTTGGTGCCCCATCTGTCATCACTGACACAACTTTAGAGATATCAATGCTTAGGTCACGAAGTGTTTGTATAACAACCTTACATATTTTGCTTTCTGATTTACTTGTTGACACTGATACTAACTTTATCAACTCTTCTCTCATTGTGAGACCATCAGAATATTGACCAATAATGGCCAACTGAGCATGTGATGTGACATCAGTAGTTTCATCAAGAGAGATCGAAAAATATTTACACTTCCTTATGTCTCTCTTTAATTGATGTTGTACGTTTGTATTCAGTCTCATTATTCGGTCTTTTATGATATTTCTACTGAGTGGTAACTCAGATATTCTCTTAATAATTGCATCTTTATTCTGCATATCGTGAAATAGAACTGGTGTACATCTTAGGAGAGTTTCTTTAATAAATTCTCCCTCACTGAGCGCTTTTCCATGCTGAGCTAGAGAGTGAGCAATGTTCAAACTTGCAGATGTTAAATTTGTAGAGCCTTTCATAGATTTAAGGATGGAATTAGATTGGCTCTTATAAAGGTGTAGCTGCCTGGAAATGTATTCCTTCTTTTCATCCTCACTTTTTTCCAAGAGCTGGGAATGATTAGTTTCAAAATGTCTATTTATATTCCACGTTCTGCTTACTACCGTTTCAGTACATAGAACGGAAAATGATCTGCCATTTTTTTCTATAAAGCCATACATCTCGGTCCATGTCTCTTGAAAGGGTCGGCCACTGCTACTACCACTTCCTTTACTTAACCTTAGTTTTTTTTATTTTTTGGGTTCTCCATCAGGGGGGCAGTGACAGAAGATAGAATTATAGATAGCTTGTTAGGCCTGCAGGCAATTAGGGGTTAACTAGCCTAACTAACCACAAAATGGTGCATATATCTGTCTTTTAGGAAAGGGCAGGGTTAATAAGCAGAAATAGGGGTTAATAAGGATGCACAACAGTAATAGTGGTGAAATGAAGTCTGCACTATGGAGCAAGATGGTGTTCCTTATGTGAATTAAAATAGCTGCCGCTATTTCTAATGGCGGGAAATGGCACCCATAGCACACCACAAACCCTTGCCTCTCCCAGCCTCCCCCTCACTTATCTCAGTAATGATGGATTAGAAATCCATGACACCCCAGAACAGTAGATAATGGTTGCTGTGGTTAACTGTTATTTGATTACTGGTAATGGCAGGGCCCCCAGAGATGCGTCCCCTGCTGCATTCCGCTGCTCCCTGCTCTGCCGGCGGAAGTGAGGGCAAAGATCCCGGCTTAACCGGAAGTCCCAGAACTAGACGCTCTGTGCCGGACTTCTGTTGTTTTGGCCTACAGACCTCCGGCACAGAGTGTCTAATAGTTAACTCCAAGACTCTAGCCGCAAATGTTTCATCCTCAGGAGCAGCAAATGTTTCATCCTCAGCATGCGTGTCATCAGAAATGGCTACGTGTGTCAGTGCTGACACGCGTGTCATAGGTTCGCCATCACTGTACTATGGTAACCAGTCTAAGGGAATAGTGACCAATCAGAGGGGATATCAAGGCACCAGGATCTGCAGCCTATATAAGCCATAGGGAAAGGGAACCCAGTGGGACTCTTCCCCCTCCCTACTTGGGAGTCCATTCTGTGGGACTCTTCCCTCTTCCCACGTGGGAGTCTGTACTTGTTCTTCAATAAATTACCACCTTTGCTATACCACTTTCTGTCCATGGGTTCATTCTTCGATTCAGGTGGACAAAGAATCAAGGTTCCAGTCAAAAATTCAGTATCAGTAGCAAGACCCCAGATGTCAAAACATCAGAATACAGAAAATGAAAGACTTAGTTGATGTTGGCTTCAGAGATCTCTGCTTCAGGTAAGCAATTATCAGTTGCAACATTATGGGTTCACCTGTCTCTCCTGATTTCAGGGCAGTAGTTTTCCCTGCAACCAGTTCTCTGATGGACCCACAAAAAGTTACTGATTTTCAATTTATTCAGCTTTTTCTTGTAACACAGGAAGTGATGGCTTCTAACCTCATTACATGTTAGAACTGAAACCAGAAGTCTCCAAACCATTTTTAATTGTTCTGTTCACATTCATTTTATGCCAAGCTCAAAATATTTGCATTAGCTTCCAGTTTCAAGGAATTACTGTGATAAGTTTCTTTTTATGGAGATTTTTGCTCAGCCTAGGAGTGGGATGGTAGACAGTTATTTACATAGTACCATGTGCTTTTATTTTGCTTTAAAAAACCTTACATGAAACCCTAGCCTCCCCAGCCCTGGTCAGGGAGCATGTGGGAAGCAATCAATAGACGTGTCTTTCCCACATCAATGTTTCTCTCTCTCTCTGTCTTTCCCCCTCCTTTCCACTCTCTCTAAAAATCAATTGAAAAATATCCTCAGGTGAGGATTAACAACAACAACAAAATATTACATAAAAAGATACAAAAATATTATATCATGGTTATCTTTTATAGGAAATGGCCAGGAAATAATTTTCTTTAACAAATTAGTTATTCAAACATTATTTATGGCAACTAAACAAATAGGTAACACAAAATGACAGTAATTTCTTTCTGTTGTACTGTGCTGACCAAAGAAATGGACTAGAAATCCTAGGACTCAGGTTTGGGTATTGATTGTTAATTACCAGCTGGATATCTTTACAAAGAACTCCCTCCCAAATTTCTCACTCTGTGAATCTGGATAATAATACTGGCCTTTCTAGCTTACAGTGTAGTTAGGAACCTGAAAGGACACATGGAAGGTTTAAATTTATATTGCAAAGCACTACAGAAATGTAGGGAAGCAATGTCCTTATTAGTAACTTCCATGCATTGTCTCCCTGGTGTATGTCCCCATTCCAAACAGAGCACTGATGGGAGGGGGTGGGGGGTGTGGAGCACAAATGTTTCTGTGCTCTTGAACCCCTTTCCCTTAGCTCACTGAGAGAGACTGAAAGATTGAAATGGGAAGAGTAAGTGAAGCACAAGCAAATGAAGGATAACAAATACGAGTCTTCAATATTAACCACCAAGGGCACGGTTTCTCAGAAAAGTTAACTAGTTGGGACATTTAAATTGCCCCTGTGATGAAATATACTTCTGCTGGAGGCTGATGAAGTTAACCAGGGATCCCAGCACATATTACCAAGACCAATAGAGGACTTACGTTCCTGGTTTGACAATATGTCTTTTTCTTAGCAGTAAATTCAACCCAAATAACAAACTACAGACAGGAAATGATCACAGACTGCACCTTGGGTAATAACACTGGGCAGAGAACTTTATTGCCCAATAAACATTTGTCCCAGTTGTATCATAAAGCATATAAGTAAGAGCAAAAATTCCCCCTAAATTGTCTGTTTTCCACAATTGTGTTTCTATTTTTAACATTGAAAGTGATGAAGTTTCATATTACTCACTGTGTCTCAATTCCATAGCAAACATAAACATGTCTTGCCGATGTCCAAATGAATTCAATTCACCAGAATTTAAAGTTAGGAAAGAGTGAGGAAGGTGCCCAGCATTTCTTGAGCACCACTGAATAACTAACTCTATGGGAGCTGATGCATGTTAGAAGGAAGTAGATGGAAAGTCAAGCTAACTTGCGTTTGTATGCTAGGTTAATACATCTGTGTGACTGGACCATGTCACACAGTCATTTTTTCCATCATACAATCTGCCTTTTGGAGAGTTGGTACAGGTAAAGTACATATTATTCTCCTGACACAGAGATGTCAGGTAATTTTATTTGCATATATTATCTCAGACCATCCTAAAAAACTCTCTGTATCTTTCATCTCTGTTTTATATTAAACAAAAGTGAAATTGAGAAAAGTTAAAAATCATGCCCAAGTGAGGAATATGGCACAATTTGCACCAGGGTTTTTCTAGCTTCCATGTCTTGGCTCTTTCCACTCTGTTATGAAATTGTAGAATATCAAATTATTAACATGTAATATTGACATATTGTTTTATATGCCATAATATTCAACAATACATAAGTTATCCTATATAATAAAAGCCCAGAGACTGAATAGCAGAATGACCAGAATGACCAGTCAACCAGTTGCTATGATGCGCACTGACCACCAGGGGGCAGACGCTCAATGCAGGAGCTTCCCCCTGGTGGTCAGTGCACTCCCACAGTGGGAACGTTGCTCCTCTGACCAGGATGAGCAACGCTCCCACAGCAGGCTGATCCCCGCAGGCCACGCCCCCCACCAGTGCACGAGTCCCATTCACCAGGCCTCTAGTATATATTTAAATATGTATATATATTCCAGCCCTTTCCATATTTTCTTTATCCTAAAATATTAACTTGCTTATGCCTTCCTTATAGCCCAAGGTTTTAAGTTTGAAGTTAAATGGTAATTTATCTTTCAATCACATTTTCTTCTTTGTGAAAAAAACTGATGACTTTTATGCTGTGAGAAAGGATGAAAAGTTTATGAACTCCCAATTTGGTTTTTGTGTTCAGACCTTATATGGATTATGTATTATATGAATTGAAAGATGAATATTTGAAACAAATTGCAAATAAAGAGCAATTTAATAGGAGATTCATGCATTACAAATATATTTTAAAAATTTTATAAATTGATATGATTTATGTAAAATTAGAGGCACCCTTGCACCGGTGGGGTCCCTCGGCCTGGCCTGTGGGGACCGGATTGAAACCAGCTCTCTGACATCCCTTGAGGGGTTCAGGCTTGTGAAAGAGTGCAGGCCAGGCCAAGGGACCCCACCAGTGCATGACCAGGGCCGGGGAGGGACCACAGGAGGACTCCAGGGTGTATCCGGCCCATCTCGCCCAGTCCCAATCAGCAGGACTCCAGTAGCAAGCTAACCTACCGGTCAGAGGGTCTGCACCCTGGTGGTCAGTGTGCATCATAGCTACTGGTCGTACAGTCGAACAAAGGTCGAACATTTAGTATATTAGGTTTTTACTATATAGGATTACTTATCAAAAATTTATGACTTTTAAAAAAATATGTTTTATTAATTTTAGAGAGAGGGGAAAGGAGAGGGAAAGAGAGATAGAAACATTGATCAGCTGCCTCCTGCATGCCCCTCACTAGGGATCAAGCCCACAACCCAGGCAAGTGCCCTGATCAGGAATCAAACTGGTGAACTTTTGGTGCATGAGATAATGCTCAATCCACTGAGTCACACTGGCTAAGCTATGATTTTTAAAAAAAATTATTTCCAACATGGCAAATTGTAACTATTTCTGAATATTAATCCATTTTCAAATCAAGAAAAATGTGGATTAAGTAAAGTAAATTCACTATAGAAATAACCTGCATACAAAAGTTTATAATATTAAAAAGGAAGTGCTAGAAAATATACCATTATACCTGGGTCTTTGTGCTTCATTAACTGGTAAAATAAACTGTGATTTTTTTTTAAGCCTTAATTTCAAAACACTGAAAAAAAATTTTTTTCATTTAAAAAAAAAATTTGACTGCAAATAAGGTACAGTATAATCATATCAATTTTGTTTTATTCCCATAAGGTGCTTCAGAGAGAAAAATGTAAATGAGTAGTACATGAAATGCTGTCATATTTTGATTATGTAAATTAAAATTTTGATGTAGAGTTATTAAGCAATTTTCTCAGATGCTAATATTTAACAGGGTAAGGCTAATTTTCTTTTTTCATTTTGACTAATCTATGCTACATTTATAGAATATTTTAAAGACTCTTGCTTAAATTTTAAGGAAGGCAGTTAGTCCCCCGAAGATAGCAATAGGACATCAACTGTTAACAGGTAAATAGAATGATGATATAAAGCCGGCCATTTCTCATGCTCATGCACTAAATAACGGAAAACCACCTTTAGAGGGTGGGGTGGGAAGACAGGTTAAAGTGTGAAAAGCATTTTGAAGGTAATGATTAAGATAAAAAGTCAGAATCATAGACATAAATTTCCCTACTCAGTGTTAATGCAATAAAAATAATAGCAATAATGAATGAATTTATTTATCTTTGTTTTCCAAGGTTTCAGAAATAATTAACTCAAACTATACAGTTGCTTGAGAAAGGAAATTAGGGGAGAATTAATAGAATATAATCTTGGTCCTGGAAATGCTTGTTAAAAGAAGCTCCTAAAATAACCACCATGCAAAAAAAAGTTTAGTAGACACTACAAATGAATCTGGGCTATATTCTATCTCATTTGACCAACGCAAATGGAAAACTTCTATGAAATCTCTTAATCTCTTAATAGAGTCATAATTTTACTGCATTAAAATCTAACACCTAGTTGATTAGCAAAATACATTAGGTATATAAGACATAAGGTTTTCAATATGTAAATTAAACACTTGGGGCATGTACTAAATTTTCATATCATATAAAGGTACTCTTTTAAAAGTTATATTTATATTTTTAAAAAGTAATTATATCCTTCTCCCCCCTTTTCTATAAACCATGAAACTTCTCAAGTGTTGTCTGCCCACATGGTTTTCATCAGTGTATTCACAAATCACATTATTTTATATAATTTAAATGTTAAGATTATTTAAAAATTAACATTTCAAAAACTGATATGTCCTGAGTATAACAAAATGATAAATAAATTTTCACTTTGACTTCAACATAAGCATAAAACAATGGCTGCATATGATCATTCATTGTAGCATTATTTGTTATAGCAAAAAAATATTGAATTAAATGTCTATCAGCATGGTACTAATTGAAACAGCTATTTATCACATACACAATGGAATAATATGCAACTAAAAAATACAAGAGTATTTATATACTTATAGAAAGTAATCTCTAAAGTATACTTTAAGTTAAAAAGGCCAGAAACCAAACTTTTATATAATAGTTGCATTTTCTATAAGAAAGAAGAAATTACATAAATTGAGTACAAAAGACATAAATATTTGCTTATTTTTGCATAAAGAAACACGGAGAATATAAGCCAGAAGCTATAATAGACAACTAAAGAAGAAGCCAGCAAGAAAACTGTGGTAGAGATAAGAATAGAAAAGAGACTTCTTTGAATAAAAGATTTTATGTTTCTTTGAGGTATATATATATATATGTTTTATCTATTTAAATTTATAAAGTATATAAAAAGTAAACACTAAAACAAAATTAATAGATATGATTCTAGCTATTTACTAATTTGATGACCTTAACCAAAAAGAGGATAATATTATATCAAGAGACTTTAAAACACTGTGCTCTGTATATTATTGGAGGTATATATGTTAAGGAAAGAGAAAAACCAGCAAAGAAATCTTAAATCTAACACAATAGGTATAATAATAATAGTATTGTTATCATTGTAATTTTAACACCATTCTAAACATACTATAAGATAAAGCAAATAAGCAACCATGTTAATATTTTAACAATATTAGGAACAAATACTCTCAATGCAAGAGAAAAGACATACAATTAGTAAATACAACAATGTAAAAACTATCAATATAAGCACACTAGAGGCCCGAGGCACAAAATTTGTGCAAGAGTAGGCCTTCCTTCCCCCGGCTGCCAGCACCAGCTTCCCTCTGGCACCTGGGAGCCAGGCTTCCCTTGCAGCCCTGGCTTCATCTGGAAGGTCATCCAGAAGGATGTCTGGAAGGACGTCTGGTCTAATTAGCATATTACGCTTTTATTATTATAGATGACGTCTATTTTTAAAAATGTGCTAGCTTTATTCACTCAAAGTTAGGAGAAATAATGTCACTTCAATAGTAATTAGTTCAATGGCACCCATAGTCCTTAAATCTTGGTTTCAAAAAATATTCTCAGCTAAAAAAAAAAAATCAGAACTTTGTGGAGAAATTGCTATTCCAAGTAGAGGCAGGAAAAATGCAGGTTAATTCTTCTTATGTAAGAAATCAAGGAAATGTACTATTGATGCTGGATCCAATGGGCCCTGAACCCAGTTTGAAGGAGTTATCATGGGCCAAATTTGGTACAATATAGACATTGGAATAAATAATGTCTGCAATTGATGATTACACATTGAATACATAAATCTCTCTCTCTCTCTCTCTCTCTCTCTCTCTCTCTCTCTCTCTCTCATTCTTTTAAGAGAGAGAGAGAGAGAGAGAGAGAGAGAGAGAGAGAGAGAGAGAAGCATCCATGTGAGACAGAAATATTCATTGGCTGCCTCTGACATGTACCCTGACCCAGGATCAACCCCTAAACTTTTGCTTTATGAAAGACCACTCCAGCCAACTGAGTCACACCAGCCGGGGCCTATAACAATTTTTTAAAAAGGATAAAACTCATATACAGGCAGTCCTCGGGATACATCGGACTTGACTTACATCATTTCATGGTTACGTCTCCATCTCCCAATTACAGTATTTATATTAAAAAAAAAGTTCCGTCATTTCGACGTATGTACATATGTGCTTTATGTCTTTTATTACTTATTTACCACAAGTAAAGGTCAGGAATTGTTATCTTTCTTTTAAATTTTTTTTACTGTTTCACTTCATTACTGCTGTGTATGTGATCCATGTGAGTGACATAGGTGCTTATGTAGGTGGGTTCCGACTTACGGCAAAAATCATGTTACGTTGCGCTGTAGGAACGGATCTCCGACGTAACCCAAGGACTGCCTGTATCACTAATAAAGTTGACTATTATACAGGAGCTCCTTACTTCAATATAGAACATTAAAGATAACAACGATTTACTCTGGTTTTTCTTTTTTAGCTTAATATATTTTCATTGATTACAGAGAGGAAGGGAAGAGAGAGAGATAGAAACATCAATGATATAAGAAAGAATTATTGATCAGTTGCCTCCTGCATGACCCCCAATGGGGATCCAGCCCAAAACCTGGGCACGTACCCTGACCGGGAATCGAGCCATGACCTCCTGGTTCATAGGTCGACATTCAACCACTGAGCCAAATTGGCCAAGCAACTCTGCATTTTTATAAGGTGTTCATCCTATTGGATGATCAAACTCATCATTACTTAAAAATGCAAGGTAATAAATAAATAAAAAATGACAAAATTAGAAAATCACAATTTTGCAAAGCCAATGAAATAACTGATTCACATAAGTGTCATTAATGGGTGATAAAACCATAAGGTGAAACCATATTTACACAATATTATGCTATAGATCATTTTCTAAATGCAAAGCCTTTCCAAAGAAAATATCTGGCTGTTACTATTAAAGTGAACAAAGGAACGAACACCACTAATAGTGGTCCCACCCAACATCATATACTTTCTAATATGATGCAATATGCAATACACATAATAAAATGATATAATTTTCTTGCCAACATTCTATTAAAAACCTAATAAAGTCTTTAATACTAATTCAAAATGTTTTTTGGGTTTTTTATATTTTTTATTGTTTAAAGTATTACATATAGTAGTACATATATCTCCTTTTTTTCCCCCATTGACCTTCCCCCAGCCTCCCCAACCCCCTGTCGCATGCCCTCATCCCACCCCCCAGTGTCTTGTGTCCATTGGTGTGCTCATATGCACGCATACAAGTCCTTTGGTTGATCTATTTCCCTCCCTCCCCAACACTCCCCAGCCTTCCCGCTGTAATTTGACAGTCGTTTGCAAGTAATTTCATTATTGCATTACTATCACCAATCGAAATGTTTCTATTTCTTCACATTCTCTCTAAAAATCTAGGTCCTTGTGTTTCTACTATGACTATGTGATTATGGAATAATATTCAACAATATTTTAATTTTTATTTCTCTGATTAGTTTTGTTTTAGTGGAGTCATTGATTTTAATGTACTACTTTATTATATTAGGAAAGATTACTTATAAATGGTACATTAATGTGAGGTAAAGATATCCTCTTTTTGTGCATGTATATGTCACACACCTATGCAAAACAAGCCTTTTGGCTGGTTTGTGTGCGTTCAGGACTTCTCAGTTTTCACCATAATTATTTTCACTAATAACAGTCTATCTCCATCATTAGTGCTCTAATCATAGGAAATAAGATCAATTAAATATATAATATTGGCTAATTCTTCCATGGTTTGTATATGATGTTCCTGGTTGTATCACCTAGATCCCCTTTAGGATTAAAATTCTTATTACCCCAGCTGCTGGGAATGCTGCCAGCAGACATCCTTCACCTATCACTCCCCTTGGGGGCTTGCCTTAGCTAATGAGACCTGCCTCACTCAGGCCAATCTTCCTTCTGAAGGAAAATCTTAACAGTGCCTAGTGGACATGAGGTAAAGTCCTGGCCCTCTTGACACTACTTGAGACAGCTCTGAAGCTTTATTGAATCTTGAGACCCCCAGTAAAGTCAGTTCACACATTCCTTAAGACTCAATGTCCTTCTAATTGAAAAAAAAAATTGTTTAAGTTATTTTTTATAAAGACTGCATCTTCCTCTGCCCAATCTTGCTCCCTTTCCTTACCTTCCATAGGTATTTCCCCTAAAGGCACTCTATAAAAAGTCTCCTACTGATTAAAAAGCAAGCAAACAAAAATTAACTATGAAATATCGTAGAGGATTTCAAATGTATATTTTAACTCTTCATGATTAGGAATAATTTTTACATTGTTCTTGCTCTACACATATGCTATATATGATCATTCAGTATCTTTATTCCCTTTTATCTTTTTAACCTTCAGAGGCAAGAAAGCTAAACATTATCTTGCTGGAATTGTTCTGGCTACAGTTCTGTGTCTGTTTAGGTTTTATCAATGGTTGGAAAGCCAAGGGAGAGGCGTTTCTCCCATTGAGAAGGAGTTCACTTTCCAGAGACTGTTTCTTTCTTTTTTTTTAAAATATATTTTATTGATTTTTTACAGAGAGGAAGAGAGAGGGATAGAGAGCTAGAAACATCGATGAGAGAGAAACATCGATCAGCTGGTTCCTACACACCACCCACTGGGGATGTGCCCGCAACCAAAGTACATGCCCTTGACCGGAATCAAACCTGGGACCTTTCAGTCCGCAGGCTGACGCTGTATCCACTGAGCCAAACCGGTTTCGGCATCAGAGACTGTTTCTGCTTTTGAACAAGGGCAGAGACATTTCAAGTCCAAAATGAAAGAAAGAGTTCTGAGATTTTATTTGGCCATGACTAGAGTAAAGGTAAACTATTAGCACATACTTGTTTTTACTACCTGTGCCTCATGTAATTCAGAATAACTCTGAATGGCTAATGATAGTATCCCCAATTTTGAGCTCTTTGGAGGATGTACACTTACATTTTTTTATATTTCAACTAGAGGCCCAGTACACAAAATTTGTGCATGGATAGGTTCCCTAGCAGCTGCTGGCTGCCAGCTGGGGCCTTCCTTCATTCTACACCGCCCCCTGGTGGTCAGCACACATCATAGCGAGCGATAAAAATCAACAGTTGGTCGAACTCCTGAGGGGACTCTTTGCAAATTAGGCTTTTATATATATACTAGTCGCCTGGTGCACGAAATTCATGCACATTAAAAGGGAATTAATTAGAGGAAATATTTTAATATTGCTTTTTGCCCTTTCTCTATAATAGAAGTGTCAGATATGAAATAAAATTAGTAAAATGTATATGAAAATCACATTCCTGTCAGAGTCTGGGGCATGCTGCAGGACCTAGAGTCAAGTCCCCACCCACCACCCGCACGCACTTAGAAAAAGAAGGAGACTCAGACCCAGCTGGCCCCACCCACCTTGGGTGAAACCCAGACCCGGCCGGCTCCACCCCCATCAAGCCCCTTCGGGTGGGGGGTGCAGCCTCAGGACCCCTGGCCTGGCGCCGGGAGGGAGGCACAGTCTCAGGTCCCCTGTCAAGCCCCACCAGGCAAGGGGCATGGTCTCAGGCCCCATATGGCCTGAGGTCCCTCTCCCTGCCAGGCACCTTGCAGCCTCAGGTCCCTGTTGTTTGGTTGTGACATTATGGTGTCCCAACTAATTTGCATATTCCTCTATTATTAGTTTAGATAGATCTTGAGCATTTTATTGTATAGTGTTAATGGCATGTATTTTTATCACTTTAAAAGCTGAGATATAAAACATTAATGAAAGTGTTTTATTTTTCAAATTTGCATATGGATATAGAAGGCTGATTTTCCTCCCTTCCTCGTTGCCTGAATAAATACAGGGAGTAACCATAATTGGTCTGGTCTATATGAAGCACTGCAAGGTATCTTTAGAATATAAATTTCCAATTCTTGTGCCAAGCTCTCATCACCAAACTGTGCAAAAATTTCCAGCAGACTTGTTATATGACCTTTTAAGAACTAAAATTAACTCATTTCTATTTTCTGTATTAGACATTTTATTTAGAGGAACATCATGCACTTTCTTTATATATAAGGTTAGGGTTTAAAGTATATGTTTCTTGAAGAGCTTTGTGATACAGCCAACCATTTTCAAAATAGCTCATATAACATTATTTTACTTGCCAGGAATTATTTGCTCAGTAGGAAATTTCTAACACTTAAGGTTGAAGTGTATGGTTCTTTGGATAATGTGTTTGGTATTATATTTATGTACTTAACTTACAAACACTGTGGATCTGTGAGTCTTGTATATATGGAGCACATATTTTAGAAAAATAATATGTAATTTCAAATAAGTTCTCCACTTGCAAAAAAAACCTATAAATTTCATCACCTTTATGGATCCACTTCACCTAAAACTCCATGTTCTAATTCTTCTATTTAACCTCTTGTTCAAAAAGCTTTCCCACTTCACACCCTCAACCTCCTTCAGTAATAATGGCATCTTTTTTGGCTTCTGGTGTAATCTACAAATGATAAAGACAGAGCTAGGAAAAATTAATTTTGGGAGAAGTAAAACTTGAATTAGTAAGGTGAAGTTTTCCACGATGTATATTTTGATACAAGTTGATGTCAGTTACAAAATACTATCACTGAGATATTTATCTTGAATAATCTATTTTTAGTAAATAGATTTCCAAGAACATTTTCCGTTCAAGGGCTAATATTAGGATGATGCCTTTAAAGACCTAATTTGTAAGAAATTTACATGCTAAAGACAAACCTAGTTTCCTAATAGAGCCTACGCCTGTAGACAAGAATGTGGTAGATTACCAGAGCTGTCTGAAACCAATCCTTTAGATAATGAAAGAAACAGAAGTGCCCCTCTGTAGGAAGACATTCCAATTATTATTCTTCTTAAAACCAACAAACCCCTGTAGTTAATACTGGCTGAGAGTAATTCTACCTTACTATTGTCCAGCAAATAATGAGAACCCTCCTATATAATAGAAGCCTAATATGCTAAGTGTCTGGTCGTCCAGTCATCCATTCAACCAATCAATGTGTAATATGCTAATGATATGCCAAGGCTGCTCACCCACTCACTATGATGTGCACTGACCACCAGGGGGCAGACAGTCAACTGGTTGACCAGTCGCTATGATGTGTACTGACCACCAGGGGGCAGATGCTCCGACCAGTTGGTTAGCTTGCTGCTGGGGTCCATCTGATTGGGACTGAGCAAGATGGGCTGGACACACCCTGGAGCCTTTCCGTGGTTCCTCTCTGGCTGGCCAACCTCCTGCGACCCTCCCCGGCCCCGATTGTACACCGGTGGGGTCCCTTGGCCTGGCCTGCACCCTCTCACACTCCAGGCTGAGGAACTCCCCCTCCCCGACTGCACAAATTTCATGCACCAGGCCTTTAGTATATAATAAAAGCCTAATATGCTAAGTGTTCAGTCAACTGGTTGGCCATTCAACCAATCAAAGCATAATATGCTAATGATATGCTAAGGCTGCCCAACCACTCACTATGCCATGCACTGACCACCAGGAGGCAGACACTCTGACTGGTTAGGTTAGCTTGCTGCTGGGGTCCAGCCTATCGGAACTGAGTGAGATGGGCCAGACATGCCCTGGAGCCTTTCCGGTCCCTCTCTGTCTGGCCAACCTCCTGCGTCTCTCCCCGGACCTGATCGTGCAGTGGGGTCCCTCGGCCTGGCCTGCTCCCTCTCACAATCCAGGACCCCTAGGGGATGTCGGAGAGTCAGTTTCAGCCTGATCCTGCAGGCCAGGCTGAGGGAGCCCACTGGTGCACAAATTTGTGCACCGGGCCTCTAGTAAATAATAATAGCTGCTAGTATTCACTTAGCACTTATATACCCAAGCCTAACTACAACACTATTATTCATAGTTTCTTCACTTTTGATATTTATCTTCTATAATGCTCTTTAGTTTTCAAAATTCTCTTTATCTCATATTGTATCTGTATAGGCTAAAAAAATCAAACTAGTGTAGGCATTTCAAACAGAGAGTAGTTATTAGTGGAAGTGATTACAGCAGTGTTAGAAGCACTAGGAAGTGTTAGGGAGTGAGAAAGTCATGTTACCCAAAGCCTATCTTATCTCTAAGCTGGATGCTGTGCCAGAAGAGTGTTGTGGAAATGCCACCAAATTAGACTAAGTGGACAGCTTAGAAGCCACATTCTGATCTTGCATGAGTCTGAAGTCCTCTCTCCAATGAAGCTGCTTGCCTTTCCCCAGTACTGCTAGAGCCAACAGCCACCTCCAGTAGCATCTTCTGTAGAAGACAGAGCATAAATAATATGGCTTGTTCTTTCTTATATTTCTACTAGAGTCCCGATGCATGAAATTCGTGCGAGGGGCTTGGCCTTGCAGCCCTGGCTTCGTCCAGAAGGATGTCTGGAAGGTCATTTGGCTGTTCAGTCTAATTAGCATATTACACTTTTATTATTATAGATATTCAATCATAGACCAGTATATACTGCAATTTGGCAGAACCTAATCAGCAAACCACGGACAAAAGAGTTTAAAAAATATAATTTTAACTTTCCAGCCCATAACACAGGGCAGAATGAGTGTGAGATTAAACTCAGATAAATATTTGGCACATTTATTTATGTAGTACTCTTAGAGAGCTATTGAGTATTTATATTTTAGAGTCTATTTTAAAGGATATATATATATATATATATATATATATATATATATATCTTACCACTGGTACTTCTAAAGCTGCTACAGGCACAAATAGAACCTGGGATGAAAGCTATGAGTGGTCAATTTCATTAAGGTTTTCTGTTAAAACAAGGTCTTACTTAGATATAGCTTTTTTAAAAATTCTAGTCTATGCTTTATTTAGTAATAGTTTCTAAAACACATGAGTACTTGTGTATGATGTACTATACTCTAAATTCATGAATTTCCCAATAAATTGTTTTAATATGTAAGTTGAATAGACAATGTAAGTGTATGTATGTGTGTGTGTGTTTGTGTGTGTGTGTTTAGAAAGAGGGAAAATATATTG
Organism: Cnephaeus nilssonii; assembly: GCF_951640355.1. Taxonomy (NCBI): domain Eukaryota; kingdom Metazoa; phylum Chordata; class Mammalia; order Chiroptera; family Vespertilionidae; genus Cnephaeus; species Cnephaeus nilssonii. The sequence goes on from NC_137081.1 coordinate 59,460,117, forward strand.
AAAGAATATTATGTATGTCTATATACATATGTATATACTATGCACACATATATCTGAATACTTAAGAATATTAAAATCAAAGCTATAATATGAAGACAATAATATTTCCTAAGAGAATGCTGGCCAAATATAAACCTATTCCATGTGTGTTTTTCCTTCCTCTACTGAAATAAGCAGGGAAATTTTTGTATATAGTATATAATTGCACATTAAATCAACAGGTCTTATAGCTCTAGGATACTAATTCATTTACCTAAGATCCCAGAATTAGCAGCTGGTTTAGCTAAAATCAGAACCCATGTTTATTAGTTCCAAGTCTTTGCTCCTCTCAATCCCTTATAAAATCCAAAATCCATAGCAAATGAGACTGATGTTAATGGGTAGATTTATCAGTGTTAAGAAATGAACTCAAAAACTCTAAACTACACTGACATGGAAAGAATGAATTACATTCAGGCAAGGATGAAAGAATGGTTAACTATAGAAGGGTATTTCTAACTAAGCAAGGGTAGGACCACTGACTGCCACTAATATTATTCCAGAACCCCGATCCACCCTGTGACAGTTTGTGGGAGAACACAATGGCTCCAGGATTTGTTTCCATGAGAACATGGGTTATATTTGTTTGTTTCCTATTTCAAGCTTCAGTTTTTTCACTTCAGTACTTTTAATAGTCACAAAAGAATAATCAGTCCTGCTCATCACTCATCTTTCCCTTAATATGCTGTACAAAAAATTGGTCATGATAATATTTTATAAGCTTGGTAAATCACTTACTTTTCAGCAATAAATTTTGTCCAAAATATTAAGCAACACAGCGAGTAAAATAGCAACAAATTTTACATGTACTTTTGGTAGAGGTAAGATTTACATAGCGTGAAGAGCACTGATTTTTAGTAAGCATTTCAATGACTTTTGATTGATGGAATCACTCATAACTACCAACTCATCATGATATAAAACACTAGAGGCCCAGTGCATGATTTAATCATGCACCTGGTGCACCAGCGGGCTGGCTGTCCGCCGGTGCACCAGGCCTTCCGAAAGCCTCCGGCGCGGCGGAGGCTTTCGAAAGGCCTTGTGCCGGAGCAGACAGCCGGCCAGCTCCCCCGCTTTGGCTTTTGATCGCGGGGGAGCTGGCCGGCTGTCCGCCGGTGCACCAGGCCTTCCGAAAGCCTCCGGCGCAGCCATGACATAGACGCTGAGCTCACGGCGCCAGTGGCGCCGCGAGCTCAGCATCCTGCTGGCCCAATCAGCTACCCCGGCCACCCTGAGTCCCGCCCCCTGCGCCTCCTGCTGGCCCAATCGTGGGCATAGCGGAGTGATGGTAATTTACATATTACCATTTTATTATGTAGGATTTCCATCACCCCACAAGTTTCTTCAGTCCCCTTTAAAACAGTACCACTCAATGTGCTCTGACTTCTATGTGCTTGTCCTTTATCTTCTATAAATAGAATTATGCAATAAGGTCTTTTTGTGGTGGCCTTTTATTCAAGGCAACATTATACTTTTGAGGTTTATCCATGTTGATTTTCTAATTCAGTTGTGAATTCTTTTTTACTTCTGATTAGTATTTTATTATATAACTATAAGATATTTAGTTTTTACATTCCCCTATTGATGGACATATGGGCTACTCTGAATTTGGGATCATTATGAATAAAGCCACTATAATTAGTTTTGTTCAAGTCTCTTTGTGGGAATAGATTTTCATCTCTCTTAGCTAAATACCAAGGTAGAATTGCTAGATATAAGATAGATGCATGTTTAACTTTATTAGAAAGTACCAAAGGGTTTTTCAAAGTAGCTGCACTATTTTCTAATCCCATCAACAATGTAAAGAGTTCAATTGCATCATATGTTCAATAAATGTTGATGTTTTCAGTATTTTTAGATTTAGCTATTTTAATGAGTGTATAATGGTACCTCATCGTGAGTTTAATTTTCATTCCCTGACCACTAATAAAATGGAGGAATTTTTCTTGTTATAGTTGGTCATTCATATAACTTCTTTTGTAACTATCCATTCAAATATTTTGCTCATTTTTAATTTATTTGTCTTTATTTTTAAAGTTTCTTTGAATGAGTTCATTATATACTTTGAATAAAAGTTACTTGTCACATATATGTTAATGAAAATAATTTCTCCCCTGATGTAGCATGTTCATTTACTTTTTTGACAGTGCCTTTTGATGAAAAGAATATGTATTCAATTGAGTCATTTACATACAGTGATATGTTCAGATCAAAATATAAAATATTTCCATCACCCCAGAGAGTTTCCTCATGCCCTAATGCCCATTGTTCAGTCAACCTTACAGGCCCTCACAACAGAAGCAGCCACCAATCTGATTTCTAACATCGTAAATTAGTTTTGCAGAGTGAAGAATTTCATGTGACTAGATTATACATTTTCTTTCAGTTAGCATAATAGTTCTAAAATTTACCTATGTTCTTGAATATATCAGGATTTAATTTCCTTTTACTACATGTATCATATCATATTGCTGAATAGTATTCCACTGTACAGTGATACCATTTTGCTTATCCATTGATAGAAATCTGTTTGTTTTTCTTGGTATTTTTCTATAACTGTTTTTTACTCCTTTGTTTTTCCCTTCCTTTATATGCATAAGTAATACTAAACACAAACATTTACTCAAGTTGCATTAAAGATGTAAAGTACTAGTATAAAGTATAAAATACTGAAGGTAAATCATATGAAAACAGAGAAGTTACCAAGTAAAGATCAGATAGATTTGACAGCATAAAAATGTAAATCATTTGTGCAGTGAAGGATACTGTTTAAAAAGTATAAGAAAAGTGACAGATTTTGGGGGGAAATCCTGACTCCATATATTTATGGAATTGTATATAATAAACTATTATATTATAGGATACTGATTAATTTACCTATGAATTAAATATATAAACAATGAATTTTATATAATAAAATAGTAAAATAAGAAATATGTGATAAACCTGTTCAAGGGTTAGCATACATTCTTATAATTATAAAGAAGGCTTAATGCCCCAATTTCCTCCTAAATAAAGACATCCGTGTAATTTCATTTTTTTGCCTATCAGACTGGCAACAAGTTTATGAAAGAAAAATGATATCTATCATTGAAGAATATGTAAAAATATTCACATGTATATATGTCATTCATAGAATTATAAGTTGTAACATTCATTTGGATGACAGTTTAGCAATGTTTATAAAACGTCAGGTGTTCCTATCCATAATGCAGCAATTCCTCTTCCATCAGTACTTGCTCTGTGGATGAGAGCCCTCACTACAACACTGCTCACTCAGGAGTCAGTTGAAAAGTACTTAGCTGGTCCATACTAGGCACTGTTTACATAAATCATGGCAAAACAGAGTATGAACTCTTTTATTTCAATAAGATATACTTTCATGTATTAATGTGGAAAGAATTGTGTAATATATTAAGTGAATAAAAGTAACTCTGATACTCTATGATAAAATGTAAGTATTTTTTAATTCCATATTTTTGTGTGGGCATTGATTTTAGCAGGACATGAGTATGGATATTGATATTCCCGTAATTGCACAAAAAATGATCTATTAATAGCACTAGTTCTGGGAAACAATTGAAAATGGAAAGAGAATAAAGAAGTATCTGTTTCAACCCCATAGATGATACTTTTGCAATAAAGGATAAATAAAACAAAGAAGCTAAATAAAAGAAGCAAAAGAGGGACCTGCTTGCTGAGAATCTAGTTATTCTTTGCAAATTGCCTGCTGTGAGTGGCCTGATCATACAAAACTGACTTTATAGCTTATGTAATTTGCTCATTTTTCTGGGCAATTCAGACACTTTTGTCTGACATATCTGGATATGCATTAGATGAATAACTGTATAAACAGATTAAAGTGCCCAGTGGAGTGAAGAATTCAAGGGAACTGGTGGGTAGCACCTGCATCTATTTTATCCTTTTCTTAAAAATACAGACTTTAACAGATAATAGTTGCCCTGGAATCATCTCCTAATGAAATATGAAATCTAGGAAATTTTTTCTTCTTCTATTGAATCTTAAGCATTGTCAAATGCCCATACTCCTTCCTCTGCTGAAGAGAGCTGGTTACTATAACAACCACTGCAGCAGGATTACTAACCACACACAAACGAAACCCACATCCTCAAGATGACGGATGTTTCTGTGTTCACAGCACTATCACGTAATTTAGAAATGGGCAGAAATGTGATAAGAAAGGGAAATAATGAAAGGTATTTGAAGTTAGATATATATCCAGAAAGCAAGTTTAAACAAAATAGAGAACAGAGGAAACTGACTAAGCAGTCAGGGTAGCTCCCACTTCAGGCTTCAAGATGAAAGTACCACAGTTATTCAGAGAAGCTAGATCACAACCTCATTCTCCAATAAATTTGGGGACACTGGGTGCAACAGAGAAGACTAATTATGATGCCAGATAAAACAATGAATATATGTTTTAGAAAATGCACCCTGGTTTCACAATAAAGACTACCTGGAGAGGTGAAAATGAACCAAAGAAAGTACACATTGTTAAGCTTTTATTTTTACTTGCTCTACAATTGAGATAACATTTCTCCTAATTTCCTTATCACTGTGAGTGTAAAGTTACACAATCTTCTTAGAAAGTGATTTAAAAGCTAATAAGCTTTATAAAATATAAGTAAAATCCTATATAATAAAGAGGTAATATGCAAATTGACCCTCATGCCCTCACACAAGATGGCCACCCCCATGTGGTCAAAGATGGCCACTACAAGATGGCTGGCAGGGGAGGGCAGTTAAGGGCAATCGGGCTGGTAGGGGAGGCAGTTGGGGATGACCAGGCCAGCAGGGGAAGGCAGTTAGGGGCAACCAGACAGTTGGGGGCAATCAGGCCGGCAGGGGAATGGTTAGGGGGTGATCAGGATGGCAGGCAGGCAAGCGGTTGGGAGCCAGCTGTCCAAGATTGTGAGAGGGATGTCTAACTGCCGGTTTAGGCCCGATCCCTATGGGACCCTATGGGATCGGGCCTAAACCAGCAGTGGGACATCCCTCAAGGGGTCCCAGATTGGAGAGGTTGCAGGCTGGGCTGAGGGACACCCCCCACCACCACCACCACCCAGTGTATGAATTTCATGCACTGGGCCTCTAGTTTCTTAATAAAATTAAAATGACCACATATCTGCCATTGATTGACAAGTTACTTCTGTCATAATATTTTCAAATAATGTCTTTTCTCCTTTAATAAAAATGTTTTCTCTATATCTGAGAGTGAAACAATTAAAAGGTGTATCCAAGTATGGATAACTATGGTGAATTTTGAAAAAGGGTCTGAGCCTGAGATTTGCAAAAAAAATATTCTCTAAATCTCAAAAGAAATAACCTTTGTTTAAACTCTCCCTGATATATGTATATTTGGTAGTCAGTCGCCAACCTATTACTTTTCAGAATTTAACTAGGTTTAAAATGTCAAATTCTTGTTATGCTGCTAATATATTTCCCACCACATAAGAGTGTAATGACCTGGAACAGTTTTACTCACTTAATGGAGCCATTTTTATAGCTGTGAGAGAGCAAGTATAAAATTGACAATCTCATTTTAACTCAGCTGTTCTAAAACTAAGTAGTTAAAATAGCTTGTTTTAAAGAGAAACAAACAGATGTGTGACTACCACAACCTTACACCAAGTTCTAAGCTATAACATTATTTGTACATAACTGATAACCCTCTAAAAATACAAATTTATAAATAGAAGTGTTGGTAAGCGTTAACTACTGACCTGGGTTATGTTTCTATAAACATGTATCAGACATTTAAAAAATCCTAGATGGTTATCTTATTTGTTAAAATTGAGAACACTAGACAAGAATATGGTATACATGGTGTGAGTGTGTGGGTTTAGAACTAGTATTTTATTTTGTATGATCAAGTGAATACCTATGATTAGCTTACTGAAACACCTACCATGTTAACAAAAGCAGACTTTATAGAAAACTAAGAGAGGAAAAACACAGCCCATACTCCTTCCCATAGTCTACAGAATGTCACATCAGCATCAATAAGACAGCATCTTATTTCTAGGCTTTAGATTTGATGTAGCCTTATCTTCATAATAATATTAAAAATAACACTAGATATAACAATTTTCTAATTATTCCATAAATAAGGTTTTGTTTGTCTATTGAAAGTTTTTCTGTCAGAAATCTTTTTGTTCATATGTTTTGTTGTTTATTTTAACATTTTAAAGAGCTTCAAATCTGCATTTTGATCTCTGCTTTCATTGTAAAAGAGATGAAGTGATAAATTCTACTAAACTGAGGGAAATTGAGATTCTCAACTAATTGATAAGATTTGGGGCAATGTGTCTTGCAAACATGGTATAATTTCAGATGGCATTTTTTAAAGCAAATTTGAACAGAAGACAAACTATCTAAAGGTCCTAAGTCCTTTATCAATTTACCATTGTCCACAAAAAGTGTAACCTCTTGCTTGGCATTCAAGGAACTCTACTATTCATCACCGCTTCTCTCCCCCCATGTATTTCTTATTATTACTTTACAAATCTGATTATCCCCAATTCATATAGCTTCTATGTCTTGTTCATTTAATTCCTGTCTGAATACTCTTCCTTTTTCATTCTTCTTATCCACACTGACTATCCCTTACAGTCTAACTCAGGTCTCTTGATGAAGTTTGCCTATATACATCAACCTTAAGTAATCTCTCTTTCAATACAATTTTTAAAAATTTTTATTGAATTTGTTGGGGTGACATTGGTTAATAAAATGATAAGGTTTCAAGTGTAAATTCTATAATACATCAATATATCATTTGCATATTGTACTGTGTGTTTACCATCCAAAGAAGTCTCCTTCCATCACCAACTATCTCCTCTTTACCCTCTTCTACCTTCCCCCTCCTGTCCCCCCCCCCCCCAGTTTCTCTCTGGTAATCACCATACTATTGTCTGTATCTATAAGGGACTTTTTGTTGTTGTTGTTGTTGTTTAATTTGTTATTTTTTGCTTGATCCCTTCACCTGTCTTACCCAGACCTAATGATTACTGCTCACTTGGCACAATACTATTGGCTACTGAATAGTATATGTCACTTATGAATGTCCTCTTTCTTTAACCATATTACTCTAAGGCAGTAGAGAAAAGAGTAAAAGGGTATAATAACTTTTGTACTCTCACAGGAACTAGCAGATTTTCCTGAACACAATAATAATAGTAATGATAAATATTTATAGATGCGCCATCATATTTACTGTGGATGAAAGATATAGAACTGAGTTTAAGTCCAAACTCTACCATTTATTAGCTTTGAAGCTTTGATCAAGTTACTTAATAATCAAATACAGTATATTAAGTGTTATGACATGTAATGCTCAACATAACATTTCATGACAACTTATATTATTAGTTCAACTTTAAGACTGAATAAGTGAAGCCTAAAAAGTTTATTTAAGGACAGAAGCTAGTAAATAGAAGGCCTGGGATTTTTATGTTAGAGAACCAGAGCTATGGTCTTACTCAGAGAGAACTGCAAACTTGTCAGGTGTATACTTACTTGTTATTATACCTACCTGTTGTTATACATACCTGTTGGGCACATACCCACCTGCTAGCAAAATGGATTTTAGTGCAAGAAGAGGTAAGCCCTTCTAATTGACAATAAGAATCAAGCACAGGACCTCAAAGAAACGTCTAACACTAACAGAGGTACTGTTTAAGGACTACTTCCTACTTGCTCTACTGACAGCAAAGCTAGGAGCCTTTCACTGGTAGACTGGGTATTATTGTTTAAATCAGCTCTGAAGTTTCCCCAAATGAGTAAGGACATGACCTAACAGAGGAGTTCTGACGGTCAGCTAGCCACAGTTACAAGGACAGTTGTCTTTAACTACAACTGGGCAGTTAGAGCTGAAGCTGGTTTCCGGTTAACCATCAAAATTAAGGCAGAATGTTTAAAGAAAGAACAGGAAAATATCTCCAGCACTTTTGTTTTTTAATAGGTTTGACCTTTTTAAACTTGAATTTTGTGACAGGCTATGCTGCAAGAAAAGCTGGAAGAAATAAAACGGCAAAGTTCTAAAAATACGATGTACAAACTGTAATTTAAAAAAAGCTTAAGTTTCAATTCAGCTCAGATGTCTTAAAAAGAAATGTCTCTTAATTACTGCCCCAACATCTCTAAGCCATGCAAATAGTCTTTATCTGTTGCCTCTCCTCAGCAATTCCACTCGTCATGGATACACTATTTGATATATTTTGTCCTACTTTCATTGCAAGTATTAGGCCGATAGTCTTGGGTTACTTTCCTCCAAGGCAAAGCTGTCACTCTCTTCTAAATGCTTATACATGTTGACATCTCATTTGCATGAAAGGCCAATGGCTAGTCCGCATATTATAGAGGCCAACCAAGAATTAGGAAAACCTGTTTTAAATCTAATAGCTCTATAGGAAATTAGTTGTAAGATGTTACCTAAGTCACAAACTTCTTGAGTTCTGTTCTGTCATTTATGAAATAAAACTATTTTCTAGATTTCAGCCACACATTAAACTCTTTAATTTTGTACTATAAATCTACCTATCATGCATAGCTTCCTTAATTGTAATTTCCTCCTTCTTTCTCTTTCTGGCATTACTTTATGTTTCTTTATTGATTATTAGGTACTATCATCCCCTGAGCTGATTTTCAAACTTTCTCTACTTTTATACTATTTCCACTTTTATATTTTCCTCCTACATTCAATCATTCATGGGTTTTAAACTGTTAATTACTTGACACTGAATACTAAATTTTCAATTTCATATTCTATAACCATCATGCCATATTATTTCCCCAGCTTGTTTATATTAGCAATAGAGATCATAGATCCTTACAATTAGGCATTTTCTTGTCTCCCAAATTTCAGAGTTTCACATTGTGGGAGCCAATTTAGATTCCTTCTTCAATACTTCTGTAGTTCATTCACAGCTAAATCTCGTATTTCTCTTTACAAGCTTTCCTTATGAGATTTGAAATTACCTGCATCAATATAACTCCACTGATTATAGAGGAAGGATGAGGGAGAGAGAGATAGAATCATCAATGATGAGAGAGAATCATTGATCAGCTGCCTCCTACACGCCCCACACTGGGACTGAGAACTGAGACCACCCACATCAACATGACTTCATTGTTCAATGAAGTATTTGCCCAGGAGCATAGACTATACACCCAATGGACAACTTCACAGTTTGTTTCAAGAAGAATCAAGCTGTTTTGTACCAGATATGAAATTTTAAAATCCAATAAGGACATATCAACACCTATGACTTCAGCCCTTTTTCTAATCTACTCTTCACATGGCTGCTAGACTAAACTCTTTTTAAAATAATTTTGGAAAGTAGGCACACTCTAAAATTAACAGGGAAAGTTAAATCTGCAGAGTCAACTTCCTAATATATATTTTTGATGCTCTTCTCATCAATTCCATCTTAATTCTTTATTAGAAAATTAATTGTAAGGACATTTTATTTTTCTTTCTTTTTAAAAATATATTTTTTATTGATTTCAGAGAAGGGGGAGAGAGAGGGAGATAGAATAATCAATGATGAAAGAGAATCATTGATCAGCTGCCTCCTGCATGCCCACACTGGGGATTGAGCCTGCAACCCAGGCAGGTGCCCTGACCGGAATTGAACTGTGACCTCCTGGTCCTTAGGTCAATACTTAATCACTGAGCCACACTACCAGGTATTTTGTTGTTGTTGTTTGTTTGTTGGTTTGTTTTGCCTGCATCAGAGTAGTATTACCCTGTGGGCACTTAATTTACAACACAATTGCCAGCACTTAATCATCAATCTCTAACTCTCTTCTTTTACCTGGAAGTCTGACCTATCAATTACTGCTCATCTATGCTCTACATATCCTTTGCAACTGGCCTCAATACTTCTTATTTTTAAAGAAGGCTTCTAACCATAATTGATAAACCAATTTGTATTATTCCTTTCATCTGAATTTTCCCAAAATTTACTTTATTCTTTATTTGTGGCACTTGCTTTAATATGTTTTTTTAAAGTGTCTTCCAGGATTTAATGTTTGTTCCTTCTTGGTAGCAGAGTGAATGGTCCTCATGAAACATTCCATCTTTTCCCTCACATTTCCCAGCCTCATTGCAATTAGGTAGAGCCATGTAACTAGTTATGGCTAATGGGCTGGGGCGTAAATGACATGTGTCACCTCTGAAAAAAAAGCACAGAACAGTAGAAGCTCAACTTCCCAGCTGTCTCTTGCACTAAAATTCTGTATATGACAGATAGCACATTTACAGGATTGAGGACTCTCTATGGGCCTAGGCCCAGAGCAAATCTCTCAAATCTCTCAAGTAAGTTAAGCTGTAATATGGGGAGAGCAAAAACAAACCTTTGTGTATTAAGCAACTCAGATTCTATATTTTGTACCTAAAAGTCTTCAAAGTTAGTCAAATGATTTCATGGTTCTCTCCACAGTATACTGCATAGATTTCTACAGAAATGTAGGCAATAAATTTTTTTACTATATGCCCTTTTTTGGTAGTATTTACCTTTCCCTAAAAATAATTGGTCCCAGAAATTTTAATGCAATAGAAATGAAATCACTGATAATGATCTGAAACTCTTCCTCATACTGTTCTAAGTATTGCATATCAGATTAGAAAAGTAATTTTCAAGGTTTTATAGGAAAGTTATCTGAATGTATCTGTCAGAGATTAATCAGGAATGCAGAACTCCTATGAGTTATGTAATAAGGAATTATCATAGAGATCAGACCTTACATAAAGAAGGAGGCACTGGGTGTGGGAGCTCTAAAATAAGAGTAAGAAAATCAGTGAGGCAACAGTCAACCTGGGAAGCCAACAAGTGTAGTTGCTGAAGTGGAACTGCGAAGGGGGAGCCAGTGGAAAAGTGTACGGAAAACCATTGCCTCTTTGAACTATTTGATCTTCAGCCAGCAGTCTGGTGATGAGCTTCAGACAGCTGTTAGTCAACATGATCAGTAGTTGGAAACTGCACATGGAGTGGGAGAGAATGAGGAATAGCTGGAATCTCTCACCATCGGTGTGTGTGTCTGTCTTGTCACTGCACCTAATAACAGATCTTCAGAGAGTAAGTGTTGCTACTTCACTTCCATTTTCTAAATCTCATGTAAATCTCACTTTCAGGCAATGTAATCCAGAATCATAAAAGGAAGGGGCTTTGAAGGAGGCTTGGCCTGTCAATTCAAGAGAAGTTTCCCAGTAGTCAGCTCCTGGGAAAAGAATAGTGGGTTAAAGATGGCCACAAATTCTGTATGTGTGGCAGCCAACTACCCTCCCCTTGAAGCAGGGTTGGGCTTTGAGACCTGCCTTGGTTTGCAGCTGAAGTGAAGCTATCCCTGTTCCTGGCCCAGCCCATAAGAAACCTTGGAGGAAGCATATTGCTGGAGCCTCAGCTGTTTTCCTTCTTGATCTACCTCGGTCAGTGCTGAAGCCACAGTTTCCTCCAGCTGCTCTCAGCTGATGGCTAAGTTTGCCAGGAACTCAAGTCCAGACTCATTCCTGTGAGGCATGGGGATGTTTTAATTTTGACTTTGAGGATTCCTTCTTGGCCTGGAAGAAACATTCTCAGAACTGTGTAAAATCTGAAATTTCTTTTACCAAACTCTCCTTTCTTCCCTCTCCTTTGCTTCCCTTCTGTTTAACCTCATAGACGTTTCTCCCAAGAAACATCTTACGTATCTCATCCCATCTTGGTATCTGCTTCTTGGAACATCTGAATAGCTGAATTAACATAGGCAGTTTGTTGTGCAGCAAGAATAACTGAAACAAAGTTACTGTTCTTCCACTTTTGTCTAAGACAGACCTCACATCGTGTAATTAGATTCTATTCAATAAAAATATTTTTATAAAATGTTCAATGATTATTCCTGTGTGAACTTTTTATGTAAATCATAAATTAAGGGAAAATCCCCTTTGTTCAGGCCAGGCATGCTTTTTTTAATGAAATAGTATCATGTATATTTTGAAGAGAAATCTAATTCTCATAAAAATGTTGGTATGCAGATTCACCTGCATATAATGAGCAATCAACAAGTCCTTTCTTTTTTTAAAATATATTTTATTGATTTTTTTATAGAGAGGAAGGGAGAGAGATAGAGAGTTAGAAACATCGATGAGAGAGAAACATCGATCAGCTGCCTCCTGCACACCCCCCACTGGGGATGTGCCCACAACCAAGGTACATGCCCTTGACCGGAATCGAACCTGGGAACTTTCAGTCCCGCAGGCCGATGCTCTATCCTCTGAGCCAAACCGGTCAGCCTTAAAGAAAACCAATTGATAAGACAATGATTATATCTTCAAGAAGCATTGATTGTACTATGGAGAAAATGAATGCACAACTATAATCAATGGTATCATGAGGTTAAGTCCCGGTTGTTCTGCTCTCTTCATTTGTTTATTATTGGAATAGACTGGCTGAAAGTTAATCTCGGGAATGTCTGAATTTGGCTAGAGTTTGTAGAAGGGATGACATGTAAAGAATGATAAAGAACTAGCAAAGAAGACAAAAGTAGAAAGAAACAAAAAAAAAGAACTAATTACAGATTCAGTGAAATTAGAATGGTTCACGGGAAGGAAAGGAACATGTAATGTAAGCCAGGCTTTTTGACACTGGAAACCTAGTTTGATCCTCAAAAAAATATTAGCCAAGTACAGAACTCTAATATAGGAAACTTGATGGCTAGAGAGCTTGAGAATCTAGAGCATCAAATAGCTTCATGTGGCAGAGCAAGGATTCAATACCACTTCTGTCTGATTTGTTTAAATATGGTAACTTGCTGAAATCAGAGAAAAAGGCCCCGGACAGTTTGACTCTGTGGTTAGAGTGTTAGCCCACAGACCCAAGGGTCTGGGTTCAATTCCCAGTCAAGGGCATATACATGGGTTGCAGGCCCAATCCTGGCCTGAGTTGGGTGTATGCAAGAGACAACTGATGATGAAGCATCCATCTTATATAAAAACTGCTGTTTGAAATTTTAACCCTGCTATTTGGCTTCTGTAAATGCTTGCTTGCTTAAATAATAAGGAAAATAAGACTACTCCCACTTCAGAGAGGCCATTAAACCTTCCCCGGACGAAATTATGGTATCAGTGCTGGCCAAGCCTTTGGTTGAGGTCTCAAGGCCCCAGCACACAGGTGCTCTTTAAGAACTTGCAAAGGGGGCTGAAAACACCCCATATTTGGTTGACAAAGAAGGTAAAAACATATAAATAGGGAAAGTTCCTCCATGTTGGGGCCCAGAATTTGAGAGACATTTTCCTCTGGACCTGCGAGTAATAAATGTAACTCCATTTCTCTAAGTATTGCTTGGTTCTTCTCCGGTTTTCTGTAACAATGAATGTCTCTCTCTCTCTCTCTCTCTCTCTCTCTCTCTCTCTTTCTCTCTCGCTCTCCCTCTCTCCCTCCCCCCTTCCTCCCTTCTACACTCTCTAAAAAAAAAAAATCACTGGAAAAAATATCCTCAAATAAGGATTAACAGATAATGAGAATGAAAATTTGAAGTGATAGAGGTTGGAAAGAAAGAAAAATGGAGATAGTAATAGTAATTACATTTAGCAAGTGAGAGATCATTCGAAGACTTCAAGATTAAAAATTGATAGAAAATTCAGAGTGAGAAATCCCATTTCAGGTAGTATATAACTGAGAAACCACAATAAAATTCTTTAAAATAAACAGACTGTGAACTTTAACACAAGTATTTATTTCTTTATTTTCTATTTTTCTTGTAATTCTTGGCTGGTGGGAAATGGAAAATTCTTTAAATTCCCCAAACTCTGGATCACTTTTGAGAGGGAAATGTTTATTTAACCCAGGAAAATTGAGTCCAATGAGGTGTTATAGCTTAATAATGATGATGATAACATAATTTACTGACTGGTACTATGTGTCAGAAAATTTTTTTAATGTACTGCCTCATTTAATCTTTCCCAAAGGATGGGGAGTAGGCATTATTTTAACCCCATTTTGTAGATGAAGATTCTGATCCACAAAAGTAAGTGAAATTACTCAGATTTGCACAGCCTACAAGTAATGGAGCCAAGCTTCAATGCCAGGTGAAGACTGGTGTCCAAATCATTTTATTTATCATTTAACTTGTGCTTTGAAACTGTATTTGCTTATTTTTAAAAAAAGTTTTATAATAGCATGGTTTAAATTCTAAACATTAGCATTCAATGTTAGCAGATTTTTATTTATGCTTATAATTTTTAGAAAAAGAAAATGTGTATACATATATGTATATAAAATCTCTTTTTAAAACACAAACTATCACACAATACATGCTCCTTTACAATTTGCTTTATTTTTGTTACTAATATTCAATATCAGCTTAGAAAAACTTCTTTGTTTATGGCTACCGAGTCTTCTTTTATATGGATATATCATAATTTGTCAACCAGTCCAATAATTTGCTATTACAACCCATGTTACAATGAATAAACTTGTACTTTTCTTCATCTGGCATTTACTTGAACCACTCAATCTTATTCCTGAGGCATGCTTCCTCTCTGAGGGACCCACATAATCGTTCTTGGCAATTATAACTCTGAAATAATTTCTTTTAATTAAGAACATTTTGAGCTAGGCCAGTCTCTCACTATATCATTTCCCATTAGGCAAGGAGGGCTAAACATGCATGTTCAGCTCAGAGCATTTATTAAACCAATAGAATGAGTGGGGAACAATGTTAGAAAAAAGAGTGAATATTTTTGAGGATAATTAGGGCTGCCAATCAAAAACAGCCATCAAAAGGTCTTTTTAAAAAAATAATGAATCGTCTGATGTTTTAGGAAAAACTCCAGTTTTATTATTTAGTAACTAACACCCCTCAAATGTATAAACCAGCTAACATCCCACATGTGCATTGCCAACTAATTGTTTCACCAAACATTTGCCTAGGCATACTTTAAAAAGCTCCAAAAGCTTGAATAATTAGGCCTACTGGTTATATATTTTTTTCTCACCCACGTTAATTGCTTAGTTGGATAGTCAACTTATAAAACTAAATGTCTGTAGGAAATCTATTTTGTTTTGAGCTTTTTAGAAGTGCTTAATATATAAACTCACAGTAATGTTATAAATGATACAATTCTTGTTCATAACAAGGACTTTGGACATTTCAATTGCTTCTAGTTTGAAAATTTTTATTAATCATATCTGCTTTGCTCTGAACATTTGTTCCTTTCGGTTCCTTCTATCTTATTATGCCAGTTCTGTTCCAATGCAATCTTATCTCATCCCATTAAGAAGAATAAGTTTTATTAAAGCTCTTTAAGGGCAGGTCAGTAGAGTGAAACCCTTGTATATCAAAGTGAGAGGTTTAGAGGATATTCAGTAAATGCTATTGCTGTGATGCTGATAAAATGGTGTTTGCCCAAGATAAGTAGGAATTAAGACAGAGGAGACTTTAGCCTTACATTTTTATCTCTGATAACTCCTGCTGATCAGAGGTTGAGCAGTCTCCAATTCGTTACACAAAGCAGAAGAAAAACTTCCTGGTGACATGTCTTGGTTTAGAGATCTTCATTACATACATATTATACAATGAAAATATTTCTCAGACAGACTACATTACATTTAGCTTTTACCCTCATTTGAATGATTATGAAGATATTTATTGAGTAAAGCTATAGTCTGAGAAACAAAAGAGCAGAAGCGTTTTTTTGAGTTGAACACATAAAATTATCTACTATCTTCTTTGAGAAAGTAGTATCATTCAGTTATGAATGTATTGATCAAACATTTATTGTGGATTTACTTTGTGCCAGGTACTAGGGCAGGAGCTGATGCTGAATAAAGCATGATCCCTGGTTTCTCTCTAGGAGGAGACATATATAAATAAATAAATAAATCTCATACAATACTATAGCAATAATAATCATTACAATGTCAAAAACATCTGAAATGGCCAACAGGTTTTTTATTTTGTTATTGTTATAAGCTAATTATTAATATTAATAATAGGAAAAGAGCAAAAGGAAGGCCAGACATTATAAGTAGAGTCATCTGGGCATCTTCACCAGATAGCTACAGTTTCTTACTCTCAAGGAAATCACCAGTCCATTCCCTGCAAATCCCCGAGGGCAGGGATGGAACAAATGGGGAGTCATATGCAGGGAAATTGGGATGACACGGGAAGGTGCTCACCTGTCAGTCTAGCCTGAGGGACAATGGGTGGGCTGGGAGGGTGAAGCCTTGCAAGCTCGCAGCGTCTTGATAGGTTAAAAGTCCCCAAACAAAGAGTTCCCTCTCTCTTACGCTCTTGCTTTCTCTTGCACTTGCCCATACATTCGCGTGTCCTCTCTCCATAGCCACGTGGCCTGAAGCAGTCGCCTGGCCCATGACTGTGCAAACCCCACCCACAATGGACTGCAGCTGGGAACACAAGCTAAGCTAGCCAGATGCTGGACTGGCCTGAACTTGAATATGGAGCAGGAACTCTCTCGGCAGTGGCCTTAATTCTAACCCTGTTGAAGACAAGATTTGACTTCTTCCATGGCACGATGGACAGAGATGAGACCTGGGAGGGAAGCCCCCTTAATTTTACAGCATCAATAAAGCTTTCCACAAAATCCCATCCACCTGTCCAGGCTTCAGGAAATTCTTTTCTCCACAGCACCCAAAGAACTCCACTTCCACCCATAATAATGTCACCTGCCAAACCTTATAGGTTGGTGGTAGTTTCTGGAGAATACCTTGGAAAGGTTTGAAACTGAATCAGAGACATGATCAATTGGTGATGAGAGCCATAGATATGGGATGGAGAGAGGCAGTCTGCATGTTGTTTCTTTGCTATCTCTGCTCTGTGGTGTAGAATAAGTATACCCAGAGCGGGTGGTGACCTGAAGTTTTAAAGAAGAGGTGACATCTGTGAACAGCCTTGAAAATTGGACCTAAATATGGAGAAGGTGATAAATGGGCAGTTAAAGCATGGAGAAAAGTATGAAAAAATGCAAAAGTTATGAAAACAGCCTCAGCACTAGTTAAGTTCAGCACTCCCTGTAACTAGGAAGTTGGTTGGAAGGAAAGCAGGGTGAGTAACAGACTAGAGAGTTTGATAAAAGTCCACCACAGATCCAAGATTTATGCAGGTTGAAGAATTGAGACCAAGGCTCTTAGACCAGTATTATGAAAACTACAGTCCACAAAACTCCTATGTCAGAATGATTTGAAATGTTTATTAAGGCAATCAAGTCAGAATATCATTTTTTGTTGTTGTTAATCCTCACCCAAGCATATTTTCCCATTGATTTTTAGAGAGTGAAAGGGAGGGGGAAAGACAAAAACATCGATGTGAGAGAGACACATCGATTGGTTGCTTCCCACTGGGATCACGGATCGAGCCAGCAACCCAGGCATGTGCCCCGACCAGGAATCAAACTGGTGATCTCTCTGTGGATGGGACTGAGCCATATTGACCAGGGCCACTAATAGTGTTATAAATTTTATTACAGGAGATTGAATCAAAAGGCAGATGATTGGTTTAAGAATAACAGATCAATTAAAAATTAGCTTTATTAATGCAACATACCAAAGGTTTTCTTTATTAAATTATGTAAGATGCATGTCCATATGTTCAATGTTGCTGAAGTAGATGTATACATAATGTTTGAACATAGATTTATAGCTACAGAAACAAATGTGGAGGCCACAACTAGTCATGTTTAAATCTAAAAAAACCAGATGGTTGAGTCATTCATATTTTAATTTTTAAAACCTATTTATCTGGACATTTAGTTTTATTTTTTCCCTCTGCATTTCAAACTTTAGAGCACATATGCACATGCACATGCAGAGGCAAAAATACAAAAACACTTCGGCATTACTCAAAATATTTAATTAAAGGATTAGCAGTCATTCACTTTTCCAGCCCCATAGGCAAAGATTGCATTATTTAAGGAAAAGAGAATGAAGAGCTGAGCAATAAGTAGGTGATTCAGAGCTGTATAAATACCCCTCCTGGAGTATTCAGTCAGACCCTTATCCTTCATCAAATTCAGAATTGAGAGTAAGAATTATATGAAAAAGTTCCCCATCTTGCTACTTTGCCATCTGTCCTAAAGTAATCATTATTTTTCTACAGCAATTGCATTGTGGAATCTTTATTAAGGAACAAACCATTACTTGGAACAATTAAGCTGGCACTGATGCTGTTGGCCCAGCAAAGCACATTATTCACAAATCCCACATGCTCCACATATGTTGGTCCCACTGCAAAAAAAAAAAAAAAAAAAAAAAAAAAAAAGCAACACAGAAATCTTTTGTTTTATCCTGCTTTGAGAGCTTAGAATCAAAAACTAGTAAATCATGCAAATCAAGCCAAATATCAATTATAGGTAAGGAACAAAAGTCAAGACCTTTGGAAACTTTCTTAGCTGTGGGCAGCAATTGGAGTATCTGATACTTTCACTTTGCCTATGTGTCCATTGATCACAGTTCTGTTTAAAACTTCCCATTTGATTTTTATTCTTTCCCTTTGCAATCTGCTGTCAGAAGTTACAGATATCTGTTCAAATGGTTCACAACCACTGAAAGGAGGGATTTTGTGTGTTTGACTATCTAATATTGTCACGCTCCACTAACCCTGCCTAAGAATTTAAATAATTTTAAATATGTGTACTAGGTAGAAAAATCAAATCAGTGTTCTCTTTCTTCCTTTCTTCAATGGCATGCAATCAATACCTGCAACTAATGTATATGATCATTATGAAGAGCCCTGAAAAGAGATTTTTTAACAAGAATTTTGTTGATTTTTAGAGAGAGAGGAAGGGAAAGGGAGAAGGAGGGAGAGAGAAAACATTGGTGTGTGAGAGTGAAACACTGATCAGCTGCCTTCTACAGGCCCCCCACTGGGACTGAGCCCATAGCCTGGGTATTTGCCCCACCAGGAACTGAATCAGCAATCCCCTGGCACACCAGATGACACCCAACCAATAGGGCCACACCAGCCAGTGCAAGAAAGATATTTAAACAATTGGAAGATAACTGTGCTTATGTGTTGCTGTACAATAATAGAGAGAATGAAAATATTAGATTTTATTAAGCTATTGTTTTATTTTCTGCTTATCGCTTACTTATTTTGCTTATATTCTATTTGCTTCTTTTGGAAGTGAATACAACTAAAAGATACATGACAAGCAAAGGTTATTTCCTATATGTAAAACCTATTAATATTTTTTTTCTTAAAAGGCTTGAAATATTTAAGCCTTAATTTTAATGCTATTAATGGCCAACAGAAATACCTGGGATGTTTTTGGCAGACTCAATACGGGGGACACCAGATCACTGTAGAAGCAGGGGTGAGTTCACATACATCACATTTGTAATATTTTGTCATGTACAGATTTCTTTTTGTCTATGGAGAAAGTTAGAGTGTTCCAAATCAGATGTAATATTTTAATAGGCAGTATAAAGTATTAGAAAGCTTCCCATGACATATTTGTAGGAAAATGGAAATCTACTTCTATATATATTTTTAAAATATATTTTTATTGATTTCAAAGAGGAAGGAAGAGGGAGAGAGAGAGATAGAAACATCAATGATGAGAGAAAATAATTGATCCACTGCCTCCTGCATGCCCCCTACTGGGGACCGAACCCACAACCCAGGCATGTACCCTTGACACGAATCAAACCTGGAACCTTTCAGTCCACAGGTCAATGTCGACGCTCTATCCACGGAGCCAAACCAGCTAGGGCTCCACTTCTATCTTTTATTTTATTTTTTTTAATTTCTTTATTGATTAAGGTATTACATATGTGTCCTTATCCCCCCATTACCCTCCCATCCCCCCCACTCATGCTCTCACTCCCCTGTCATCTGTGTCCATTGGTTATGCTTATATGCATGCATACAAGTCCTTTGGTTGATCTCTCTCCCTTACCCCCACCCTCCCCTACCTTCCCTCTAAGATTTGACAGTCTGATCGATGTTTCTCTGTCTCTGGATCTATTTTTGTTCATCAGTTTATGTTGTTCATTATATTCCATAAATGAGTGAGATCATGTGATATTTATCTTTCTCTGATTGGCTTATTTCACTTAGCATAATGCTCTCCAGTTCCATCCATGCTATTGCAAATGGTAAGAACTTCTTTTTTACCACAGCGTAGTATTCCATTGTGTAGATGTACCACAGTTTTTTAATCCACTCATCTGCTGATGGGTACTTAGGCTATTTCCAAATCTTAGCTATGGTGAATTGTGCTGCTATGAACATAGGGGTGCATATATCCTTTCTGATTGGTGTTTCTAGTTTTCCACTTCTATCTTTTAAAGAAAATAATTAGAAACTTCATTTTTTAAACAATCTACTGAGTTATTATTTTATTAACTTCCCAGAAATGAAAGCAAAAACAAACATCTTTTCTAATAACCAAGCTTAAGTTAAAAAATATTGACAAATAAACATTATACCCATTACAATGACTGTTATAAAAACATAGAGAATAAGTGTTGGCAAAGATGTTGGACCCCTTGTGCATTGTTGGTATGAATATACAATGGTGCATCTACTTTGGAAAACAGTATTGTTGTTCCTCAAAAAATTAAAAATAGAATTACCACCTGATCCAGCAATTCCACTTCTGGGCATATATTCAGAAGTATTGAAAGAATGTACTATAACTATGTTCATAGCAGCATTATTCACAATAGCCAAAAGGTGGAAGCCCAAGTGTCCTTTGATGGATGCATAGATAAACAAAATGTGGTATATACATGCATGGAGTATTGAAAGGAATTTTTAGGGGTGAAATAGGCAGGTTTAGGAAATTTTAGGAATTAAGGGGTCCATGGACAAAGCACAGGGCTAAAGAGCTGCAAAGGGTACATTTCCTTAAGACAAGGGAGCCGGGAGCGGCAAAAGTTACATTTCCATAAGATAAGGGAACTGAGAGCAGCAAAGGGTACACATTTACAAATAAAGGGAAGGAAGCCCCTCATTCAAAGAAAGAGGAAGAAAAGCTCAGAGGGAATAGGAGAACAGTAAGGGAGAAGAAGGAGGGAACCTCACTTACCTGAAGCTTGAGCTCAGGAGTTGCTATAGTGACCAAATCAAAGGGGAATAGTGACCAATCAGAGGGGTTATCAAGGCACGGAAAACTACAGCCTTTATAAACCATGGGAAGGGGGACATGGTGGGACTCTTTCCCCCTCCTCACGTGGGAGTCTGTGCTTGTTTGTCAATAAATTTCCACCTTTTACTATACCGTCTTTCATCCATGGTTTCATTTGTCGACTCCACCGGACGAGAGCCTGGGAACCATCCTGCCCAGAGGAACAGCGCCTGTTTCCAGTCCAAATTTCCTGTTTCAGTATTATTCAACCTGACAAAGGAAGGAACTTCTGACAAATGCATGGTGGACCTTGAAGACATTATGCTAAGTGAAATAAAACAGTCACTAAAGGACAATAATATGTTAATAGTCGCTGTTCATTTTTGTTCTTTTAAATGATGTATATTTTCAATTTTGTTTCTGATGAGCATTGTGTAATAAATAATTAAAAAAAGAAGAAAAGCAAAATAAAAAATAAAGATGTACTTGTTTTTTGCATTGCAAAATGCTGAAATCTTTATAAATATGGATTGTTTTGGAATCACATCTTAGGCATTTCATGACCTTATTTCCCAACTCGGAGTCTCTTTTCTGAAAATAAGATTCTCTATCAAAATTAACAATAAGCTTTATATAGTACCACCTGCAGATTTAATTAATGTATGTTTACCTTATTTTTCTGGTAATAAATGTGAGCAATGTTAAATGTGAGGTCTCACACTGATTTCTTTTAGCATTCCTCTTCATAGCTCCCCTTTATTCCTTAGGAGTGATCCTTAACCTCTAACTTTTTCTTTATCTCTGTGTTAGCTTTTAATCCACAGCTCTGTTTCAAAGAAATATTGACACACTTTCTCTAAGAGATAATGATTCTGTTTAACATCTTTGTAATTACCCTGTAATTCTCTTAAAAATGCATTGTGTATATGACACAATACCACAGACACACTACATTTTATTATTATGCCGTATGGAGGCCTTATGCCCAGCCACTGGATCCTTCTTGCAACTACAGTTCTCTTACAATTGCTCAGTTGTTCTGGGGGATGAAATGTAGATAAATCCAGGGATGGGCATTTCTCTGCTCCTCTAACATGCGTGGGAATGCCACAACCAGCCCCTGCTTAGCACTGCCCTTGAGGGGGGCTGATGCTGACCATTTCAGAGAATCACAGTATCTGTAAAACTGGGTTTCTTGAGGGTAATCATACATGATGGATCTAAACTTGGTTTTGAGAACCTGGATTGAGGCTGGTACAGACACAGGCTTTTGAGAAATAAAGCAATTAAAACGACTTGAATAGTGCTTTTACTTAAATCTCTTAGTTTTCTCTGGTATAGGCAATTAGATAGGTTTTTCCAGCATGAAACGAGTCAATCAACAATTCTATTATAGTTAGTATTTTTAAACTCAAAATGAATTCACATTCCAAATCTTATCTTTTTAAACAAATAATCATATAGTAGTTGTCTTTAGGATCAAACACCACAAGACTTTTTATCATCTTATTACCTCTATTTATATCATAATTATATTTTTCAGGGCTCTCTCTGTGCTGAATTGTTAAGGATGAAAATTCATCTCCAGCACTTTCATTTTCTAATAGTGCTCCTCATTCCTTTGAGATATCTCAGGTACAGAAGCTGAGGACACTGCTGTCATTTTGCCACTGAGGCCCTGGCTGGCCCCTCCACACAGACATTTATCTTTCTGTATTCTAAAACTGCCCTTTTGCCCTAACCAGTTTGGCTCAGTGGATAGAGCGTTGGCCTGCGGAATCAAGAGTCCCAGGTTCGATTCTGGTCAAGGGCATGTACCTTGGTTGTGGGCACATACCCAGTAGAGAGTGTGCAGGAGGCAGCTGATCGATGTTTCTCCCTCATCGATGTTTCTAACTCTCTATCCCTCTCCCTTCCTCTCTGTAAAAAATCAATAAAATATATATTTTTAAAAACTGCCTTTTTTTTTTTTCAAACTCCGATGTAATCATAACTTTTCTGTGTCTCATTCTCTTAATCTCATGTTTTGGTAAAAACCAGCTAATCTGATGAATTCAAATGCTACTTCCTTCCTGCTAAATGTCATTTGCTGGTGGTAAAACCTAACCCAGGCTGCTCAGAGACCATGAATTAACCTAAAGAAAGGTCTATTAGGTTTGCAATTTCAGACACTGTTTTCAGACTTAAGGAAGAAATATTTTTCTTTAGTTAGCTAGCCATTATTGTCCCTTCATGCTTTGCTACTCAGTGTGTGGACCCCAGACCAACAATATCAGCATTATCTGGAAGTTTGCTAAAAATGCACTGTTTCTATCTGTGGGCACTGTGGTAGGTACGTCACAATAACTCTGTGAGGTACGTACTATTATTATTCCAATATTACAGATTAGGGGCAGAGCATGAGAGGCTCCATAGCTGTCTCAATTCCCAGAGCTAATATGTGAAAGATCAGGAATGAAGCTCAGACCTGTTAGATGTCAGACCATCTTCTATATGTACAGAAGGGTTTATGTTATTTGGCTTGCTTGGTAAAACATGGGAGTTGTAAACATATTACCCTTGTGGGTTCATTATACCTAGCATTAGTGGTGGTTGTATCCTCCAGTGGAAATTGCCAGGAACAGCATTTTATCCACCCAAATTGGTTGAAAAGGCTCAAAATCTCATAAATCTAAGGAAGGGTGATACACTATTGCCTTTTTCTCCAGGGTCAGTTCAGCATCTTGCTAAAACCATGCAAAATAGATGTTTTGGAGAGTTGGTGTTTCCCTGCTTCCCCAGGAATGTTTTTGTAGATTTACATTACATACAGACCTTGCATATTTTGTCAGATTTATTCTTATTTGGCTAAGAGGCCACATAACCCTAAAAATAAGTTTTCTGAGACATATAGACTTCACTTTATTTAAAGAAAGCAAGGAGCCACTCTTAAGCTTGCATACAACAAGACAATAGATGCCCCTGAAGAAAATGACTGTGGTTCATGTTCTTTGAGTTGCTGAGGGCAGGAATGTTGGGCAGTGGCAGGTTTATGGTTGGAATGACCTTCTTCAGAAGAACTTAGAACGCGACTGACGATCAAAGAGAGAATAAAGTCCAGGAAACCGTTATGCACCTAATTGTTAAATTTTAGTGGTAAAATAGAACATTTTATTTTTAGACTGCTCTAAATGGCTATTCATGTTTCTTTGACAAGGTCAGATAGCTACATCATTTATAGCAGTATCAAAGAGTTTAATTGATCAGATGAAATAACTGTTTTAGGCTAATGGTGATTGACACCAGGTCAGATTCTCTACAGTGTTCGTGAAATCCTCGTGTCTGATACTTTTAAAAATTGGGTAGCTAATAATCTGTGATGCGTAGTGCAGGCACTGACCTCCCTAGAGTCAAAGACTCCATATCTGTAGAGCTTCCTGGGACTCCTTGTAGCTCTGTGTGCACTTAAATAATAACGTTCAGTGGGACTTCGCATAACCAAAAAGACCGTTGGAGTTCTTGCCCTAAGCAGATTTCCTTCCCTCCTGTACACTCTTGAGTCACCTTCGGCTGAGGCGAACATATTTGGTATTGAGATGCCTCGCAACTATGTTAAGTCCCTTGAGTGGCAGTTGACAGTTCTAAAAGGCTGTGGCCTTAGAGGCTGATGAGTCTCCTACCCAACCTGAATTCCAAACAGAAACAGTTATTTTTAACTCCACTATCAGTGCACATGACTGTCCTTGCAGGGCAATTGAGCCAAACTGGTGTGATATTTTCATTGCTAAGGTGAGAGGGATTGAGGTGCAGCCAACAGTTTCACATGAGCTTTTAGGATAGTAGATAGCATTGGGGGGAAATGGCAATCAAAATTAAATAAATAAAATAAAATAGCAATTTTAGTGAACTATTCAGGAGTACCCAATGTTTGTCACTGAAGCCAATGAAAGGGTACAGGGACTTTCTAGATTGATTATTCTACTTAAACCTAATAATTCAAGTGATGATGGGATGGTGGTGATGGTGCAAAGACCAATTAAAGGAGACCTCTTGACAATCATTTCATGGAGTGTTTTCTTAAAGGCACTTTTGTCTCCATAGAGAACTTCAACCCACACTTTATTCCACTCTTCATAAATCACTCAGCTACTGACTTCAAACTTCTATACACTCAATTCAGCACGTACTGAGCAACTGGCACATGCAAAGCATTCAATTAAGGCTGGAAGGGATTCCAAGATAAATAAAACATAGCCTTCACCCTCCAGGGGATCACATTTCAATACGGAAGAGAAACACACACATCAATCATTTTAAAACAAGGCAATCTCTGAATGTTTCTGCTGTTATGTTGTCGGCAGAGATATGATTCTGGATATGTGTAAGGACATAGAAAGAGCACTTTCTCTTCTCTTATGATGAATTCTGTGACCTCTACATAAGTCTCAGTTTTGGCTCACCATGTTATGACATAGTGTCAAATAGAATGCTTATATCGAAAGTACAATAATACTGCATATTTTCTGCATATTTTCTAATGGGTTAGAGTCTCAATCATGTACAGTGAAAAAGTTCTAGAGATTTGTTGTACATCATTGTGCATATAGTTAACAATACAATATTGTAAACTGAAAAATGTGTTAAGAAAGTAGATTTCCTGTTACATGTTTTTATCAGAAATACTGATTTTCTGCTTTAATTAGTCTAGACTAGGGCCTGTGGTTGTCTTGGTTTTGGTTTCTTTGTTTTATATTTCCCATGATGATTATAAACATTTTTAAAAATATATTTTTATTGATTTCAGAGAGGAAAGGAGGGGAAGAGAGACAGAGAAACATCAATGACGAGAGAGAATTATTGATTGGCTGCCTCCAGCACACCCCACATTGTGGATTGAGCCTGCAACTGGATGGGGAATTGAACTGTGACCTCCTGGTTCATAGGTCGATGCTCAACCATTTTGCCATGCCGGCCGAGAATGATTGTAAATTTTAACTGACCAAGAGAGTCTTAAAGTTCCCCTCAGCCTGGCTAAACTCTAAACACGGTTCTTCCTGACTATAGGCCCTGCCCTCCCTTTTCTTAGAACATTCACTTTAGAAAACTTGCAATTTTTTCTCTGCTCCTTTGAAATGGATGTAAACTTTTCCTCAGTCTCTTGCCAGTTTATAACCCAGAAAATATCTTTCTAAAGGACCTGCTGACTGCCTTTTTGAAATTTAAACATTTAAGGGGAATAGCATCCCTGTCTCCCAGTCTCTGTGAGAGAATAGGACTTAATTTGAATAGATGGGCCCCAATTAGCAAACACAGATGGCCTAATCTAGAGAGCAAAACATTTGTAAACTCAGGGATAACTCAATGTGCTCCTTCCAGCCCACTGATCGATATCCCTCCTAATGTCCTCCAGTACTTCCCCACTCGCTCACCTGAGCACATAAAAACCCCTCTGCCCTTTGTCTCAGCAGAGCTGGGCATCCAGACTGGGTCTGTGCCGTCTCTCCCCTATTGCTTGGCAGTAGTACGGGAATAAAACCAACTTCTGTCTGCTCATCTTGACCAGTGCACTTTTTAAAAAACATAATCACAGTTAGGAATTTCAAAGAGACTTTAGAAGTCATATTGCCAATCTACTGAACCTCAGTAGACCTTCATTTCTCCACATGTGAACAACACCTTCCTCATAAGATACCTGTGAGGATTTGAGATAGGCACACTCCCTGGCCTGAGCTGGGCACTCAACAGTTTTTAGTTTCTTTCTAACCTTTAGGGACTAATGGTTAGACACACTGACTTCCACAGCTTCTGTTTGTTTCTATAGGTCTGTACTGTTACATTGCTCTATTTGTCAATACTGTCCTCCAGAAAATCACTTCATACAGACTGCTATTAGTAACCAACTCATTCATTAATAAGGTTTTAAAAATACAAAGTAGCTGAAGAGCTGGGATCAAGAGATAATTAATTTGCATGTTAAGGGAAATGAGAAGGGATTAATCTCTCAAACCAACAAAAGAATATTTACGTAGGCAGATCAGCTTTTTCCACCTCTCTCTCTATCTGAATGCAAAATTTAATTCTTTCTGTTTGGACAGCTCCCTCTACTCCCCTTTGCGTGCTTTCTGTCATATTACTAATGTTGGACTCTCTTTCTCTAATTTTCTTATTTACATTTTTTGTAGTATTTAAATGTGTTTTTGTTCACATCCTCTCATTTACCTTCCCTCTGAGGAAGGTAAGCCATGCAACCCCTTTTGTAAATAAATAAACAGGAGTAGGTTTTCAAAATTCAAGTAGGTAGCAATTGGAGGAAACTTGATTAAATTCCCATCATCTAACTCTAAATTCAGGGTATTTTCTATTTTGCCATGCTAACATATTTTAAAATATGTAATGAATGTATCTTCTTATTTCTAGTTTTCATTAAGATATCATGTAATATCTTGGCCCCTAGAGGTTATTTGCTCCTCTTCCTTCAACCACTGCCTAATTGAATTCCTAGTACTGCTTGCTGCAGTACTGAATAGCATATTTGCAATTTTTAGATGTACTTGAAGAAAACTGCTGAATTAGAGTAAATGCTATGACTGAGCTCTTTGCCGATTCTGTTCCACCTGCCTGACTGAAAGGTCTTCAATGCCCAGCACTGTGGCTGCATGCCTCCCACATAACTAGTCTGAGGGCTTTCTTCCCCTCAGCCTGTCTCTTTGTGTTATGATTCTTGACTTCAAGTCTAGATATGTTGTGAACTGTGGTAGACACGTATCATAGTTGGACACATTCAGTTGTCAGATAAATGCTTCCCTGGTTGCACAATTCTTTAAGGAGAAGAATGTAATATGGACTCACCATGCTCCTATCTATCTCCTTCCTGACCAAACTCAAAAATGAGAGAGAATAATACTAAGTGTTCACTTAATAAATACTTTCTTCTGATAGAAATCTAAGTCTCAGTTGCAGATTCTTGGGAATTAAAGAGCACACATGATTTATTCCACCTCTGTATAAAGGAAGTTTAATACTTAATAAATACTTTTTTCTATTGGCATATATGTGAAAAATTTTAATGCCAAAGAGAAAATCAGGCTCTCATTTAAATGTTATTACTAATAATGAAGGATTAAGACAGTCAACCAGGTTTTTTTCCTTCAAATTTTGCTTAAAATTGTACATCTGTTTATATTGGAATGTTTTAACAGTTTTTAAAAATTATGTTTCTAGGTTTTAAAATCTAGCATGACCTTTAAAAATATTTTTAAATCTATATATTTTTTTATTTCAGAGAGGATGAGAGAGAGGGAGAGAGAGAAACATCAATGAGAGAGAATTATTGATCAGCTGCTCCTTCATGCACCTTACTGGGGATAGAGCCTGCAATCCAGGCATGTGCCCTGATGGGGAATTGAACCATGACCTCCTGGTTCATAGGTCAGCACTCAACCACTGAGCCACACCAGCCAGGCTTGAATTCTTATAACACCTAATACCTGTCTTCTTCACTTTACTATGTATTGTGCTGCAAAATCAGGTGAAATGACACACAAAAAAAAACCTAGCTTGAAAGGAAAATTTTGATTTCACATATGTTACTCCCTGAAAGAAATGGGCAGGATGTCTCATTCCTAATGTTCTGCAATTAAAATTCATTTGGGTTGTCAAATGTTTTACATAGAAATATCTCAAGGTGATATCAACCCTCCATTATCCATTGTCCATTAGACCTTCCTCTAAATGATTAACTTCAGAAAAACACTAGCTTGTCAAGGACTGAAGTGAGGAGATCTTTTACTTTGAAAGACTAAGAAACTATATGCATCTATTTGAACAGCCAGAAAGACACAATGAGACAATGTTTAGACACTGAACACTGAGACATTGAGACGGTCCTAATTTCCACAGGGAGGAAAGAAGGATAGGAGATGGAGAAAAAAGGGTGGTCAAGACAAAATTTGTCTATTTTCAAGGTAATCCTGAAAATTCTTACTATTGTCGCTACTGCCTAAGTTAAGAAGACATTAAAATGAGTTTAAAAGAGACAGATTGCCTAAGTGAACTGAGTACATTCAATCCTGCCTTCTTTGTAGCAGGAAGCACTGGAAAACAACTGATGAGATAGGAGCAGGCACCATCCTCCCTTCTTTAGCGTCAGTGTAGGGCTGGCCCTGTGTCTGGCATATATTTTCCATAGAATTGGTTGCTGCTGGGTGAGGAGTAGAGCCCGATCTGCAGAAACAATTCCCGGGAAACTGTGAAAGTTCAGGCCTCTGATAAGAAGGTAAGCCTGAAAGTTGGAGAGAAGCTTCTTCCTGCATGGACATCAGCACTACTTCACACTGTAAGCAGTAGTACGTACACAGAGAGGGGATCCCTTGGCAGGGGCTTTGACATTTCCATGTAGGGTGTGGCAATAGCAAGCTTTCTCCAACAGGAGCAGATGAGATCTATATTGGAACTGAAATTAACAGAAAGATTGGCACTGAAGCCGACAGTTGAGGCATTTGGTAATCTCTAAAAACAAATGAGGCGTCCCTAACCATGTCCCTGAAGTTCTGAATGAAGGGTTATAAAGTCAGCAGACTTCTGGGTTAAAACCATATTTAAATTACCAAAATAAATCAGCAAAAACAAAAACATGTAAGAGTTCATTTTCTTAGGAAGTGCCCAGACCATTTGATCATAAGCTACCTACTACTCTCTCTCACACATCCACGACTGGGCGTGTCATTAGGCTGTTTGCCCTGGGACAGTGGGTAGAAAACCTCAGGAAGGGCCAGGCTGTCTAAGGTTGTTGGCCTTACATATGAAATTCCTGAGGCAACTTCAGGTATTACATATGTTTTCAACCTTCATTAAAAATTAACAGCCAATCACCAGCCTGATATTTGAGTTTATTGATTTATCTACTTGCTGAGTACCATTATACACAAAATATCAGCGACTCCTTCCACCCCAAATAAAAAATTTCTTTTTGGGCAAAAGCCTAAAAATATATATATATATATATTTTTCTTTATTGATTAAGGTATTACATATGTGTCTTTATCCGCCCATTGTCTCCCCCCACCTCCCCCTCTGATCATGTCCTCACCCCCTGGTGTCTGTGTTGATTGGTTATGCTTATATGCATGCATACAAGTCCTTTGGTTGATCTCTCCCCCTTACCCCCCACCATCCCCTTTCTTCCCTCGGAGGTTTGAGCATCTGATCGATGCTTCTCTGTCTCTGGATCTGTTTTTGTTCATCAGTTTATGTTGATCATTATATTCCACAAATGAGTGAGATCATGTGACATTTATCTTCCTCTGACTGACTTATTTCGCTTAGCATAATGCTCTCCAGGTCCATCCATGCTGTTGCAAATGGTAGGAGTTCCTTCCTTTTTACAGCAGCATAGTATTCCATTGTGTAAATATACCACAGTTTTTAAATCCATTCATCTGCTATGGGCACTTAGGTTGTTTCCAAATCTTAGCTATGGTAAATTGTGCTGCTATGAACATATGGGTGCATATATCCTTTCTGATTGGTGTTTATAGTTTCTTGGAATATATTCCTAGAAGTGGGATCACTGGGTCAAATGAGAATTCCATTTTTAGTTTTTTGAGGAAACTCCATACTGTTCCCCACAGTGGCTGCACCAGTCTGCATTCCCACCAGCAATGCACGAGGGTTCCTTTTTCTCCGCATCCTTGCCAGCACTTGTCTGTTGATTTGTTGATGATAGCCATTCTGACAGGTGTGAGATGGTACCTCATTGTCATTTTGATTTGCATCTCTTGGATGATTAGTGACTTTGAGCATGTTTTCATATGTCTTTTGGCCTTCCTCATGTCCTCTTTCGAAAAGTGTCTATTTAATTCCGTTGCCCATTTTTTGATTGGGTTGCTTATCTTCCTTTTGTTAAGTTGTATGAGTTCCCTGTAAATATTGGAGATTAAACCCTTATCGGAGATAACATTGGCAAATCTAAAAATGTTATTGTTCAGAAGTTTTATGAAGACTAAAATATAGAACAAATAGTACTATTTCCAGATCAACCTTTTCTCCAAAAATGAACATGAGTACATTTTTAATGCTGAGCTTGGGAAACATTTCTCCATCTAATTAAAAATGTGTGTACATTCAACAGATATTTGTTGGATGTCTACTTGGTGCCCAGCACGACGACAGGCTGGAGAAATATTGGTGAGCCAAGAAAATACAGTCTCTGCTCTGACTGAAACTACTGTTAGGTGGGAGTAGTTGTCCATTAGTGAAATGAACCTAGTAATAAACATGCATTGCTAACAGAGAAAAGTGCCCTGAAGGGGAAAGAGCCCAGCTTGCACTTGTAACTAGATAAATGGCCTTGACTGAAGATCAGGCCAGAGCACCCTGAGGAAGTGACAGGGGGAGGGAGATCAAAGAAGCAAATCAGGTAACATTAACTCAACTTTAATTCAAACCAAAGTGACTACACAGCTCACCAGAATTTCTGCATTTTGAAAACAAAAATCCCTGGCAAGAGATGCAGTTTGGTGTTCAGCCACATTCTGATCTTTATAATCACACTAGAGGTCCAGTGCACGAATTCATGCATGGGTGGGGTCCCTCGGCCTGGCGGGTGATCACGGCCAACCTGGGCCATGGGAGGTTAGTGGGGAAGGGGCTGCAGGAGGTTGGCCAGCAGGGGGAGGGTCTGGGAGAGGTTGGCTGGCTGGGGGAGGGGCCACAGCTGTGGGAGTGCACTGACCACCAGGGGGCAGCTCTTACTTTGAGCATCTGCCCCCTGGTTGTCAGTGTGTGTCATAGTGACCAATGGACCGGTCATCCAGTTGTTCAGTCGCTTAGGCTTTTAAATATATAGATACAATAAGAAATATCATAATTACAAGAATAGGGAGAAG
The DNA here is from genome assembly GCF_951640355.1 of Cnephaeus nilssonii. Taxonomy (NCBI): domain Eukaryota; kingdom Metazoa; phylum Chordata; class Mammalia; order Chiroptera; family Vespertilionidae; genus Cnephaeus; species Cnephaeus nilssonii. Next base: position 59,492,109 of record NC_137081.1, read on the forward strand.
TCAAATGTTGTTAATGTGGAAGACGTAATCTTAGAAATATTACTTACAGTAAAAATATTTCATTCAAGATGCTTTTTGCCCTCTGATTAGATTTATTGAGAGTATGGACTAAGCTTGGAACTCTACCCACAGAGCACTAACTAGTCCAGCTCACATTCCCTGTGGTTCTCAAAAGAGCAGGAACAACCATTAAATATTGTTTGTGTTGTTATTACCATGTGATGACAGATATTACCTCATAAGTATGTAGTAAAACTTGAAATATTCTTAGACTTGAAATTTCATTAGTGTTTGTTGTGTTTTTTGTTTTTTGTTTTTGTCTTCATTAGTGTTTTTAATGTGCCACTGTCAAATAGTAGAAAGAGCAGTGTCAGAATGGAAAAGCCTGGGAAAGATGCAGGCTTGACCTTAGGGAATTAACACTCATGAGGCTTTCACATCTGTGACTAAATCATTTGTGATCCTGAGAAAGTAACTTATTCTCAGTCAAGTATGTATCCTCATCAATTTTTTAAAAATATATTTTTATTGATTTTTTACGGAGGAAGGGAGAGGGATAGAGAGTTAGAAACATCGATGAGAGAGAAACATCAATCAGCTGCCTCCTGCACACCCCCTACTGGGGATGTGTCCGGAACCAAGGTACATGACCTTGACCGGAATCGAATCTGGGACCCTTCAGTCCGCAGGCCGACGCTCTATCCATTGAGCCAAACCAGTTAGGGCTGTATCCTCATCAATGTTAATAGGAGGACCTGTTAACATTGTGGCTCAGCAATTGAGCTTCAACCCAGGAACCAAAGGTCAATTCCTGGTGAGGGCACATGCCCGGGTTGCGGGCTGAATCCCCAATAGGGGGCATGCAGGAGGCAGCTAATTGATATTTCTCTCTCATCAATGTTTCTACCTCTCTATCTCTCTTCCTTCTTCTCTCTCTAAAAATCAATAAAAACACATTTTTTTTAAAAAAATGCCTTGGCTGGTATGGCTCAGTTGGTTGAGCATTGTCTGGTGCTCCGAAGGTTGCAGGTGCCATTCCAGGTCAGGGCACAGACCCAGGTTGTGAGTTCCATCCCTGGTCAGGGTGCATACAGGAGGAACCAATCAATGTTTCTCACATTAATGTTTCTCTCCCTCTCCCTTCCTCTCTCTCTAAAATAAATAAAAATATACTAAAAAACAACAAGAACAAAACAGGAGGAGTTTGCTATTTTGCTCCTTCTCCAGTTTTTAAAAGTAGAGTAACTCAACCATGAATACACCAAGGCAACAAAACCTTCCTTTCTTTACTCTGTTCTTAAATTTTACAGTTTGCTTTTTTCTTTTAATTAAAGAATGTTTTCTTCTTCGACTTTATGAAATCTTACTCTCCAAGTCTATCAGAAAATGAGGTTACTACTTACTATGTAGAATTTTTTTAAAAAAGTAAGACTACAGGTGTGAATACAACTTGAGTTATATCAGGATATAATCATTGTCACTATGACCATCACCATCATAATCATTTTTGAGCATTCTTCGTGTGCCAGACCTTCTGCTATTACGTAGTAAACATGTATTATCTCATTTAGCTTTTAAGACAACTATACAAATTAGGTATTATTACTATTCCACTTTACAGATGAAAAAACTGGGAATTGAAGACACTTCTTAAGGTGGTACATTTAATAAATGTTAGACTGGGTTTTTATCTGGAGTCTGAGTTCTGAATTGTCTCCTACCTAGCACAAATTGTGTAATTTTTAATCTATAGCGGCATTATATATATAAAAGATTTATTGTGCTGAATTGGAAGGTAAATTTTCAGTGTACTTTTTTTTTCTATTTATAAACTCAAATGTTTATGTCAGGAAACTTCCCAGGTAGCATCTTTCAGCGCCCTCATCTTCCCAAGTATCAGGAGGGGACTCAAATAGCAAGTCATTACACCTGCTCCACAGGTGTTTGCTCCAGGCCCACCACCTTGGAGAGAATCTCCAGGTGGGAATTCACACTATTCTTAGACCCTGACATGCTTCACTTTCTCCCAAGAAATTCAGAGTATTAAAACATAAACGAACGGGAAAAATTAATTAGTAGTGCCATCTTTTCCATCACTTCTCTGTGTGAAAACCATAGAGAATTTCCAAAGAGAAATAAAAATAGACCAAAGTCCACAGCTACTTCCCTGCTTTTTAATACAAATTTTCTCAAGGGCTTTTGAAGCCATAGTTTCAGTTTGCTGGGGGAAACAGCAATAAACCCCTGAGTATTTTCTGAAGATTCGGGTGCATCCTCTTCTTATTTGTGTCTGTTAAAGACTGTATTTCATGCTCTTGTGTAACTTGGGAAATGGCAAAACTTGGTTTCTGTGTCTGAAGATTCAAAACCAATATTATTTGTATACCAGCACATGAGAAAACACTTCTAATTTGAACTCACACAATATACTCCTCAATGGCCAGAATCTGCAGATTCTATAAAGACAGAATAAGACCCTAAACACCAAATCTCTTCAGTTGTTATTAAAGAACGGAAGGAACCATTTTTCCCCTGAAGATTGTTTTATTTCTGATACTTTGTTAATAGTGTAATCCCCAGAGCAGTAATTCATATTTGACAGAGTTCCCATTTACATAACAAAACGAGTGTCATCACTCAATAATTTCACTTTATAAGGTCACATAATTTATGATTGTAGGCCCTTCTATCCAAGGTGCTGTGCAAAGCAGTTACTTGGAGAGTCTGTCTTTGACACTTTCTCCTCTGTATTGATTGGCCTGTGAATCAGCTCCAGCTGTTCTACACACCTTTCTCTGTCACTCCAAAGGCCTAACCGGCTCCACTCACGAAGGACCTTGATTCTAACCAGCTCTAATTTCATTTTGATAGGGTACTTCTGAACTGCTGGGCTGAAAGAGACTTGTCCATTTATTCAACAAATTATTCGCAGTGCCTGCCACAGACAGGAATTGTTGCTAAATGTAGAAACATTATGTACAATACAGGCTGCATTTTAATTTTTTTTTGGTATTAAGACCCAGTATCAATCAAATCCTTGCAAGTAAATTCACATTTATACCCTTAAGAGTGGCTTATTTCTAAAGATTAAATTAATAACAGATCAATCGCAACAAACTATAAGAAAGCGAGAACTTCAAGTCCCTCAATGATTTAGGGGTTGAGATTTAAAGCAATGGGCAGAAACTGGAAATGAGAACCACTTTTCTTACTGCTGTACACTGGAGCAAAGACATATTTGAATGAGTCGCCCTCCTCAGCAAGCTTTTAACTAACGGGCTAATTACATGTGTTGTCCTAGAAAAGAACAAAAATAACCCAGCGAATTTTTTCATCTAAGATTAATGTGCTAGCTAAAATGAACATGCACACATATTTTGTAAGAAAACAACCCAGAAATCCTTAATCAAATTTATATGGAAATTGCCTGGATATAAAAATGTTTGCTTCCAATTTTCATCAAGGGAAAGTACACTGGGTTATCAAAAGGAGATACATTAAAAAACACACAAAAAAAAACAGTGCCAAGTTCACTACTGTTTTCCATTTTGGGGGATAATAAAAATCTAAATAAGTCTGATTTTTCCCTTATAATATACTCTATTAGCTTGGGGGAGAAAAAAAGATTTTCAATCACATACCATGTTGTATGTTCTGGAAGTCTTCCTATTAATCTCATTGCCGTTCCTTTAAAAATATAGTAGAAACTTCTTTTAGTAGGTGTATAGCAGAAGTTTTAAAAAATTCCTTTGCCCTTTTCATTGTTATTTCAAGGAAGAATAGAAAATAAAAATGGATAAGATATTCTTTTGAGAGCTAAGAAAGAGAGATGTTCTTTCTCACTCGCTGCCCCAGGGAAATCTCTCAAGAAAGTTAATTCCTTCAAAAGAGAGTTTGGTCTTCCCACTACTCTAAACAATATTGGAGAATGGAGATCGCCAACATTCACTGTTTTCAGCATTCAGTATTTCTTTCAAATCATTCTTCACATGTCCATTTCTAGGAAAAAAACAAACTTGTTTTTTTTTTGTTTTTTTTAATCAGGTTAGAATTGTCTACTTATTTAGGAGAATGCATGAACATTTTCTAAATGTAACATAGATAGGTGATATAATCTTGGATTTCTATTTTTTATTATTTCCTTATTATACAACTTGTCTTCTCTACATATCTCACATTCTATTTTCATGTATGATGCCTGATCTGCAAAATGGGCACTATTTGTTAAATAACCTGATGAATTCCATTTCCATAGGAATCAGCTTCCAGCCCCACAGCAAAGGAGCTAAATCTCCTATCAGTAATATTTCCTTCTCATGAGTTGTATAATACATGCTGCATAAGGTTGGACTTATTAGCCAAAATGAAACTTTAAAAAAGTTGACTGTGAATATAATATTTAATGATAGAATTGGCATAATCTTCATAATACACTGTTTCTAGAGTCATAAGGTTTAAAGTGAAATTCTGGTTTCAACACATAGTACTTGTGTTATTTGTGTAAATCACTTAGAATTATATGTGCTTTACTTTTATCATCTGTAATAACAACCTCATAGAGTTTAGGCAGCTTAAATAAGATTATCCACCCTGGCTGGGTAGCTTCTCTCTCTCTCTCTCTCTCTCTCTCTCTCTCTCTCTCTCTCTCTCCTCTCTCAAATCAAACAATATTTAAAAAACAAACAAACATTATCCCTCTAAAGGACTTTGGAACAGTAACTGGTCCATAGTAAACTATTAACTATATTGTACCTATTCCATCTTATCCTGATATGGAACAACCTCCAGTTCCCAGAAACTTTCCCATTGCATATAGAATTCGAGTTTATTTTGAACAGGGGGAGCAGGTTTCCCTAAATTAGTTGGTCACCCTGGAAGTAAATGCTTCTGCACCAACTTTTTTTTCACCCCTGCATTTCCCATCTATACTAATAAAAGGATAATATTCTAATTAGACCGGGTCCACTGTACATCTTTCCTGTTGTCCGACTTCCTTCTAGACAATGCCATGGTGGTGGGGGCCGAGGCAGAGGTGGTTAGGGGCGATCAGGCCAGCAGGGGAGCAAGCAGTTAGGGGTTGATCAGGCCAGCAGGGGAGGGCAGTTGGGGTCCATCAGGCCTGCAGGGGAGGGCAGTTGGGGGTGATCAGGCCAGCAAGCAGAGGCAGTTAGGGATGATCAGGCAGGCAGGCAGAGGCAGTTAGGGGTGATCAGGCAGGCAGGCAGGCGAGCATTTAGGAGCCAGCGGTTTCGGATTGTGAGAGGGATATTTGACTGCTGAACGTCCCCCGAGGGGTCCCAGATTGGAGAGGGTGCAGGCCAGGCTGAGGGATACCCGCCAATGCACAAATTTCATGCACCGGGCCTCTAGTATACTTAGAAATGGCATAAAGAATAAATATACAAAGAAGGAAGAATGCAAATCAGAAAAGAGAGGAATGGACACTGCTCTACCCATTTGGAGGGTCAGAATTTACACGCTCCAAAGAAAGTGGCAATGCCTGCTGACCTTGCTGCTTTCTTGTATCCCTAATTTGAAGATCAGTAAAATTTGAGTTCTATTCCCAACACTGGCACTAATTGCTTCAGGCCCAACATCAGCTCCCTGGGCCTATTGTTTCCTCCTATGAAAAAGCCATGGTTCATTTCAGCTCTAAAATTTCATGATTTTATGACTTCCCTCTCACAGTGTTATCAAAATGGATTGTTTGAAAAAAATTCTATTAGTGTCAAAATTATTAAGCAAAATTTTCATTGTTATTAATAATTGCAATCTTTTACAATAAATAATTTTGTCTTCATTTATAAGCAGTAAGTATTACCAACTTGTTCATGAGTAAATAACTATACTTCTCAAATGGAAGCTTATTAACTCTAGCTGCTACGATTACAGATGCTTCTCTCTGTATGATGGGGTTATGTCCCCATAAACCCATTGGTTAAAAACATTTGTTAAGTCAAAAATGCATTGAACACACCTAACCTATTGAATATCAAATTTAGCCTTCCTTAAATGTGTTCAAAACACCGTAGCCTATGGTTGGGCAAACTCATCTAACACAAAGGCTTTTTATAATATGTTGAATAGCTTATATAATTTATTATGTGTATTGCTTTCCCACCATCATAAAGTCTAAAAATAAGTTGAACCATCATGTTGGGACTGTCTGTATTTTAATCATCAACATTATTACTACTGATTTCATTAGAACTGAACAGCATTGCTTGCAGAGAATTTTATATTAAACTAGAGGCCCGATGCACGAAGATTCGTGCAAGAATGGGCCTTCCTTCCCCTGGCTGCCGGCACTGCCTTCGCCTTGGCCCCGGGTCGCCTTTCTGCCTTCCCACGCTGCCCAGAGGCATGGAGCTGCTGGGGTGGTGTAGAACGCCCCCGGCCGCTCGGGGCCTGCGTATGCAAATTAACCCGGCATCTTTGATGGGTTAATTTGCATACTCACTCCTGATTGGCTGGTGGGTGTCGCGAAGGTACGTCAATTTGCATGTTTCTCTTTTATTAGTGTAGATGGCATTACCAGTGTTTTTTGGGGTAAGTGAGACTTGTGTTTAAGAACCTTAAAGTTGGGTGAGGATTTAGCTCTTCTGCACTTCAGTAAGTTGTTCTAGTTATTGGAAATTACCTGTGGCAGGAATGAGGTTATATTCCTGGAAATATGCAAAATGTGTTAGAATAGTTTAGCAACATATATCCTAAGAACTTCAGCACTGATTACTATGCACTGTCTCTTTCAGGTATGCTGCTTCCTGTGGGGGAGAGAATCCCTGCAGAAAATGAAGGCTGTCTTGATAATGACATACACATAAAAGCTTATTGTGCTTTCCGCTCTCTGTTTGAAAGGAAAGTGTCTCTGTATTTCCAGGCATCTCATTATTATTATTTTTTTTAGCTTCAAGAATATTTCAAATGACCTTTAGAAGCATTTTGAAAAATATTCCCTGATGCAAACTCTAGAGGGAAAAAATAATGCCCTGAGCAATCAGATTCTGTATGCTGCTGTTTGCCAGCCGTTAACATACCCTAGGGATCTACAGCAGGAAGCAGAAGCCCAGAGAATATACTTTCCAAACATTTGCAGAGAGAAAACTGCCCTATTCTGGTGGGTATATTTGTGCAGCTGCCTTGGAAAACATCCTAATAGGGCTCTAGCGGGCAGCTCTTCACTCCCCCCACCACCCCCCGCCCCCAGTAGCTCTTTAATTATTAGTTGCTTAACCTCTTAGAGTTGGGCGAGGCATTCTGACCTCTAATTTCTGTCAGATCACTTCATTCATCGTTTGCCCACCCATTAAGCTCAATGTTTTCAGGTGGGCTAGAAACAAAGTGATCAAGCCACAAAGGCACAAATATTGAAAAAAAAAAGAGAAAAGTCATCAGTATACAGTTTATTTTGATAAAACTGGTTTCACAAATGATCTGTGATGACCACTGCTATGTTAGGAAGCTTGACCCTGGCCACCCATTACCTATTAAAAAGAAACTGAGAACTTGAAATTCTAGGAAAGTTTCCCAAACTCATTCAACCTTGATATTGTGCCAGTGTTATAGTTTATCCCTGTGATTCAGAGCTCATGAGATGAAGCTCACTCATTGATTTAAAACAGCACACATTCTCACAAATTAATTGCTAGCAGAAATGATCAATATCAGGAAATAATAAAAATCTGAATTTTAGGCCTGAACAAAATTAGTAATAATAAAACACATGAAAAATTAAGTAGTTTTTAGCATGAAGATTTTTATATGGTTTTAAAAAGCAGAAGTTTTTCATTTTTGTAATTTTGTTATGAAACATGAAGCTAAAAACAACATTTTAAAACCAGGAGGGCGCTTTACTTTCTTTATAGTAGGGCACACATTAGAAATATTGTCAAGTTTGATTCTCATCTCAAGTGTTGCATCCTACCTATTATAATACTTTGTTTTCACTCCATAGTTTATATATATATATATATATATATATATATATATATATATATATATATATATATAAAGTCTTCATGATATGATAGAGGGGAAAGAAAAATTTGGAATAACAATTTTCAGGTTTTCAAAGAGCCTTAACTTAGAGTGCTCCTAAAAAGTTGTTTATTCACCAATGTTCAGCTAGAAATAAAAATATACAATTTTTAAAAATGAATAACTCCTTTATTATGAAAATTTGAAAATGCACATAGAAATTGAGAGAATAATAAAGTGAACTTCCATGTTCCTATAACCCAGTTTCAGCAATGATCAACATTCTAGTCTGCTCTTATTATTTCATTGATTTTCTTTATTTTCTGTAAATAGGTGGCTGGATTGACTTATTGAGCATCCCACTGCCTTCCATCAAGGAACACATTGTATTTGGTTGTCTGAATTTAGTATTGGAAAGATTCATCAATAGTTTCCCACAGTGCCATCCATCTTTATATCCCTTTCAAATTTTCACCTAAGGATTTTAAGATTTATTATGTTATCACCTAGATATATTATTTCATTATTACAAAATATTACAAAAGGTGACTCTCTAGTTTTATCATTTTTTCCTGCATTTATTAGCCTTGATTCTTACATAAAGAAGATCTTTATCAACAATTTGATGACTGTGAAAGTCCACTGAAGATAGGTGATAAATGCTTGATTCTTCCTCAATGTCAGTTCTCAAATAATGAGTCTGTGCCCTTATAAAGTCCTAAGGAGATCAATAATTTATGCTCTGTTTTGTTGTTTGTTCTATTTTTTGTTTGTTTTAGGAACCCACGAGATTTATCATATTTTATTATTTCAGTCCTTTGCAGTCATTATTCTTTTTGATGCTCAAGGTATCCTGTCAATGACAGTGGCTCCTGGCTCCTCTTTTTTTGATGGATTTCTTGCTTTTAGGTACAATGGGATATTTCAGGTTCATCTTGTACCTTTCCTGCCCGAGACCTGAATCAGCCCTTTGTCCAGAGAGTACTGGTTCCTTTCACTGGAAAGTTGCATTTATAGATGACAGTATGGACATTAGGGATACTCCTTGCTTCTAGGACTTTTCAGGGCACAGAGTTAGAAAATATACAAATTTTAGACAAACAATAAAGTATGAATTTATATTAATTTTTAGAATTGGCATTACAGAGTTTTACCTAATATGTAAAATCTTACTTGATTTTTAAAATACGTATATTTTTTCTCACCCTCAAAATTTTTTATTCTAAATGATGTTAGCATAATTATATTTGCTTATTCTTATAACATGTATGTTTATAAAATAGTTTGTATATGTAGATTAAATTGTTTAAAAATACAGTTATCCATATAAAAATAAGCATGCCCACTGAACACAGTTTAAAATCAATGTAGTTCTTTTTCGGACCTTAGAATATGTGTTTCTACATTTTTGAGTAAAAATATTGTGTTTTCTAAAGTCATTTAAAATCACTCTTCTAGATTTAGTTATTTCACCAACTTGATATACTGTTAGGCTTATTTTTGGTTTCTTTCACTATTAAGGCATTGCTTTGGTTTTTTGTTTTAATTTAATTTTGGTTTTTAATTCATTAAAAATATTTACATGATTCCAAAGTCAAAACTCTGAACCAAAATGCTTTGTCCCCACCCTACTTACTCGCTCCTTTCCACAGAGTAACCATTTTTATTCATTTTCAGATTATCCTTCCTTTTTTATTTAAAAGAAAAATAGCATCCAATACAAACCTTCCTGAATCTATTAGGATTTGATCAGTGAAGCAGAACCATTTGTAAGTGGTATAGAGGATTTATTGTATGGATTAGACATTACACAATCCTAGAAGCTGGTTTAATGGTCTCTATAAGCCTAGTACCCCCAGATCTGACTCTGGGCTTCAAGTCAGCAGGATGAGCAGTCGGGAAAGGATGATGTACATAAAGTGAGGAGGGAAGGGGTAAACGGGGACCTGTGAAGATGCAATGGAACCTTCTGTGAACTGGCAGTGGTGCCTCAGCTCCGTAAAGCTCTGGCTTTGATGTTGGTAACCTGCCAAAGAGCTGGGACACTTTGCCACAATGTGACAAGTATTCAGAGAAGTTGAAGGAAGAGATGTAGGGGAAGCTGGAGGAGCTGCCTGCCGAACTGCAGCTCCATGCAGATCCTCCATTATGTCATAAGCTGTGTGAACTGCAATGTGCCTCACCTCACGCTGAGCAGAGTGTAAACATAGCAGGCTTCAAACTCCATGCAATTTTGCATGTGGTCGACCCTAACTTAGCACCTTGCATGGAAAAGAATACTGGGAAACTTAGGTCCAACTAAGCTAAGTTGAAACAATACAAAGCCACCATAGTCCATCCTTTGTCAACATGTCATCAAATATATATCCCTCTTTTAATCATACTTAATTCCTAAAAGACATAATAGCAAAATTGTGATTTAATCTTACATAATGCAACTATACCTCATATAACCAAAAATGCATTGCCTTATTCTCAAAAAAGGATCCTTTGATCTATTTTTGGTGATACATATGCCTCCTCTTGCTGAAGCATGCTTCTCCTATGGTATTCTATAACTTAAATACTAATGTATCATGTCTGCTAGTGTGAACATGTTAGATGGTAGAGAATAGTAGAAAGGGAGGCAAATATTATTTTAAAATGTTATGTATACACACATAGATATATTTATATCAAAATCAGGAAGAAATATTCATGACTATCACTTCATTTCTTCAATTTGGCAAATAGCTATAGCTTGATATTTATAATTACCATCTCCACTGCATCCACCATATCCTCTTTGACCTTGGCAAGCACCTAGATGGATGATGGTTCCTTGCTTGCAGAGGTAACATAAATCTTCATTCCTAAACGTCTGGGCCATTAGAATTGTCATATAAATAATTCTCTAATTAATAGCCTCATTCATAAGTCACTCCTTTTTTATTTTTGGCATATCTTTAGGGTAAAAAGTATGCATCTCTAAATTTTCTATTTTTGCTTTCTATTTTTGATTCTGAGACACTTTGAGGAACAAAATATTCTGTTCTTTCCTTGAATCTTTATTCAAAGATTCCTAGAGAAATGCATTTGTGGACTATCAATTAACATTATACAATACAAATCAAATAATATCCCAGACATATTTTGAAATTATAATACACATTTTGTAACAAAGAAGCAATCATCGAAAGGACAACTGCATGTATTAGAATATTTATTATGCAGTATTGTGTGGTATGAACCTTGATGAAAAAGCAAATTAATCCTTGTAGATGCTTCAACAAATCCACAAAAAGAAAGTATTTTAAAAATAACATTGATTTGTTAGGTGCCAGCATGAAATTTTTGTAACTATATGGGAGGATGCAGAAAACAGTGATTCATGCTGTTTGGAATCTGTTTAAAAGGAGAATTGAATTTTGACCCAACTAAGTCTCTGGGGATCACCTATAACATCACATTACATCTTCCTCTGTGAAAATGACATTTTTCCTATGATTGAAGTAAAAAAGTGATTAAGCCTATTAAATCTAAGTCCTCATGTACCAAGTCATTAAATGCTTCATTAAAAATACCATAAGATGATTCAGCTATAAAAACCAAAACTAATGGTTTTTCTCACTTTTATTTGACACTTTTGGTTACTCTGGGGTGTTAAGTAATCCAAGAAGTTTACAATAGCTGAAGTAGATGGTTCTTAAGCTGATATAAAAAGAAATGAATCAAAATTTTTGAAGCTGATGAAAATACAAAACTTACTACAAAAAATGTATGGGGTGCTGATGGGGGTTCAGGAGTCAAAGTCATAAAGGATCAGTGTGAATAAAGTAAGGGCATATTCTTCAAGGTACAGGTGGTTAAGACATACAACAGGTACTAAATCAAATGGTGGCCAAACCAAATTAGACATTACATTGACCTATAATTGCATCAGAAATTTTCACTAAAAGAGAATTGTAGATAAGTTTGGCAAAAGGTGAGGACATTCTGTGTGGATTTTGCATCTTCCTACCTCCCTGGTCACATTTTACCTCCCTGGCCGCCTCCTGCTCAGATTTCTCTTCCCATGCCTTTTCTTTACAAGATACCCAGGTTTTCTTGCTGATTTCCTGTTTATCACTTTATAGCAGTGTTTTGAAAACTATTTTGGCTGCTGCTTATAGTAAGAAATATATTTTCTTTTATGATCCAAACCACATATGTATATAACTAAAAAAATAAAAGTTTTAAGAAACAACATTTTCCTTGATTCCATTCAGTATATGTTGATATTTTGTACTCTACCCAACCCTAGTTACTCCATTCTGTCACTGAAAAACAGAATAACAGTTTCTGCACACTAGTTTGATCTAATATTGCACATCTTAAAACATCTATTGTATGCTAATGTGATTTCCAAATCTAAAACTCTAACCTAGATCTCATTCTTAAAGTCTAGATATCTACACTAATAAAAGAGTAACATGCAAATTAACCATCACTCCGCTACACCAAGCCACGCCCACCAGACAATCAGGACCGAGTATGCACATTAACACAACCAAGATGGCGGCCGGCCACAGAGCTGGAGCAAGCAGGAGGCTTGGGTTGCCTGGCAATGGAGGAAGCCAAGCTTCCCACCCGCCCTCGCCGGCCCTGGCCTCCGCTCAAGGCTACAAAGTTTCAATTATAGAAGATAAATAAATCCCAACAAAAATGGCAGCAGCCACAGAGCTGGAGAGAGCAGGAGGCTTAGGTTGCCCCCAGGTGATGGAGGAAGCCAAGCTTCCTGGCCTGCCCTGGCGTCCGCTCAAGGCTACAAATTTTCAATTATATAAGATAAATAAACCCCAGATACCAGGGCCTCCCCTTGGGTCACCAGGGGGTGTGGCCAGCCTGCAAACCACCACAGGCCCCTCGCCCAGGTTGGCCCACGCCCCAAGGGAACTCCCACCCTGATCCGGGAAACACTTCAAGGCAAACCAGCTGCCCCCCACCCGTGTACCAGGCCCCTATCCTATCTAATAAAAGAGTAATATGCAAATTGACCATCACTCCAACACAAGATTGCTGCCCCCATGTGGACACAAGATGGCTGCCACAATATGACCAGAAGGGGAGGGCAATTGGGAGGGACCAGGCCTGCAAGGGAGGGAAGTTGTGGGCAATCAGGCCAGCAGGGGAGGGCAGTTGGGAGAGACCAGGCCTGCAAGGGAGGGAAGTTGGGGGCGATCAAGCCTGCAGGAGAGGGCAGTTAGCAATGACCAGGCCAGCAGAGGAGGGAAGTTTGGGACGACCAGGCCTGCAGGAGAGGGCAGTTAGGGGCAATCAGTCTGGCAGGGGAGCAGTTAGGCATCAATCAGGATGGCAGGGGAGTGGTTAGGGGGTGATCAGGCTGGCAGGCAGAAGCAGTTAGGGGCAATCAGGAAGGCAGGCAGGTGAGCAGTTGGGAGCCAGCAGTCCTGGATTGTGAGAGGGATGTCCGACTGCCCGTTTAGGCCCGATTCTACCTGGATCAGGCCTCAACGGGCAGTCAGACACCCTTAAGGGGTCCCAGATTGGAGAGGGTGTAGGCTGGGCTGAGGGACACCCCCCACCCCGTGCACGAATTTCATGCACCAGGCCTCTCGTATATATATAATTGTACCTATTAGATATCTTTTTCTAGATGTTTTCTGTGTCTCACAAATCCAAGTACCTAAGACTAAAACCTCTCCTGCCTCGATGGTCCAGCTTGATGAGTGGAACCAACATTTTATTTAGCCCTTGAAAGTAGAAACTTGGGAGTTGAGCTCAATAGAGAAAAGAAAAACCATCATTAATTAAAACATCATTAATTTTTGACTGCATGTAGCAAAATGAATAGCTTAAAGTCATTTAAACAACAAGGATATTTATTGGCTTGTTAAAGATGGCTTAATTCTGGCTTGCTCTTAATATACTTAAGAGCAAGGCACTTTCCTAGAAGCCCACAGAAAAACTCTCCTAGCATCTCATTGGCCTGAATTGTATCATGTTACCATTTCTAAACCAGCCACTATGTTTATGGAAGTGTCAAGTGTTGACTGCCTTAGGCTTACTTTCATGAAACAATTTCTGTGTAAAAGGTGGATAGGATATCGTGAGTATCTATTAAAGTTGCCCTATAAGATCATGAATTATATCTCAGAGGAGTGGCTGTCTGAAAGAAAAGTGCAGTTCTGGAAGGAATGAGAATGGGAATCAGCTTATAGTTCAGCAACTAATAATGCTCTTTTCACATGGCAAACATGTCCCATCTCCCCTCTCATGCCATGGCAACTATAGTTAATCTATCACTTTCTTCATACATGTTCATACAGCCCCCCAATTTACTCTGAATTGAGCACTCCTGGCAGGCACTTCAAACTCATCCAAGTTATCACCTGTGTTGAAATCTATTTGTTATTATTGCCCTGGATTCTTCTACTTCACCCCCATTACCTATTAAGTTATACAATTTCATCTCTGACATAACACAAATTATTCCTGAAGCCATGGGCTCTACTTCAAGGTTTAACCTATTCAAGCCTAACCTATTGCAAAACTCTCAAGCTCACACAGCTATTACTTCCTTCTGACTTAAAGAGGTATTTCTAAAATGTAAATATAACCAAATCAGTAGACTTCTTCTAAACCTTCAATGATTCCTCATTGCCTTTAGAAAAAAAAAAAAGTTCCAAATCCTTATCAGGCATGCAAAGCTGTTCATGTCCTGGCCCTTATTTCTTTCTTATTCCTGTTTACCTCCACAGGAGCTCTATGCTCCTGTCATAACAAACCTCATACAGCTCCTTAATTGCACTATCATGATTCATACTTTTATGCATTGTGTGTCTTGCTTCCTGTGCTATGCAAGTTCTCCCTCCTTATTTACTAACTTTCTCTCACTGAGGTAACCCAGGGATCACCCTGGCATATGTCTGTCTTGCTGCAACACCTTAATAAACAGTTTTATTTGACAATGGGTGTATTTCTAGTAGTGTTTGAGCACTGTGCTGTCTCAGTGTAGAGCCATGGTCGGCAAACTGCAGCTCGCGAGCCACATGCTGCTCTTTGGCCCCTTGAGTGTGGCTCTTCCACAAAATACCACGGCCTGGGCAAGTCTATTTTGAAGAAGAGGTGTTAGAAGAAGTTTAAGTTTAAAAAATTTGGCTCTCAAAAGAAATTTCAATCGTTGTACTGTTGATATTTGGCTCTGTTGACTAATGAGTTTGCCGACCGCTGGTGTAGAGCAATGCTTCGTGGCACAGACACATAGAAAATGAGAATACTGTTTGTTAGGCATGATGAGCAAAGTGGGAGGCAGCAAAAGGCATCATTTGTCCTTTGAAGACTGGGGAATATCAACATCTCAGCATACCTGTCACCTAACATCTGGTTTAAAGAGTTCTAGTAGGAGATGATAACAGGGTGAAAAAGATTACTTATGTAAAAACCCAGAATACAAACTCCCACCAAGCAAATCAAAGCCTTAGTGAGAACTTCCTTTTTACGAATAACAAGTATTACTCATGGCTATGAAATGTGACCTTTGAGGGAAGAAGTTACATCCTGTTCTATGTGGTGACCCCTCACCACTTTATTAATGTATTTCTTTTGATCCACAAATGGAGACGAGAGAAAGGGACAGCTCGCTTCATCTTACCACATTCCCAGAGATGTTTCTCCACTGCAGTGATATTGCCGGGTTTCATAGTTTGGTCTGAATGGCCTGTCTATGAGTGGAGTCCTTTCCCTGTGAAAACTGGAATCACCTAAGGTGTGAGTCAGGGAGAGTGGAAAGAAAGGTGTCAGGAAATGATGCCACTTACCTCAGCAGGGTTTCGTATGGGAAGTTCTGATTGTTGATCATCTTATTATATAAAGGAGGTGGGGAGTAGGGAACAATATTACAGAGAAAAAGTATGTTTTTAGAAGAAAAGGGAGTGGGGGAGTGAGAAAGTTAAGGAATGCACAGGTATGGAGCATGGATAAGAAATGCAGAATTTCTGCATAACTTTCTTTATATTCTTGTTTTTGTGAGTCAGCTTTAAAGAGGCAAGCCCCAAATGTTATAACTTGAATTGTGTCTTCCCAAAAAAGATATGTTGGAATTCTAACCTCCATTACCTCCAAATGTGGCCTTATTTGTAATATGGTATTTTCATGTATAAACAAATTAAATGAAGTCATTAGTGCATAATACTATACATCTTTATTTTTAAAAATTCATGTATAAATGGTCCCATGCAGTTCAACCCTGTGTTGTTCAAGGGTCAACATTATCTTTTGACTTAAAAGAGAGATTTCTTGTTTTGGAGTAATTGAAAAAGTGTAGCTCCAAATAGGCAGGAAGTCATAAAATAAGTCAATGTCATAGTAAATGTGTAAGCCTTTCTATATATCTACCCATCTCATCTCCACATTAATATTCAAGCAGCAATCTTGTCACAGAGCAGTAGTCAGAAACTAGGTTTATTGAATTTCATGTTGGCTGAAGAGCTTTACCTTGAAAATCACCTTTTAACTATATATTCTCTAACCCTGAAAAATTAGCATATAAGCATAGTGACTTATGGTAATATACCTACTTGTTTTCAACACACTCAGGTTAGTTGACGATGATCTTTGTAGTGAGTTATGCATGTTATTTTAATCAGGGCAATATTTGAAAAGATAATTAGAAAATAGGCTAACGTGAGAAAAATAAATGGCCTCATTTTCCATCCTTGACATTAATTAATATTTTAAGTTCAATGTCATATACAACTTCAATTCCTAAAGTCAGAAGTAGCTTACATAATGACTAATATATAGGTACATGCACATTAATTTGAACTTTAATGCCAATTGCTTTGCATCTTTTCATAAACAACACAATAACTCTAATAACTTAAAAGGAACCCCTTTTGAAATATTTACCTGTAAAAATCAGAACTGAGGGTCAGTAGAGTTTGTTATAAACTAAGTTTTGCATTTCAGCATGGTAGTTACTGAGGGGTGGCCAAAGATGTTTGCATTCTGGGCTAACTTTTGCAAATCGAAGGTAATACGTTTCAGAGAAGCTGATCTGAAGAGCTTCTTACATAAAGTTCCTAAGTTCCAGGATGTAGCTGCCTCAGGCTGCTCTCGTTTAAATCCTGCTCCACTGACTGTGGGCCCACAAGGATACACACAGGGCTTTCAGTCTGCTTACAGTGCAAAACAGAATCCAACCTCCATACACGGAGGGAAAGGGGGAAAGACAAACACAAAATGCCTGGATTTCTTATCCGTCAAAAGCATCCTTTGTGTCAGCTATTCTAGATGGAGGAATCAACAGTGAGCATGCCGGACACGGTGTAAAACTGCTCTTATATATTTTGCTCAAGAGGCAAAATATTTACCTGAATGATTGCCAACCCTCTGCAGTGCCCTTTGAGGTGTGCCCTAGGTGGGCACATTGGCTGATGAGGACTCGGAGGCTTGCCAGCTCAGTTGACATGTGGCCCACATGAGATTGCAACATAAGCCACCTGGCTGCAAAATCTATACTCTTCCCACGACACCCTAATTATAGAATTAAAAGGTCAGGATCTATTTCAAGGTAAATGAGACTGACCTCAGTGGCTATCTAAGCAAGCATAGCTCTTCTGTTGCTTGACTGGTATTGAAAGAGGTTTCTGTTAGGTGCGGGCAACTGTCATTAGGTCTTCAGCATCTGTCCTCTGTAGCACAACTAACAAAAACCTGCACCTCCGCCTCTTGCCAAGAGTGACATGGTGTCTCCTGTGTCTGTCCATGATGATGGAAGAGATGAGGATGTCAAAGAGTATAGCTGACACCACCTCAGATCTGAGAAACAGAAGAGGGAGAAGCCCACCTACCTACCCAGCTTCTGAGACTTGTACACATAAATGGTGACCCTGATAAAGAACACAGCAGGGAGATTTTATTCTTGAGTATTTTTTTTAATTTGGGATTTATAAATTTATACTATGTATTTTGTTTAAATGTTACACCCTTACAGAGAAATTATAATAAATTCCTACAAATAAAGTTAGTGATAACAAGTGTTATTTTATAGTTCAAGGGTTTATCACATCTCCAGCTGCCTTGTCACCCTCACATTCCATTATCCTATCACAACATATCATGCTTTTATTAGAGGAAAAATGCCCTTCTATGTCATATCAAACTAATATTCATATAATTATGAAGTTGTCTCAAGTCCCAAATACATCCATTTCCTTAAAATTTGTGTTTTTGAAATGAAGAAAGACAGTGTAATTCTTTTAGAAGAAGGACATTTAAAAAGTAAAGAGGTAAAATGTATCAACACAAAATGAAAAAGGAAAATCTTAAAAGATCTCTTCTCTCTTCCTCCCCTTCACTCCAGTAGAGAGGAGAAAAGATGGAAATTCATTTCACCTTCAAAAATATTGATTGGGTGCCTAATATGTGCCAGGCATTGCTCTATATACATGCATTGTCACAATGAAGTCAAGTTCCCTGCTTTTTAGTATTTTATATTCAAGTGGTGGGTTCTGGGCAAGGGTAGAAATGGAAAGAGGCAATAAGTAAGTAAGCATGAATTAAAAACAATAAATAAGTGAATCTGATAGTATGTTAGCAGGTGGGAAGTGCTATGGAACAAAATGTGGAGCAGGGTTATGGACGGGTATATCTCAAGGACATATGGAAGGTAGGTTATATGTAGTATTAAAATAGGTGGATTAGAGATCCCATTGAGAATGTAAGTTGTAATCAAGGTGAAGGAGTTAACCTGTGTGTATCTAGGAACAAGTATTCTTGGCAGATGCCCAAAACCAAGAGCATGCGTGGCTTGCTCAAAGAAATAGCAAGTAGAGTGACTGAAATAAAATGAACAAGCAGGGGCATTGTAGGGAAGAAAGTCAGAAAGTTAACAGGGGGCAGATCATACAGAGCTCTTGTATGGATATAACCTTTACTCTATACAAAACAGGAAGCCATTGGAAGGTTTTGAGCAAAGGATAGATGTATCTGGGTTATATTTCATAGAATCATTCTGGTTCTCTGTTGATAATAGACTGTGGAGGCCACAAGGGTACAACCAATTCAGATGGTGATTCAGACCAGGGTGGAGGTGTTAACAATTGGTCAAATTCAGAGCAATGGAGGTATTAACAATGGGTTAAATTCAGAAAGTTAGTAAAGGTGAAATCATACAATTTTTTTTAATGGAGAAAGCAACAAGATTTTTGGACTGAGCAAGTGACAGAATGGAGTTGCCATCCTTTGACATGAAAAATCTTTTTTGGTTGATCAGATTTGTAGAATAAGGCACGGAGTTCAGTCTCAGACATACTTAGTTTGCGATGTCTATTAGTCATCATGTGGAGATGTCAAGTAAGTAGGTGCACTTAAAAGAGTTCTGACCTGGGGAGAGACATTTGCTTGTGAGCAGGATGTAGGTGGTATGAAAATTCAAGGTCTTGGATGAGATCACCAAAGGAATGAGTGTACATAGAGAAGATGACTAAGGACTGCACCCAGAACATTCCAATATTAAGAGATGGGAGAAGGAGGGACAGTCTATAAATGAAACTGAAATCAATTGACCAATGAGGTAGGAGACCAAGAAATGAAGAAAGTCTATCTAAAGGTGATCTGCTGAGTTACATATTTCTAAATCTGCCAATGAAAACTATAGTGTGTGATTAAAATGGATTCATCTCTCACATTGGTTCATATAATTAGAGGAAGAACTTTAAAGTGCTTTTTAAAATTATTATTGATTTCAGAGAGTGGGAGGGAGAGAGAGAGAGAGAGAGAGAGAGAGAGAGAGAGAGAGAGAGAAACATCAATGATGAGAGAGAACCACTGATTGGCTGCCTCCTGCACACCCCCTTCTGGGGATCAAGCCCATAACCCGGACATGTGCCCTTGACCAGAATCAAACCCGGGACCCTTCAGTCCGCCGGCCGATGCTTTATCCACTGAACCAAACTGGCTAGGGCTAAAGTGCTTTTATGTATGCAACTTAACTCCATGTTGTCATTTAAGGGCCAAAATTTGCAAATACACACAGAGAAATCGGGCTGAGCGCAGAAGCAGAAAACAAAGGGCCATACATCTTTGGGAAGGCTATTGTCAGTTCTGATCTCAGCTGCTTAGACAGGGTTGACCTCTTAGGCTCTGCCTTATATAAGTTGTCACAAGGTAGACGAAGGGTGCTTACTGCACAGACTCATGTTTCTCATTAATAGAAAAAAACTGTGAAACAGATGTTTGCATGCTTGTCTCGGTTTCCACTTCACAAAATTGGTGAAGAGATTTGTCAGCAGGCATTGTGTTAACGCTCTATTTGCCAAATATTTCTGATAGAAGCTGAGATTGGTATTACTATCCTCTGTCATGTAGAAAAAATAATCATTCTATCAGAAAAGGAGGAGTCACAAGAGTACAGTTGTTGAGCGGGAGGGTTCACCTTTTTTTTTTTCTTTTCTACTGGGTGCTAAAGGAAAGCAAAAGAACAATTATATCACTTAGTAATCACTAAATTATGGATCTACCAAGATCTGAGGTGGGCAGAGCTGGCTTATAAGGTTAACGTGGTTAATACTTCAAATGCAAGGCTGTGCTCCTAGACAAGAGTAACCCAATAGAACAAAGGCAGAAAGAGTAGGGGCCACATGGAGTGAGTCCCACATGGTTACAGAAATCCACAGAAAGACTTTTTGTGTGTAAAACATAAAATCTAGACACTGTCTTTTGCTCTTACTGACAGTTATAAAGTTTGGGAAAGCCAGTGGGGTATTCATGATGTTTGCAAATCAATGAGCTTCTGAATCATGCATACAGAATAGAATATTTTAGTTGAGTTTTCTTCAGACCAAAATTATGAAACTAGATAATATTAGAACCTCCTCCCTCTCTCCCTTTCCTCCTTCTTTTCTTCCTTCTTCCTTTTTCTTTTAGCAAGCAAACTTATCTTTTCCTTTTCCTCTTGATTCCGTGCGTGAATAGATTGCAGGATTGATCCTGGGGAATCACTGCTCTGTGGAGTGGGAAGCCTCCTCCGTCCTCCCCTCCTAACCCTGACAGACTGTCTTCCAGGTCTGCAGCACCAGAATCAAAGAATTGGATATGATTCACAGTATCCTGAAAAATAATGTTCAGCATATAATATTAAACATTTTACTTTTCTATGTTAAGTCCTTTTATAAAAATGAAAAATTAAAAAAATCAATCAAATCATATTAGAATGAAAATTAATTAAATAATAAATTCTTTAGAATTGTGCACATTTTAATATTTCTATTTTACATTTTTGGTATCAAAATTTCATATGGATCACAATATTTTCTTACTGCTAAGAGATACCCATGGCCACTTCATTATTTATTTAAATAATCTACAATATGGAACATAAGCATAAAATATTGAAATTGTTTATCTGTCTAAAATGTTAACAAAATTCTTTAAAAGACAACATATCAAAGGAAAACTAAATTGCTATATGTTAATTCTACAAAAATGTATAAATATTTAAATTTATAGCAAAAGAACAATTATATCACTTAGTAATCTTACAATATTTAAGATGTGTGATTCCTTATAAACAATCTGCTTCTATAAATGTTAAAGAACTGTGTGTCAAGCACATATCTAAAACATTTTTTTAAATGATTCCCTTTCATTTGCGGCTGCATTGACCAAAACCTCCAAAAACTCTCCCCACCGCAAAAAAAATCATATCATCAAGTCCTTTTTTTCTGCTTGTGCTATTTTTAGCTGAAAGTACAACTGAAACCAAGCAACAGCTTACGTTCATTTTTACACCAAATTAAATGCATGATAAAAATCTCATTTCTTAACCATTATAGATATAGCCTTACTCATCTAATTTCCTATCCTCATTCTAACTCATTATAAACAGAATATTAAATGATTTGTTTTCCCCACCTAAAAACAAAAACAAAAGATAACTTCATATCATGATGAAATGAGTATCACGGAAGTGATCTTTATCTTTAAAAATAGTTAACAAAAACACTGCCCTGCAGCAGTAGTATTTCAGAGGGTTTTTTAAACAAATACAATGAAAACTGCCTTTAGAATTTATTGAACAATATGAAGCAAAAGTTGGACACAAATTCACACAAACTATTTAAAACACATTGCTGGTGTTCATTCAACACCTTAAATTCACACAATAGCTTATATTTAATAGCAGTTTGAACATGATGCTGTTGCATCAGATATGTTCATATACTGTACAGAAGAGGACTGTGTTTCTCTATTCCATATATTGACATATTGGAGAAAAATGGTGGGTAGCAGCTAAATCCTGAAACAGCTGCTTTAAGCTTTAATTGAATTTTTGCTGCCCAACTGAATTGCAGATTTATTCAAGATTTGCAGATTTCAGCTATGCAGAAAGACAGCTTGTGGATGATGACACATCCTTTAGGATCTGGAATTCCTTAAATTCTTCATATTTGTCAAGGTAGCATACTTTATAACTTAAGAATGCATACAAGCTTTGCCTCCTCTGAGACTAGATGTAGCATCTATAATGAGATGCAAGTGACATGCTTGTGATCAGATAAGATCATTTCTCAAGTGATGAAAACAGTGTAGGGGTAGCCAATATTTTCAGGTTTATTGAATCAATTTGTACTATGCTCTCACCGAAAAATAAAATTGTTCCTATTGTTTTATTGTTAGAGTTATTTTTCCCCCTTTTTACTTATTTATTAACTTGCTTCTTTTTTTCCCCCCATTGATTTTAGAGAGAGAGGATGGGAGAGGGAAAGAGAGAGAAAAACATTAATGTGAGAGGGGAACACTGATCATCGGCTGCTTCCCCCATGCTTAGCAACCAGGGTTTGAACCTGAAACCGGGCATATGCCCTGACCCGGAATTCACAACACTTCTGTGCACAGACAATGCTCCAACCAACTGAGCCACACCAGTTTCTAAGCACCATGGAAAAATTGGATGTATGGGTTGTGTTTACTAGAGTCTACAGAGCTCCACTGGGAAGCCTAGCAGTCTTTGCTGATTATCCTGCAGTCTTTTAAGCCAAATAACCTAGAACTTACTCAATGTTCACAGTAATAGGTGGTCTAATTTTAAATGCAAGCTGTGGGCCAATATTACGTTAAACTTGAACATAATCATAAGGAAGTGGAAGTGAAGGGAGAATATGCTCCCTGTTTACTGCTGAAGAGGCTTTGCTTCTCTGAAACACTGTTTGCCCAATAATGCTAGAATGTTCTGTAATCAGCCTGTCTCCTGTTAATTTCTCTACTTTTGCTGCAGGTCTTTATTTATTGCCTTTGGTAGTATTTTGTAGAAATAATTTTATTTAAGTATGAAAGGTGGTGAGTAGTTAAATTTCCAAAGTTAATTATCTCTAAAAAAGATAATATATCTAAAGAAGAGAAGTTAATATTTCTAAAGAATCAATGTAATTACTACAAAATGCTTAATAAAGACATTTTTCTCTTATGATTGTGCCCTTTTTATTACATTTTGAGTGCTTTGTAATTGAAGACAGTGTTAGATTATATTAACAATGATGAGTCCTGACATCAGTGCATACAGCTGTATGATCTTTGAACAAACTAAATTACATATCTGATTCTCTCTTATTATCTATAAACAGAGAAACTAAGAATAAATCATCTGTAAAGTTTTTTAAAGTTTCTACAATTGTTCATAGACTTGAACTTAGAAAATACATTTAATAATAGTTCCTGTGAAACAATAAAAATACATATGGTTTTTAAGAAAATGATACATGTCTCCCCCCTAAAAGTAAAAATCTTATTTATGCCATCAGGTGGCCATTAAAGACAACCAAAAAATAAAAATAATTGTTATCTTAATGAAGAAACTTATATAATGTAGCAGCATGTTTATAAAATGTCATATATTTCATTTCCATAAAGCAGGATATACTAACATAGAGAACAAAATATAGCCCATCCTTTAATTTGAGGAATAGTAGGAAGAAAATTATCATTTGGAGAAAGTAATGTACATCCTGTCTAAATATACTACTTGAGTTCATTTTAAAATTTAAAATACTGTGCAAAAAATATAGGATACAGTAGCACTTAGTAACTTTAACAAATATTTTTCAGTTCATTCAAAAATATTTAAAGAAGACTTATTATGTCCCAATAACTCTACTAGATACTGGGAATAACACAGTGAAAAAAAGTGACATTCTAGGGTGTGCAATGGTAATGTAGGGGGTTTGAAAGTGGAAAGGTAGACAGAAAATAAAGAAGCAAATTTATAGTTTGTCTGAGAATTTACAGGGACTAGGCAGGGCAGGGGGGAGAAGGGTTTGCCTTACTGATGAGATAAAATTTGAGTAAAGACCTGAAGAAAATGACCAAGAAAGCTCGGTGGGCAAAGGGCACAAAAACCTAAGACAGAAACTTGCTTGGCAGCCAGAGTGGGGTAAGTATTCAGAAGTGTGTGTGTGTGTGTGTGTGTGTGTGTGTGTGTGTGTGTGTGCGCGCGCGCTCATAGGAGTGTCATTCATGAAGGACTGTAAAGACCACTATTAGAAGTTTGGGGAGACATGAGAAGTCATTGAGGGTTGTGAGCAGAGAAGTGACACAATAAAATTATGCTAAATAGAATCACTGTGGCTGTTGTACTGAGAAAAGACTATTTAGGAGCAAGGGCTGGGAAATTAGGGAACCAAATTATAAGCATGTTGCAGTTAAAAAGGTTAAATAAAGTTAGTGACACAGAAGATGTGGTGGTAAGTAGTTGGTTTAGAATAAAATGGGATTTCTGATGGATTCGATGGAAGTTGAGAGAGAAAGAGAGGACTCAAAACTGACTTTAGGTTTTTGATCTGAGCATCTGGAAGACTGGAGTTGCAATGGGGGTGACCTCAGAAGAGGAAGTTTGAAGTCATTTGAAAGATCTATTAATCTAGAAAGATAATAAAGTATAAGAATCCAATCATTTTAATTTTCTGTACTGCATACAATAAATATTTTTGAAAAGAACATTGAATTAGCAAATGCTTTCTAGTTTTTGGTGTTTTCTAGTATTTTATGTCATTTTTTGTTTGTTAGACACTCTAATAACATATGCTCATACCATCTGAGGTTTCTTGGAAAATTCTTCTCTGGCATGAAACTCGTGTCGTTTTTATTTCTCTTGTATTTTTGCTATGACCATAATGAACTTTCAGATATTTAAAATGCTGCTGAAATGTGTCAAATTCAGTTTGGATAGAGTAACCATTTTTTAAAAAATTGTCTTTGACCATTTTCTAGATAACGTGTATTTTTATTGACAAATCCACAATAAATGGAATATATTATATTAAAGAGACCTTGAATGTTTCAGCTTTATAAGTTTAAGGGCAAAATGTGCAGGGACATTTAACTTTAATTTAGTGAGACAAGAGGAAAGGAGAAGAAAAAGAGTCCTCAGGTGACTTGTGAGGCCACTGTCAATTTAAGGCAGTGGTTCCCTACCTCTGGGGTGTCACAGTTTCCTTATAAATTTGCTGTAAACAATGGATTCTCTACCAAAAAGAAATGCCCAACACTCAAACTTTTGCTTGTAATTTTAAAAGATTTGGGGATACTCAGAGACCTCAAGCTGATGAATGTCTACACTTTTTGCTGTTGTTGTTGTTTTTTAACTTTGCAACAGGTCTTTATTTTTACTTTATTTTTATTACAGTGTTTGAAACCTAAAGAAATAAATTTTTTCTTCCAATTTGGATGTGTATATAAATTTATTTGTCTAGACTCAGCACAATCAATGCTGTGGTTTCTTGGCTTATGTCTACTCTGAAATCATGCTTTGTTGTCTACCCAGGGGTCCTGAGAACATAGAAAATAGCCAGAGTTTACAGTTCTTAGAAAACTAAAAGCAAATGAACTTAGAAAGGAAAATCAGTGCAAAAAAGATTTGATTCACTTTCCCAGGGTCTGCAGCTAGGAAACCCAAGCTGCTTTTGAGGGACATCCAGTTTGTTTTAGTAGCTGGGACCTCACACTTCTTCAATTGTTCATTCAAAGGCAGTTCCCACAAAAGTTGGCTAATGACAACCCTCATGCCCTGTAGTTGGGTATAGGCTCTTTAGGAATGTCTGCACTTTGAGAAGTACACCTGAAATGCTCCAGGTTGTAGAATTTTTCCTTAGAGTTTTATCAGTATAAAGACAAAGAAATAATGCTAATGCTAGCAGGAAAATCATACAAGATTTTATTGGCCTTCCAGAGCTTTTTAAGAAAAGATGTGAGCCAAAAATATGGCAGGATGCCTCTTCCATTCTCCCCCTCACCCCCGCCAAATTTCTCTTGGCTGCTGAATGTATTTATTAATGACTAAAATACATACGTAGAGCTACTTTAAGGGTGTGAAATACTAAATGGTGTGAAATACTGAAATGGTGTGAAATACTAAAAGTTATTAGCTCAATTCTCACTGATAGAGTTTTCTTCTTTTTAGTATCTTCTACTCATTCATTTTGAACACAAAGGGCTTTAAGATGGAAATAGAATGCGTGAAGTTAGCCTAACATGACTGTGCTCCTTGAGCCATAACTTACGGCAAATGGTATCTAACAGGTTAATTAAAAGTTTCATGGATTTGTACTGAGTTCATTCCCTTAGTAATGAAAAGTTTAGATATTCTAGCATAGCAGTGAATCATTTTTTTAAAATTAAAATGGTAATAGTGAACTAAATTTTTTTAAATGTAGGAGAAAAGAAAATCAGGGCTAATACTCTCCACCCTTTACCTACAATTCTGTACAGCGTAAGTGACAAGCCACAATCTCTAGAGTGAAGAGAAAAGGACTGCATGGTTTATGTGAGACAAAGATAGTTGTTAAGGATTGAGTTTCCAACTTCAACTCTGGAACCAATATGATTGTTAAACACTCAGCCTGTGAGAGGACTGATTACCACCTAAACAGAATCCTTTTAAATGATTCAATTGTTGCAGTTTAGCTTCATCATCTTGCTCCCCGATGCTTCTGATTTCATGTCCTTTAAATTGAATTTTCAAATTCTTCTCCTCTTTTTTTGTTTAAATGTGATGCTTTTATAAGAACTCTTTAAGTCAAGGTCCAGTTTTTTGTTTTCGTTTTTTCTGGTACAAAACTTGGAACTCAATGTGTATGATGAATTCATTGCTCAGAAAGAATTCAATGTGTGGCCTGCTGTTGACAAAGAAATTCAACATGTTTCCATGAAGGTCCAGTAGAAACAGAGTGAGTTTATAAAATGATTCTATTTCATAATGAAGATATTTTATAAGGCATTTACATTGTCTCTCTTTCAATCACTATGAAAATAAAAAATAAAAATACCCCTCCCACAACTAATCCTGTGACATGAGGGCAATAAAGAGTTGTGGGTTTTTTTTAAGCAAACACTTTTTTTTTTTAAGTTTTTCAAATGTTTAATAACAGTTTGCTGTTATTCATATTTTTATGTGCTTTTGATCAGATACAAATTTTGTAGGGAAATAAGCAAACATTCCTAAAAATGAATTACAAACAACTGTGTTTTAGAATACTAAAAGGATTTTAAAACTTTCAATTCAGCAAAGTTAATCTTTTTCCTTAATTGAAATAATGGAAAAACAAAAGTGCAGACACTTTCATGGCTTGGGGGAAATGGCCTTCATGCCCCCAAAGTCATGTTCCTCAGCAGCCACTGCTGGGACCTGCTGCCACTGCAGTCCTGCATGGTAGGCACCATTTTGTCTTCCTCAGAAGGTTCATCGAGACACTGGTTACTGTTCACATGCCTCAAGGTGAGTCTCTGGAAAAGATAACCCATAATCAGTGCAACATATTGTATCTTAACTTCACTAGCACATCACATTAAATCTGCCCTTTAAAAGACCTTTCTGATTTTTTTTTTAGTATAAACACTGTGATATGTTTATAAAAGGAACTGTGCACAGGTGGTTGTGAATTAATTATCATACAACTTTCCCTGTCATGGTTTCGTCACTGTCTCATACACCTTTATTTGCAGATGGTTAAAGAAATTAGCCAACATGTGTTCTGCATTGCCAAGGATTCGGGTTCCTTTGCGAAAGGCCCATTTGTGAGCTCTGAGTTCAGTCCAGGGCTGTAAATATTAACAAGCTTTCACCAAAGCTTAGTTATCATAGGCATGTGTTATTCAGTAACCGTTTGGCAAACATGCAAAGAGATGTCACAGCTGTGACCCAAATGAGAAAACTGCGAGAGATGTTTCCAGTTCCAAATACTAAACAGGCCGTAGCCTCTGTGACTGAGAAATCCATCATATTTGAGTGATTATCACAGTGAAGACCTGTCTTGCTTGATAACATACTCACCATAATTTGGTTTGCATTTCTGAGAATCTTTAAAAAACTTAATACCAAATGAAGTCAGGGATGTGATTGTCACATATTTTAAAATTTATATCTACATTTTCTTTATAATGATGGTATTCATTAATAAGCATGCTCTCAGTACCCAAATGCTGAAATGTAATTCCAAAAACTGCATCATGTTAACCGTCATTATACATCTTCCCTTTTGAGTTCACATTTACATTGTGAAATTATGAATTTTGGACTTTACAGATACACATTTTAAGTCCACATGCGTTATACTAATTTATGCTCACTGATTATGTACATGTCTGCTCAGTTTCATGGGCAATGCCTAGAACCATACTACATAAAAAACTTCCAAGAAGAGAAGTGTTTGCATGCATGGGAGGTGATTTGCAGGTATATCTTGTTTCAAATCACCAAAATTAAAGGTAGACAATTTTTTTTTCTGGCTCATACTATTATAATGGAAAGTTGTATGAAAAAAAATGCAGGGGGAATGTAGTAAAAATGGTGGAGAAACACTGCCTAGACAATCATAATTTGTTTGGATTAGACCTATAAGCAGCCTGGACCTCATTGTCCTGAGAAAAGATGGAATGGAAACCAGGTTTGTGGTGGAGGGTGCTTAATAGACAACAAGCAGGAAATTAAAAAAGCAAGGTTGTCAGATATGAAGAAGATTTCAAGACTGAGGCCTTTGTTGTTGCTCTTTCAATACACAGAACCAAGCTATTTATACTGAAGAACAGAGAAAAAATGAACAAACATAGGCAAGAAGGTAGTTGATTTATGCTTATGATGACAGAAATCATGTTGTTGGTTTATGAACCAACAGCCAACTTGAAAAAAATTCAAAACAAAACAAATATGATTTTTTTTCTAGCAAGCTCTAGTTAAAACCAACAAAATATTCATTTTTGTTACATACCTGAGATCCTCTGTGTACATAGTCATTTTAAAAAAGCTATTTGCCCTTGCTTGCTTCTATTAGATTCCTTTTTAAAATATACATATATGACTTTAAGGATCAAAGCGAATATGTTGTCAGCTACATAAATAGGGACACTTTTTAAAAAATATTAGTAAGTGTTGTTCTGTCTAAAAATGTATGTTTTCTTTGAAGGAATTCATTAGTAGTCAAAAGCCACAACTGTAGAGATAACAACCAACCAATCAACCAAAACTCTCTCATTTTTAATGTTGTGCAGTAGAAACAGCAGACATTTTAGGGTCAGGCAGCCCTAAGTGTAAATTCCCGCCCTTCCTCCCCTACTTACTGGCTGTGAAAACTTGAGCAAGTTTTTAAATTATCTGAGCAATCAGATTCTTTGTGAGAAGATGCTCAGTTAAACTGACGAATACTTAAAAATGCCCTTTTCTTTTCTGATTAAAAGATTTGACCTCAGTCAACTCTCTTACCTATGACCCCTTGGCAACCTGATAATGGTAAAATGTTAACTATATTTCTAGGCAACATTACTTATGGTAAAAATGACCTCTGATTGATAAACTGTATCTGCATCTAATCAACTTCAATAAAAACACCTCATAGGAAGCCAAGCTGGGCTTCTCTAAGTGCAAAGACTTGGAGTTTTGCATGTCCCACTGGTTTACTTGAAGCTCTGCCTATGAGATTGTTACAGAGACTCTGTCTTCTGAGAGGCATAAGGCTATGAAGCCAGGTTGCTTTCCACACCCACCTGATGTGGCTCTCATCCCCCTTGCACAGGGCTGCCAGCTCCCATAAAGCAGTATGAATTGCTATGGGAAGTGAGACAATTTCTGTTGAGAAACAAGGTGTGGTTTCTACCCTAGAATTCTGTCCCTTGTTGGCTATTGTGTCTAACAGTTAAAGTTGCTTTAAAAACAAACTAAGATAATATATGTAAATTGCTCTATACATAAGTTACCATTGTGTAAAAGGACCAGACTTTTCCAGCTTCCCAACAGATGTTTAGAATGCCCTAGTTCTAACCTAAACAACATTCATCTCTCCTCTCCTCTCCTCTCCATAGCTCTATTTCCAGCCTTGTTGGTTCATCTGAACCAGAAAAACTCCCTCCCTAACTTCTCATGTGTTTTCATAGCAAGGTATTGGAAAATATAACATACTTTATTTACAAAGGAAAATGAACACCTTAAGACCAATTGCACTCTTTACAAGAATTCCATACCAGTACTTTTTTTAGTGTATGCTTAATAATGATTAATTTTATTGCTTACTGAGAAGATATTCACAAATCATGCAAGTGACAGAGAAAATGTACATTTTTATATGCTTTATTATTATAATTATATAATTTAACCAATAATCTTAGTCTTTAATAATGCTTAGTATCAGCTTAAAATAATAAATTCCAGAAAGGGTATGGTTTATCTGCCCACAACCAAAGTATCTGAATTGAAATTAACAACATTAAATAATTTCAATGTTCCAAAAGAAATATTTTGGCTATCTTAATTTTTATGTTTTTAATTTTCTTAGCGGTTTTTCAGCTCTAATGCTGAAATCTATGCTATAGTTAGCCTTAAAAAAAGAGCTAATATGTCATAATACATTCCATCAATTATATTTAGGCATATCTATTTAAAATAAAAGAATAAAATGGAAAATACCTACTAATTAATTACAACAGACTAAACACTACTAAATACATGCACACTCCAAATTAAGGAGCAGCTAAGAAGTATAAGACAGAAAAATAACTTCACGGAGAAATAGCACATAAAAATTTTCCTTAACCACATATTAGAGAAGTAAATTTCTAGATTTTGATAACAAAAATACTAAACTAATATTAGTAAAGTCTGCAACACAAACCTCCAAAAATTATTAGAGAATGTATCAGTAGGATTCTCAAAAATATTTCTAAAAACTTCTGCTCTTGTATAGTTTCTTAGTAGCCATTTTTGCAAAGGGCTATCATTACATATTTCCACAGTGGGCTGTTGGGAGCCATCAGTTACTTTT
Source organism: Cnephaeus nilssonii (assembly GCF_951640355.1). Lineage (NCBI taxonomy): Eukaryota > Metazoa > Chordata > Mammalia > Chiroptera > Vespertilionidae > Cnephaeus > Cnephaeus nilssonii. The sequence goes on from NC_137081.1 coordinate 59,523,368, forward strand.
CTCACTGAGAGACAGGACTGGGTGGTTATGTGAAGAAGAGTGTGGGTCTGTTTGACAAAGAAAATAATGAATAATGACAAAATCAAATACAAAGGCAGTAACCAATCAATCATTCTCTACAACATACAATTTCTACTGGATAAGAATGGAAGGCACATGTCACAATAATCACATCCACGGAGCTGTGAGCCACATCCTTTCACACGGCTTCAATATCAAGTGTATTGGCAGGAGTAAATGAAGATGGGACTAAGAATATGGAGCAGAGTCTGAGATCAAATGCTGAAAAACTTAGAGAGGAAAGGTTGTATTCTCAGTGTCCATGCTAGTAATTAAATGTTTTTAGTGCTACATGCATTATTTTGTCAGTATATATATTTTGTCAGGATATTCAAAACCATTGACTAGTCCACAGAGTTTTCAATCATGGTCTTTGGTTTCCTCATTCCTTTGCCATAAACTTCAGTGGATGCCAGGAGAAAATCTAAGGGATAATTAGCTATAAGGTTTTGCTTTACTTTGTACTCAAACTGTTTCCACTATGTCTTCACAGGGATAACCTGGTGGTGTTAAAAATGTCCCACATACATATTATCACATTAATCTAAATTCCAATTAGGAAGTTAATGAAGGAAGGAAAAAGAAAAATATCAAGTCCATTTTGGGCTCTTAATTTGACTTCATTCTCCAAACACAATTTGTAATTAATTTGTCTGTTTCTTATTTTCCATCTATTTTCTCAGAAGGAGCATACTCCAGGAAGGCCAGGGATCATGACAACCTACATCATCAAACCCAGTGCGGCACATAGGAGGCACTCATAGGTTTGTTGATTAAACCACTTAGTGAAGGGCTAATGCAGAAAAATTTATTTTGATAAAATTAACTACATATTTTGGGCACCTTAATGGACACAAATCATTGGATTTTCAATTTCAAGGACTGACTTCCTACAGTAAAATGGTAAATTAAAGATTTATAAAAGTAGGAAAGGTAACATTATCACATATAATACATTTTTATTTGTAAAACAGCAATTAAGTATATAGTTTGATTTGTTAAAGAGACTAGTTTGGGGATTTTTCAAAAAGCCAAACTTGAATTTCCTATCTATATTGTTATTTTCTATTTATATTGTTTAAAATTTCTACTTTGGTAATCCTCTACCCTCAGTGATTGATTTTTTTGTTTTGCAATGAACTTTTCTTAGTAAATTTCATGTTGACATCAAAGACCCCAGTGTTAGTGATTCAGAACTTCATGTGCCGGTAAAAAAAAATTATAAAATAAATTATAAACTTTTCCTTGGTTTGAAACAAAAACAAAACTTCATTTTACTTATGCTCAGGAAATGTAACTCCAGAACATGAATACAGTATAAAATTTTCCATACAAAATACACTTGTAATATTTTGACCCAGAATGTTTATCACATGAATGACTATTTAAAAAATCAATAATTTTCACTACACGTACTTTAAAAATCCCTAAGTACAACCTAGGTACTTTTAAGCAAAATTAGAAATCTCAAACAACATTAAGATAAAAATTATTTTCAATTTAAAAACATTTGGTGTCTTCATTTATTTAAAAAATAACAGTATATTTTTTCTGAGTATTTTGCCTAGAGGAGATACCAATTATTATCTTATGTTTTCTAGTAATTTTTATCACATTCTGAAAATTTATGTAATAGAGGTCATCTAACTAAATACCCTTCAATTTATATTGTGGACATCTCTTTTATCATTAAAATAATCTAAAAACACAGAAAATAAACAATTTCTACAAAGTAGATTTGCCAAAAGTCATTTAACTTTCTCATTTGGGGGCAGTCTCTGTCCAGTTTGGAGCTATTGTAAAGAATGCTGTGATAAATCTCTCTCCACATGTCTCTCCACATTATAATCTTTTCTTTAGAAATAATTAGTAGAAGTAAAATCACAAGGTCAAAAGTATAAACATTTTAATATTTATTAGCAAATTTTAAAAACTATCTATAATAATTATTCTATAATAGCAGCAACAGCCAATATTTCTTATGCTTATTATGTGCCAGGATAGTGGTTGTCAGTTTTACTGCATCTACGGCAACATTGTGTGTTGTCATTAAAAACATTGCTTGACAGATTGACAGGAACATAAAAAAAAAAAAAAAAACCATGAGAAAATTTTTATGTATGTGTTTTTGATAGTTCCTTAAATTAATGTTTTTTATTTTTATTGGCTATTCATATTTCTCCTCTGCTATTTATTCAAGATCTTGCATCTTTTCATATTGGGTGTACATTTTTTCTTAAAATTGTTCTTTCTTACATTTGTTGCAAATGCCTCTCACGGCTGTAGAAGACTCAGTCATGTTAACTCAGCTTTGAAGGCAATGTGATATTCAGGCTGACATGCAGCATACTACCAAATATCTCTTCCTGTAGCCTTTTTTAACATTGACTAGAAAACAGGGTAATATGACCACTAATCTATTATAGCACTACTTACTTTTTCTTCTCTGAAGTAAAAGAATTAGTATTTCCTGGGATTTACAAAATTTAAATCATTGTATTTTAAAATGCTTAAGAAAAAGTGAATACTTCCTGCCTTTAAACTTATTTGTATGTCTGCACCTAAAACAAGATATGTCATGGAGTTTCCTTAAATCAACTGTGTTGAAGATATAATTACTACTGAAAACCAACTGAAACAGGCTAGGGAAACAATTTCAGAGACAAAATAATCATCCTATCTAATAAAACAGTAATATGCAAATTGACCGCACCTTCGCTACACCCATAAGCCACGCCCACCGGCCACGCCCACCGGCCACGCCCACCGGCCAACCAGGAGCAAATATACACGTTAAACCAGCAAAGATGGCGGGGGAAAGGGCAGCACCCATGTCAGTGAGATCCAAGCCATGATGGTGGACCAGGGCAGGCGGCGTGGGTTAAGGTCGGCAGGCGGCTGCCCAGGTCCGCCATCCCCGATCGCGGACCTGGGCAGGCGGCGTGGGTTAAGGCCGGCAGCCGCCTGCCCAGGTCCGCCATCCCCGATCGCGGACCTGGGCAGGCGGCGTGGGTTAAGGCCGGCAGCCGCCTGCCCAGGTCCGCCATCCCCGATCGCGGACCTGGGCAGGTGGCGTGGGTTCACGCCCGTGCCGCCTGCCCAGGTCCGCCATCCCCGATCGCGGACCTGGGCAGGCGGCGTGGGTTAAGGCCGGCAGCCGGCTGCCCAGGTCCGCCATCCCCGATCGCGGACCTGGGCAGGCGGCTGCCGGCCTTAACCCACGCCGCCTGCCCAGGTCCGCCATCCCCGATCGCGGACCTGGGCAGGCGGTGTGGGTTCACGCCCGCTGCCGCCTGCCCAGGTCCGCCATCCCCGATCGCGGACCTGGGCAGGCGGCGTGGGTTAAGGCCGGCAGCCGCCTGCCCAGGTCCGCCATCCCAGATCGCGGACCTGGGCAGGCGGCGTGGGTTCACGCCCGCTGCCGCCTGCCCAGGTCCGCCATCACCGATCGCGGACCAGGGCAGGCGGCGTGGGTTAAGGCCGGCAGCCGGCTGCCCAGGTCCACGATCACAGATCACGGACCAGGACAGCTGCCTGCCCAGGTCCATCACTGATCTCAGAGCTGGGCAGGCAGCGTGGGTTAAGGCCTGCAGCCGCCTGCCCAGGTCCATGATGAGGGATCACGGACCAGGGAAGGCGGCGAGGGTTAGCGCCCGTAGCTGCCTGCCCAGGTCCGCCATCACCGATCTCGGAGGAGGGCAGGCAGCTTGGGTTAGCGCCCACAGCCGCCTGACCAGGTCCTGGATAAGGGCTTCGAGTCAGCCATTGCCAGTGGCAGCTGACTTAAAGCCCCTATCAGGGATCATGGACCAGGTCAGGCAGCGTGGGTTAAAGCCCACAGCCGGCTGCCCAGGTCCACGATCATGGATCACAGACCATGGCAGGCGTCATGGGTTAGCACCCGCAGAGGCCTGCCCAGGTACCGGATCACGGATCCAGGTGGCGTGGGTTAGCACCCACAGCCGCCTGACCAAGTCCCCGATAGGGACTTGGAGTCTAGCATAAGGAAAAGAATAGTCAGCAAAAGCAGGAGACAAGGTTTCATAAGTTCTCCCCCAGGTCACCACTGTTCTCTTATACATTTTAAGTATCCCAGACTTTGCATGATGGGATTTGATTTGAATTATGCCTGATAGAGATTTCATGACATGAATTGTAGGCTCATTCTTTCTTTTTGTGGTTGCCTGACTGAGAAAGGCCTTGGAATGAGAGAAGGCACTTTTATTTTCCTTTTTCATTCTTTAGAGGCTGAGGAATTACAGTTATATGAAGAAGTTAGTGAGAGAATGAAAGTCTCATGCTGTATTATTCTGTAAGTTTTATCATGTGGACTATCAAAAACTTGGTGGGATCCTTTTCAAGAGGTGTTACAAAAATTATGTTGAAATTAACATTCAAGAGTAAAAGGAGAGAAGTGAGTGGTGGGTAAAGGAAAGAACTTTGTCCTAGAAACCAAATAGAAGCCACATAAACCTTCAGATTCTTACTCATTGTGCTTTGGAGGTATCCTATCTAATGAAAGAGTAATATACAGATTGATCATCACTGCAACACACAATATAGCTGCCCCCATGTGGTCAAAGATCCTGCCCCCATGTGGACACAAGATGGCCACCACAAGATGGCCAGCAGGAGAGGGCAGTTGGGAGGCACCCAGCCTGCAAGGGAGGGCAGTTGAGAAGGACTAGGCCTGCAAGGGAGGGCAGTTGGAGGTGATCAACCCTGCAGGAGAGGGCAGTTAGGGGTGACCAGGCCGGCAGAGGAGGGAAGTTGGGGGCAAACAGGCTGGCAGCAGAGTGGTTAGGGGCAATCAGGAAGGCAGGCAGGCAAGCAGTTGGGAGCCAGCAGTCCTGGATTGTGAGAGGGATGTTCGACTGCCCGTTTAGGCCCGATCCCATCGGGCCTAAACGGGCAGTCGGACATCCCTTGAGGGGTCCCATATTGGAGAGGGTACAGGCTGGGCTGAGGGACAACCCCCCTCCGTGCACGAATTTCGTGCACCGGGCCTCTAGTAAATTATAAAATGAGACCTTTGTACCTTTGTATTAAAATACAAACAGGAGTGACTGTGTGGTTGACTGAAGAACCAATCATACAGGTCTCAGTTTAAAAGATGCCATACTAAAAGTTTAAAATGAAACCTAAATGATTACACATAGGGATAAACAAAGAAAGATTAATTTATACTGTTACAGATATTTAATTTAATATTATTATTGTAAATACAATAGGATTTCCTCTATTGATCAAGTACAGAATAACGGTCATTTAAAATTAATATAATAAAGTTGTTATTCCAAATGTTAAATCTCCAGATAAAGTGACCTGTGCATTTGTTAAAACAGAATGAGTAGTTTAATAAATCAGTAAAATGTTTAATAAACAAGAACTAAAATTGTAATACTAAACTATTAAATTTCCTATTCACTAATTTATTCTACATAAGAAATCACAGCTATGGGTCAATAGGAATATGGAAAGGTAACACTTGTCTGATAGAGGCAGCCTTCGAAAAGCAAATCAAGCAACTATTTTTATTAGGAGTGCTACACAGGGAAATGGCTGGGTTGCCAGTTAATAGATCACTTACCTTGAAATTATATTCCCATTTACCTGCTTTCTGATAAGGTAAATAAGAGAGGTAATAAGTAAAGTCTACATATTAGCTGCTGTGGTTTCAGTAAATACCAATCCAACATATTTTACCTACTAAAAATAAATTCCTTGCATTATGACTCTGAAACACTTGATACAGATGGATATTGAATTCATAACAATATTTTCTCAGTCAACTTGCTCAGTCACATGAAAAACAAGACTTATTTTTAGCATCATATTTTGCTCCCCTTTTTATTTTGTTGCATAGTGTTTGTTGAGCAAAAGTGTTCTGTTCCAAAATTAGACTGTCACACTGTATGTAGCTGCCTGGATGCTCAAAAGGAACTGTGATTATGTGCACTTATTGCAGGAAAATGCGAATTTCAAATGGATTGAAACATGATTGCAATGTTCAAATACAATATAAGAAAACCTGAATTAAATAGAATGGATGAATGACAGACCCTTATGAAAATAATTTTTAAAGTGGTTCAGTGAGATGAAATGTAGGCTTCCCCCGCTCCCTTTTTGACTTAACTCTGAGTCAATGCGTTTTCATAGCACCAAAGTGTTCAGGTAATTTATTCAGGTGATTCTAGATCAGGTGAGGACTTTGCAGATTTGCTAATGATGCTCGCTTGCCCCCAAATCAAACATGTTTAGCTAGGAATAGGTGATACTGAGTTAAATTTATGGTTGTGTTATTTGAGAAATATTTCAATAAGAAAATAGGGCACTATATTTTTAATCAAAGTTGACCAAAGACATACATTGCTTACCAACATGTACTCTATTTCATTCAAATAAAAGTAGAAGCAATTATATATGAATTGTATTATGAATATGGATAAAGTCTAAGCCAGTGGTGGGCAAACCACGGCTCGCGAGCCACATGCGGCTCTTTGGCCCCTTGAGTGTTCTAATGCCACTTCTTCAAAATAGACTCGCCCAGGCCGAAAACTCACTTCTGCGCATGGGCCACGAAGTTTCAATTGCACTGTACATGCGCGCCCGCACGTGGCATTTTGTGGAAGAGCCACACTCAAGGGGCCAAAGAGCCGCATGTGGCTCGTGAGCCGCGGTTTGCGGACCACTGGTCTAAGCAATTAGATCCTACTGACAAAGTAGTTTTATGACTGTTTGTCTCAATAGACAATGCTTATTGCAGAACATCTTTCCAATGATTAAGGGGAAATTCTATGTGAATAAAATTTGGTAACACAAATAATGGATATAATTTATTTCTTCCATTTATAGTACTGTACATTTAACTCATCAGATCATAATCATTGAGAGCATCTAATTGTTTCTAGTTTTTCAATGACCTCAAGAAGAATGTGGAAAAATGTGGAAAGAATGCTCAATTAAGTGCTAGAAACCTGGAGTGTGCAAACCCAGAGAAGGCATTTAAATACTTTAAGCTTATGTTTACTAATGTGAAGAATACAAGTAAAATATTATTATCTTACTAGAGGCTCAATACACAAAATTCATGCAAGAGTAGGCCTTCCTTCTCCCGGCTGCCGGCACCAGCTTCCCTCTGGTACCTGGGACCCAGGCTTCCCTCCTGCCACCAGCAGGCACCCGGACCCGGGCTTCTCTCACAGCCCCAGCTTCGGTCTAATTAGCATATTATGCTTTTGTATTATAAATAGGACTATCATTAGAATTGTATGAGAAAACAGATTATAGAAACTCTGTATACTGTTATTCCCTTCCACTCCCTTCCACCTGCCCATCTAAAAAAGTAAACAAAGCAGTTAAATAGACTACATGTTTTGAGTCTTTATGACACAGTTTCCATTTTTTCTCTGGATCTTCCCACAATTCTGTTCCTATTTATGACTTACTTTTCTAAGGCTGAAAGGATTCCAGGAGATAAGGTGATGGAATATTTCAGCTGTTCACACTGTGAGATTCACAATTGCAGTGATAACTAGCTTTCTTTGAATACTTTATTAGGACCTAATTCTGCCTCCGCTGCTAGTGGGGTGATCTTTGTGCTTTAGAGTTCTGCTGATAAAGGCTCAAAGAAGAGAACTTTAAGGGAAGTTTCAGCTCTATCATTCTGTGAACACCACCAAGTTTTATTCTGCTTTGAAACTGCACCACCTCAGAGGTTTCTCAAAAAAAGAATAATTTGCCTTTGATAGCAATAGATAAAGAATAAATTAAAGAAGTGGCAAGCAGCACTTGTCTACTTTTCACTGGTTGGAATATGAAAAGACTAGAAATACTTGGCAGTTACTCCTCTCTCCTGACTCAGCGCCTCTCACCTTCTGCTCCTGTTCCCTCCCCCTTCTCTCCGGGAAGCCTTGCCATTTTCCTAAGTACATATATGCTGTTTCCTAACTTTGCAATATTTTTCAACAGTGTATAAAAAGACTAAGGAAGATTAGTAGATATTCGGCCACTGTGTAGACCTGTCCTTGTCAAACTGTACTATGTATGTGAATGCCTTAGGGATTTTGTTGAAGTACAGACTCTGATTTAGTGCGTCCAGGGTGATACCTGAGATTCTTAACTTCTATCAAGTTCCCAGGTGCTGTTACTAGTCCTAGAATCACACATTGGGTAGCAAAGATTGGGACCATTCCATAGACTGAAGTGGCCCTAACCCTAAAATTTAGAAGAAGGAATGATCATAAAAAGTAAATATATTCCAATTTTTTTTAAAAAAGTCATTTCCATTTTTCTTACTTTTCACAAAAAATATGTTTTTTATTTCAAAACTGAAATGCCCAGAAAGGCAATGCATCATTCCTACAAATATTCTATTCTCTTGTGACTTCTCTATATTATGATTTATACATTTATAAATTTGGCAAAAAATTTACATTATGATTTAAAAATTTTAATTTAGACAAGTTGAATATCACAACTTAATTTTGAAAACATAAACATGTAAGACAGCAAATTAAACTATTATATAATTATTGAGGTGATTAGATAATTTAAAAATAAACATTTCTCAATACTATTTAAGACATAGTATAAGCTTTATTTGTGTTGTAGAAACAAAATTTCTATGATACAAAATAGTACAATAATCTAAAAATGCTACAAGAGATAACACTCATCCAATTAGTAAGTTTACAAAAACCATTTCTTTATCTTAGTTGAGGCTACCAATTTTATTTTCCACTTTTCTTTCAAAATCCCTTAGTATTCAATAATCCTCCTACTGGCTGATAGAAATAGAAATAAAAACATATGCCTAATTAGCAACAATAGTTATTTCAGAAATGAAGAAACTTGAGTCATGACTATAAAAGCCATTATCCACTCAAAAGTTATAGAAACGTTTAAAGGTTGAGTGGTATTCTAAAATTCAACAACACTCCATCTTATAAAAATATGTACATTCTTCCCCCTTTTCTTAAAATTATATGCTAGCTTTCTTTATTTTAGTACACGCCCAATAAAGTCTTGGGATCCTGGTGAAAACTAAAGTGCAACAATAACAACAAAAAGTTTATTTTTAAAAAATACTTCTTTCAGGATTTCTCCTTTTTCTGTACATTTATCTGCACTTCTCCCCATAGAAGAGGTAGGGAACTGACTAAAAAAAGGTTCAAATTTACTCACATGTATTATTAGAGGAAATGTCTTCTGCAGTCTAACTATAAAGGGTGGTGATGACAATAGTTGACGAGAAAAATAATGGTGGTCAGATAAAGAAGATGACTAAGTATTGAGAGGACCAGAGAGTCTGGATGAAACACAGTGGTGCGACACAGGAAGGATTCATGGTGTTTGCCTTAATTATGTCCCAGAAACTTGGTAATATTATATAAATCTTAGGGACAAACTTTAACCCTCTGTAACTAGGTTCAAATCATCTAAGAATTCAGTAGGTTTTTCTGATATTCCACTTAAGAAATTACAACATCATGCAAATTAAAATGACATTCAAAAAGTTTTTAAAAAGAAGACGTTGTTAAAATATCAATAATACCAACAAATCTGCAGATTCGTTTTTAAAATGTTACTCTTGCAGGGTATTTTAAGCTTTCATAGGAGACTTCATTTGGGAAATTCATTTACCTCTATTGTATGATTTATCATGTAAGAATGAGGTTTACTTCTTATCTTAAATAAGTCACCAACCATTTAATAATGTGGCAAATGTAACCCAGACGACAAATTCACTTTGTTAAGCAAAGAGAAATGAAAGAAATGAAGCTGTTTCAAGATAGCTTCCTCATGCAGAGGAAAATATTTCTTTTTTATTAGCTCCATCTGATGGCTGGTTTGGTGTTTACACACTGCCTGCCTATAAATTCCCAGTAATTTTATTGTTTTTCCCCTCCCTCTCTTCTCTCAGAAAGATGTGCTATATTGAGAAGAGGCTGCTTAACTGATTATGTACCTAATTAGTTTACTGAATTTTGCAAAGTATTTACTATTATAAAGAATGTTCAAGCAAATCTTGTCAGATTTTTCTTTTTTCCTTTAAAGTGAGAAGCAAAAATATCAGAGATTACAACGGTGTAAAATTAAAAATATGAAACTATTGCTGATACTGTTCTGTATGTACATCTGCAAACATAACTCTCAGATAAGCATAGCCTGCCCTTTGCCTAATTTATGTTGAGCATGTACATATGATGACAAATTTTAAGCACATAAAAATGACTTTATGTTTCTCATTTAGATTTTATACTTACAGACTATTTTGGCAAAAACCTATTTATATAATACACCATCTAATATTATGTAATATAAGCATAAGCATACATGCTTGAAAGTGCAGTTTTTCTAATGCAGAAAAAAATAACTCAGGTTTTAAATATATTTGAAATGCAGGGTGGGGCAAAAGTAGGATTACAGTTGTTGTTATGGAAAATAATACAATAATTAATCAATAATAATACAAGAATAAACTCTGTTTTACATACTCACAATGTAAACCTACTTTTGCTCCACCCAGTGTTAACTCAGTTGAAAGATTCAAAAATAAGTAAATTAAGGAAAATACTATACCTCAGCATCATATTCCCATAACTGATTTCCTCTCATGTGGTGGCATTTTAACATGATTACAGGTCCATTGAGTCTAGAAACATCCAAGCACAAGTCATCGGTTCGGATTTCTTTGTCAGCGGTATAAGAAAATACCTGAAAATATAAAATTCAGCTAATAAAATAATATCTTCTTAAAAGCAAAAAGTCACAGTATAGCAGGTTTATCTGTGAAAGTTTTCACATCAAATGAACTTTTCATGATCTCTGCTGTGTGATCTTGTGAAGCTAGTTTATCTCTCCAAGTCCTTTTCCTCAACTGCAAAATAGGGACAGTGTCACATGTTTTATAAGGTTTTTGTGAAGTTTCAATTTAACAAACTAAATTATGAAATGCTTATTATTTGCCGGCACCATCTTTCCTGCACTACACTTGCCTTATAAAGCGCACACAGGTTCAACAAAATAAAGTTTGTAAATTGCAGGAGCTCAATAAAAGGCAGTCCTGGTTCCCACTACCATGTGCCCAATGCCTCACTTAGAGACAAGGATGTTTTTCATAAAGCACTTTACATCTTTCTTTCCATAACAAAAGTACATCATCTAAATTTTATTAAATATTGTTAGTGAGTCTGTGAAGGTGGTAGGATTAACTTCTCTAGGGAGCTCAATAAAGGTAGGCTCTCTGCTTATCTTTCTCATGTGTTGTGGGCTGGGCTTGACTACAATTCTCAAAATATCCAAGAAATGTCAAGGTGGATTGTAGACTCATTGTTAGCTATTCAAACCGATACTATGTAATCTCTATTGCTTTGTTCCTGGTGTGAGTAATTTATTTATAAACATTGATTATTAAAGTTTTATGAGAGTTACTAAGTTGTTTTCTTCCATTGGCTCTGATAAGCATGGTTCAGGATTCTGTGGGTATCTATTTTTTCTCTTGCAAAGTCCAGAAGGAGTATATAAGGAAGATGATCTCAGGGTCTTTTTGTTTCCCAAACCAAATCTGATAAGATTGGAGGAAGTCAGCTCTACAAATCATTTATAAACTCTGGAACCCTAGTCTTTAAGCTGAACAAGTTAGTCTTGAAAGGATTGCTGTTACAGTATGCTACTCAGGATTTCTCTGAAAATCACAAGTCAGAAGAGGAACATGAAAAGTCAATGACGGAGCCCAAGAAACCTCTTAAGCCAACATCTTCAAAGGAAATCCTTCACAAAGGTTATGCATTCTACTCAACAGTATAAAAACGTGATTAAGTGAAGTTCCTTTAATAGAACTATATCTTCCTTTGTAATCTGTTGGTCAAGTTAGTTCTACAAACAACTAAGATGGCAATTTTTATTCAATTATTTTAAGTTCAGCTCTCACATGAGAAGTGAATGACTTTTTATTCCATTTTGTGGACCGTGTCACTTATGATTTTTTCCAAGATTACTTTGATCTCTGTAACAACTCGGGTTTTATTGTCTTCCACTGTATTAGTTTGCTAGGGCCACCATAACAAAAAGTACCACATGCTGGGTGGCTTAAACAATAGAAGTTTATTTTCTCAGAGTACTGGAGGCTGAAAGTTCAAGATCAAGGTATCAACAGAACTGGTTTCCTATGTGAACCTCTCTCCTTGGCTTATAGATGGCCATCTTCTCCCTGTATCATCACATGGTCTTCCCTCTGTGCTTGCCTGTGTCCTGTAGATTAAGGCTCACTCTAATGACCTCATTTTACCTTGATTACATCTTTAAAGATCCTAACTCCAAATATAGTCACATGTTGAGGCACTGAAATTATGACTTCCCCAAGGAAATGCCTGTTGGGTGTCGGCGGGGGGGGGGGGGGGGTGGGGTGGGGGGGGAGGGGGCGCACAGTTCAGCCCATAATACCTATCAACCCTTTAAAATGTATCAAAAGAGATAATGCATCTTTCCCTACCCCTTGATGAAAACTACTGGGTTTATTATTTTTCTGCTTACTTATCTAGATCCCTTGGGGATTCGATTCAGAAATTAGATTGGTCTGTTTAATATTATCAATTGAAACTCTGAGTGAAATCTAGTGGCAGATCAGGTTGGAAGTCTGCAGTGGGATAGGGCAGCCTTGACTTCTCTATTTCACTGTCTTAAGTTTTTTGTTTTGTTTTGATTCTTATCTCCCTTGCCCACTCCCAAATTCCTCCAGGCTTCTAATTAGCTTTTGATTCTTCCAGGTTGGTAAAAGTCTAGGAGAGGTCTTACCTGAACTGTCTCTTTATAGCTCCTTCCTGTTCTCTGGCCTGGCAGAATTTGATGCTCCCTCTCCTGACTGTGGTTCTTCCTAGATTCCCATCACTAAGTACCTCTCACTGCAGTGCTAAGAGGACCACTTTTTATCGCTTGACAACTCAGAGAGGCAAGATGACCCAGGCAGGGCAGTCACTGTAATTCCGTTTCCCGGCCAGCTTTGCCATGTGTGAGTCAGGTCACAGCCTGCCAAACCCCACAAGTATAAGAAGCACATAGGAAGCTCTAAGAGTGGGGTCCTACATAATTTGTAGGGACCAATGCAAAATGAAAATGCAGAACCTATTGTTCAAAATTATTGACTTTCAAGATTACAGGGCCCTGGTCAACTGCAAGAATTGCACACCCATGAAGGTGCCCCTGCCTTGAGTCCTCTTTTCATAGCTGTGTCACTGGAAACTGGCCCCAACCCTCCAGAGGGAGGGCAACTACTCCCCTCACAGAATTCCTTACAAAGTTCTCCACCTTTTGAAAACTCCTGTCCTCCTGTTATGTGTTAAATTGTCTTCCTGCAAAAGATATGCTAAAATCCTAAACCCCAATATCTCAGAATGTGAACTTATTTGGAAATAGGGCCATTGTGGAGGTAATTACTTATGTTACCAGGAGGTCATACTGGAGGAGGGCAGGCCCTTAAACCAAAATGACTGTCGTCCTTATAAGAAGACAGAGACATACAGAGAGAAGACAACAGACCTGTGAATTGGGAGATGGGAATTGGAGCCATGTGCCTACAAGTCATGGGAACTGCTGGAAAATGCCAGAAGCTAGAAGAAGCAAGGAATGATTCTCCCTTACAGGTTTTAGAAGGAATATGCCCCTCTGACAGCTTGATTATTGACTTGTAGGCTTAAAAATTGTGAGACAATAAATTTCTGTTGTTTTAAACCATCCAGTTTATGGTAGTTTGTTAACACCGTTCCTTTTATTGCTATGCAGGTTGGAGGGTCTAAAAATCATGGAGTCGGTGTTCCAAACTGTCACTGCAAATTCTGCACACAGGGAAGTCTGGTTCTATATTTCATATCTATTGTATCTCGGTGTCTGGGATGAAAATTATGACATCCAGTTATACTTTACAAAAGCTTTGGAACAACCATTTTTATAATAATTTTTCTATTTAAATATGCACAGTGATCTTTACTGTGACTAGGTGATTTTTCTTCTTTTATGCATATTTACAGAGCTCAAAATTATTTGTTTCTTAATTGATGTCTTAAATGAGTTTAGCAATAATTTCCAACATATGAAGGATGGTAGCCAATTCCAACCACAATTCCTTTTAATGTTATTCTGATTTTTTTTATTGATTAAGGTATTAGATATGTGTCCATATCCCCTATTCTGATTATTTTTAAGTAAAAGTAAGCATTTTCATTATTCTGTATATGTATCTGGTTTGTTCTGGATTTTTTCATTTCAGTAATGTCCAAAGGAATTTTATAATTCTTCAAATATACACAATGAAGACAAAAATTAAACAATTTTCAAGGACTGCTATGAGAATGATCTTCTAAAATACTCTGCATGAAATTAATGCTTTATTTCACACAATGAAAGATTGTGTCTATACATTCTTTTGAAAGTTTCATCATGCTTAAAATGCTAATGTTGTGTAGTTATTTCTTTAAAAATACTCCTTTATCTTTACAGCTCTGGAAAAATGCAAGCAAATATTTGCTTAGATTAGTAGCATAAGTACATCTTTCAAGCAGTGCAAGTTTCAAAGCAAATTCACTGTTTCCTTATTTGGACTGGACCAAGGCTCCTTCAGCAAGAGGCTCAGGAACTAAACGCCCTCTGCTGGCTCTGTCTTGCCATAGGCCTTTTCTTTTTCCTTGGATGGAGAAATATTTTGCAATATACACAATTTATTATATATAATCTCTCTTTAAAAGGTTCACACACTTATTTTATCCAGCTTCACTATGCAGGTTGGTATTTCCCAAGGTTTAATTTTAATTTATAAAATAATTTTCCTGTTGAGTTCCTCAGAACAATATTTTCCATAAAGTACACTTTTAAGGGACTCTATCCCTTTATGCCAACTGCTTTACTACTTAGATGAAGACATCAAAGCCAACAAATTTACTGGATTCACCCAATTCGCCAGAGCTGCTTAGTGATGGAGGTCTCTCTGGACCCCAAGGTCATTGTCACTATTATTGTACTTGACTCTAGGGCCCCTTACACACCCATCACTTAGTCATTTTGGAGCTTTGGGCCCTCTGGGGGATCACTTTAGGTATCTGAAGTATGATCAATTTGAGAAATTTGTTAACAACCATCCAGAGGGAAAAATTATAAGAAAATAAACACTAGGTTTTTTTCCCCCCTCATTCTATAAAAATAGCCCAGGAAATTTTGTATTGAAATAAAAAGGAGAAAAAAAAAAAAAAAAAAGATGGCGACCGGCAGGAAGGTAGGGAGAGAGAGAGTGTGAGTGAGGAACCCATAGAGGAGAGTGTAGATGTGTGTGGTGTGTGTGTGTGTGTATGAGATAGGGTCAGTTAGATTCTGCAGGTCTTCCAAGGGGCTCCCGAACAGGGCAGCCCTAGACGGCGGAGCCCCGCGCACAAAGCGGACACTTCTCGGCGGCTGGTGCGGACGCGGAGACCACGCCATCTTGAGAAACAGAGCTGCCTGAGACTCGGATCCTGGCTTCTGACACAAACCAGGACCCTGCAGCCACTGGGGACAGAGAACTGCTATCACAGCTTCAGACCAACAGACAACAAGAATCCAGACTTCCCGGCAGATTTCCGTGAGTCAAAGAGCCTATCCCCCTCCTCGCAGGCGCTGATAGCGCCATAGTAACTGATAGACCCGCCCCTCGCACAAGCTGCTCACAGGCGCACGCACAGACAGCGCCATAGTAACTGATAGACCCGCCCCTGGCCCAAGCTGCCAAGCTTTGCGCAGGGACGCGCTCCCTCTTAGGGAATTTGGCGCGCGCTCGCGCGCGGGACAGAAGCAGCTCCCCATCGGGGAAATCTGTCAGTGCGCACAGAGGGCTCCCCTTCGGGGAATTTGGGGGAATTTGGCTCGCGGGTCACAGCTCCCCCTTCGGGGATTCTTAAAAGCGTGCACAGAGGGGCTTCCCTTTGGGGAATTTGGCGCGCAGGACGGACTCCGCCCCCCTTCCGGGACTTTGGGAGAGTGCACTGAGCCGGCTCACCTTCAGGATTTTAAGAATGTGTGCTCTAGCTGGTTTGGCTCAGTAGAGAGAGCACACACAGGACGCAGCTCCACTTCAGGGAATTTGGCACGCCGGACACAGCTGCCTGGGATCCCTGACTCACAGCGCATTCACACTAAGAGCCAGCGACCCCAATTGTTGGTGCGTGCACACACAGGGACCCTGATTCTCAACGAGAAACCGCACAAGGCAACAGAGACTTTGACACTCGAGTCTTGGTGCAGACACAGGGAAACTCTGACTCCTGGCACAGGCTAAGGATCTCATTCTCGGCACATACCAACAGTGTGGTGCAGACAGGGCCCCTGATTCTAAACGTGCACACGAGACCACATGGAACACTGGGGACACTGATCCTGGGCAAGTCTGGTTCCCACCAACCAAAGACAGCCACACGTCCTAGTGTCAGAGCACTTCAGTGAAACTAGGGTGGAGCGAAGTCCCCACAGCACACGGCCCAGGTCCACGCAAACGGAAGCTTGAGCTTTCTGGTAATAGCCAGAATGGGGAAACGAAATAACTCACAGAGGAAAGAAAATGTGGAGTCGCCAAGAAAGGAAATTAGTGAAACTGAAGCTTGCAACATGACCGAAAAGGAGTTCAGAGTAATGGTCATGGAATTTATACATCGGATGGATGAGAAAATCAACAACTTATGCAAGAATCAGGAAGAAATGAAAAGTGATATAGCTACAATCAAAAACACCATGGAAAGTTTCAACAGTAGACTACAAGAAGCAGAGGACCGAATTAGTGAGTTAGAAGATCAGGTACAGAAACAAGCTCAATATGAACAGCAATTGGAGAAAAAAATTAAAAAGCAGGAGGAAAGCCTAAGAGAGCTTCGGGACAACCTGAAACGAAGTAACATGCGTATAATAGGGCTGCCAGAAGGACAAGAAGAGCAGCAGGGATTAGAAAATCTATTCAAAGAAATAATGACAGAAAACTTCCCGGATATGGGAAAGATAAAAGTTACGCAAGTACAGAGAGTCCCAAGCAGGATCAACCCCAAAAGACCCACGCCAAGACATGTCATAATTTCAATGGCAAATATAAATGATAAAGAGAGAATCCTAAAGGCGGCAAGAGAGAGACAGAGAGTTACCTACAAAGGAACACCCATCAGATTGTCAAATGATTACTCAACAGAAACACAACAAGCTAGAAGTGAATGGAAGGAGGTATACAAAGTGTTGCAAAGCAAAGGACTGAATCCAAGAATACTATATCCAGCAAGACTATCAATCAAAATTGAAGGGGAAATCAGGAGCTTTGCAGACAAAAAAAGCCTCAGGGAGTTTATCACCACCAAACCAGCAATGCAAGAATTGCTAAAGGGAATACTGTAAAAAGAAGAAATAAACAGGTAAGAAGGAATACAGACACAAAAATAGATATGACTACAAACAAATACCTTTTAGTAATAACTTTAAATGTAAACGGACTAAATGCTCCAATCAAAAGACATCGAGTAGCTGAATGGATAAAAAAACACGACCCATATATATGCTGTCTACAAGAGACCCACCTCAGAACAAGAGACTCACACAGATTGAAAGTGAAGGGATGGAAAAATATCTTTCAGGCAAATGGAAATGAAAAAAAAGCTGGGGTAGCAATACTTATATCTGACAAAATAGACCTCAAAGTAAATGCCATAACAAGAGATAAGAAAGGCCACTTCATAATACTAAAGGGAGAAATCCAACAAGAAGAAATAATTCTGGTAAACATATACGCTCCCAATATAGGAGCACCCAAATACATAAAAAAACTCCTGGAGGATATCAAGGGAGAGATTAATAGCAACACAATCATAGTAGGAGACTTTAATACCCCACTATCACCACTGGACAAATCCTCTAAACAAAAAATCAGCAAAGAAACAGCAATCCTAAATGACTCACTAGACCAGATGGAATTAATTGACATCTTCAGAACATTTCACCCCAAAGCCACAGAATATACATTCTTCTCAAGTGCACATGGGTCATTTTCAAAGATAGACCATATGCTGGGTCACAGGCAAAGTCTCTTCAAATTCAAGAAGATAGAAATTATATCAAGCATCTTCTCAGATCACAGTGGCATAAAACTGGAAATCAACTACAATAAATATAATCCAAAGAAATCAAACACATGGAGACTAAACAGCATGCTATTAAACAAGGACTGGGTCACCAGAGAGATCAAGGAAGAAATAAAAAACATCATGGCAACAAATGACAATGAAAACACAACAATCCAAAATCTATGGGACACAGCGAAAGCAGTCTTGAGAGGGAAGTTCATAGCTCTACAGGCCTATTGCAAAAAACAAGAAACAATGGTAATAAATTACTTAACCCTACAACTCAAAGAGCTAGAAAAAGAGCAGCAAGAAAAGCCCAGTGTAATCAGAAGGAAGGAAATAACAAAGATCAGAGCGGAGATAAATGACATAGAGACCAAAGAAACAATACATAAGATCAACAAAACCAAGAGCTGGTTCTTTGAAAGGATAAACAAGATTGATGGACCTCTAGCCAGGCTCACCAAGAAGCAAAGAGAGAGGACCCAAATAAACAAAATCAGATATGAAAGAGGTGAAATAACAACAGACCCCGCTGAGATACAAAGGATTGTTACAAAATACTACGAACAACTCTATTCCAACAAACTGGACAACCTGGAGGAAATGGACATATTCCTAGAAAAATATAACCTTCCAAAAATCAATCAAGAAGAATCTAAACAGCTCAATAGGCCAATAACTATGGACGAAATTGAAGCAGTCATCAAAAATCTTCCGGCAAACAAAAGCCCGGGGCCTGATGGCTTCACAGGAGAGTTTTACCAAACTTTCAAGGAAGAACTAAAACCTATCCTCCTCAGACTATTCCAAAAAATTCAAGAGGAAGGAACACTTCCAAGCTCCTTCTATGAAGCCAGCATCACCCTAATACCAAAACCAGACAAAGACAACACAATGAAAGAGAATTACAGACCAATATCCCTCATGAACATAGATGCCAAAATCCTCAACAAAATTCTAGCAAATCGGCTCCAGCAGTACATCAGAAAGATCATACACCATGACCAAGTAGGATTTATCCCAGGAATGCAAGGATGGTACAATATCCGCAAATCAATAAACGTGATACATCACATAAACAAATTGAAAGATAAAAATCACATAGTCATATCCATTGATGCAGAAAAAGCATTTGACAAAATCCAACACCCTTTCTTGATAAAAACTCTCAACAAGGTGGGAATAGATGGCTCATACCTCAACATAATAAAAGCTATATATGAAAAACCCACAGCAAACATCATACTCAATGGACAAAAACTAAAAACATTTCCCCTAAGAACAGGAACAAGACAGGGATGCCCACTCTCACCACTCCTGTTTGACATAGTACTGGAAGTATTAGCCATTGCAATTAGACAAGAAGAAGAAATAAAAGGCATCCAAATTGGAAAAGAACAAGTAAAGCTGTCTTTATTTGCAGACGACATGATATTGTACATAAAAAATCCGAAAGACTCCGTCAAAAAACTAAAAGACTTAATAAATGAATTCGGCAATGTAGCAGGATACAAAATTAACGCCAAGAAATCTATGGCCTTTCTATACACCAATAGTGAACTTACAGACAGAGAGACTAAAAAGGCAATCCCATTTACCATCGCACCAAAAAAATTAAGATACCTAGGAATAAACTTAACTAAGGAGGTAAAAGACCTATACACAGAAAACTACAGGACACTGAAAAAAGAGATAGAGGAAGACGTAAACAGATGGAAGAACATACCATGTTCATGGATTGGTAGAATCAATATCATTAAAATGTCCATACTACCCAAAGCAATCTATAGATTCAATGCACTCCCCATTAAAATACCAACGGCATATTTCACAGACCTTGAAAGAACTCTCCAAAAATTCATCTGGAATAAAAAAAGACCCCGAATAGCCACAGCAATCCTGAGAAAGAAGAATAAAGTAGGAGGGATCTCAATACCAGATTTCAAGCTGTATTACAAAGCCACTGTTCTCAAAACAGCCTGGTACTGGCACAAGAACAGACACATAGATCAATGGAACAGAATAGAGAATCCAGATATTGACCCAAACCACTATGCTCAATTAATATTTGACAAAGGAGGCATGAACATACAATGGAATAAAGATAGTCTCTTCAATAAATGGTGTTGGGAAAATTGGACAGATACATGCAAAAAAATGAAGCTTGATCACCAACTTACGCCATACACAAAAATAAACTCAAAATGGATACAGGACTTAAACATAAGACAGGAAACCATAAAAATACTAGAGCAATCCACAGGCAGCAAAATGTCAGACATATGCCAAAAGAAATTCTTCACTGACACTGCCCCTAGGGCAATGGAAGCTAAAGAGAAAATTAACAAATGGGACTACATCAAAATAAAAAGCTTTTTCACAGCAAAAGAAACCATCAACAAAACAACAAGAAGGCCCACTGCATGGGAGAACATATTTGCAAATGGCATCACTGATAAAGGTTTAATCTCCAACATCTACAGGCAGCTTATACAACTTAATAAAAGGAAGATACATGATCCAATAAAAAAATGGGCAACAGACCTAAATAGAATCTTTTCAAAAGAAGACAGAAGGAAGGCCAAGAGACACATGAAAACATGCTCAACGTCACTAATTATCCGAGAGATGCAAATCAAAACAACAATGCGGTACCATCTCACACCTGTCAGAATGGCTATCATCAACAAATCAACAAACGACAAGTGTTGGCGAGGATGCGGAGAAAAAGGAACCCTCGTGCACTGCTGGTGGGATTGCAGACTGGTGCAGCCACTGTGGAGAACAGTATGGAGTTTCCTCAAAAAACTGAAAATGGAACTCCCATTTGACCCAGTAATCCCACTCCTGGGAATATATCCGAAGAAACTAGAAACACCAATTAGAAAGGATATATGCACCCCTATGTTCATAGCAGCACAATTCACCATAGCTAAGATTTGGAAACAGCCTAGGTGCCCGTCAGCAGATGACTGGATCAGAAAACTGTGGTACATCTACACAATGGAATACTATGCTGCCATAAAAAAGAAGGAATTCTCATCATTTGCAGCAACCTGGGAGGAATTGGAGAACATTATGTTAAGTGAAATAAGTCAGTCAATGAAAGAAAAATACCACATGATCTCACTCATTTATGGATAATGAAGAACATTATAAACTTGAACAAAAAGATAGATACAGAGATAGTAAAGCATCAAACAGACTGTCAAATTACAAGGGGAAGGTTAGGGAGAGGTGGGGGAGATAAGAGATCAATCAAAGGACTTGTGTGCATGCATATAAGCATGACCAATGGATGCAAAACTCTGGGGGGTGGGGGCATATATGGGAGTGGGGTGTGGGGAGGGCAATGGTAAGATATGTACACATATAATATCTTAATTAAAAAATTGGAAAAAAAATAAAAATAAAAAGGAAAAACATTTAGCAACAAAAGTTAGAACTTTAGCATTGTGATTTTTCAAAATGCTCTCTTTTACTGTATGTCACACAATCCTGAAATCAGCACAGATGGAACTGAATTCATCAATGGAGCTTCTAAGCAAAGAGACTTTGCTCCCAGACAGGTCCTTTTTCTGTTACTTGATTCCAGGCTGCATCTATAGCCTGTTTGCCCAGTGGTTTGTGCAGAAGAGGTTAAGGAGAAGTAGCTAGCTTCTAGCTGTGTATTCTTAACTTACATGCCTAGATGACATCTGTGGTGTTTCACAATTCCAATGATCTAAAACTGTTATTAAAAACAGGATGTGGGTGTGAATCTCGTGTTCAATGTTTCCATCCTGTCCTGAAATCATCTGTGACGTATCAATACTTTCTTCTTTCACTTCATTAAAACTGAATGTAATAATTTGCTGTTTCTTAATTCGTGCTCAGCAGTCATCTCATTCTTGAGTCCCTGACCCGGGATGTGCTGATCACATCACTATGACTATTCTTCCTGTTCTGCTCCACTCAGGAAAAGATTGCCCTCCTTATATGACTTTCTTCAGCAGCTCTTTGTAAGGACTCTTACCTCGATAGCTTGCTCGCACTGTGTTGTAGGTGTGGCATCATTTGTGTGTATCTTGGAGCAGGACAGCACTAAAACAATGGGCTTTGGAAAATGACACAGACCTGGGCCTGAGACTTCCCTCCACACTCTGCTATTTGAATGTGCAGATGTGGACTCTGGTGAATTCTCAGAGCAGAGTTACTGTGAAGCTTTGTCAAAATCTTGGCTTCCTTATCTGGGAAAAGAGACAAAGATGCCCCTGGTCTCCTGAGCTATTTCAGAGTTTGAATGAGATAATCCATGTAAACTCTAAACACAGTAGCTGCCCCAAGTAACATCTAAGTATAGGTTATTATCTGTGCAAAATCTAGACATATAATCTATATTTATTGCATTCTGTCTCATCCTTTGTTTTATTTTTAAGCCTGTTGTCCCTATAGCAATACTAAGGATATTTTTTCAATATCTATGGAAACAATTCTAGGAAAAATGTATGTGCCCAATAATTACTTACTGAACTGAAATGAAAACAATTTGCCTTTAGAAGTCTCTAGTTCACTTTGTGGAAAACAGAGAAAGAAAGTTAATATAATAAGCGGGATGCACTAATACAATAACAAAATGTGATTGATGTTTCTACTTTCCACTTCATTGTGAAATATTCCCATTTTAAACACTACTGATGTTAAAGATTATATATGTTTAATACTTTAAGCTGCCTTGAAGGGTTTTCAAGGAAGTCTAGAATTTAAGAAATCTAACGTGTAAACATTATGCCCAGATACTTATATCTTATCATTGTAGTATTAAATACAAATTTAAGCCCAAACACAATTCCTTCCAAAAGACACCCCACTAGCTATTTGAATGTGCAGATGTGGACTATGGTGAATTCTCAGATGACCCCAACTTTCTTGCCTGCTGGTGTACATGCCCTGTATAAACACGCCTCCTTTGAGTATGGTTGAGACTTTGACTATGACAGGAAAGTCACTCCATGATTACATTATTCTATACAAGACCTCCTTTTAGCCAACAGAAAAGAGAGATTTTCCTACTGGCCTTCAAGACCCAAACTGCTGCCTAGCCAGCATGGCTCAGTGGTTGAGCATTGACCTATGAACCAGGAGGTCATGGTTCGATTCCCGGTCAGGGTACATGCCTGGGTTACAGGCTCAATCCTCAGTGTGGGGGGTGCAGAAGGCAGCCAATGAATGTTTCTCTCTCATCACTGATGTTTCTCTCTCTCTCTCCTTCTCCCTTCCTCTCTGAAATCAATAAAAATATATTTAAAAAAGAAAAGACTCAAACTGCCACGTTTTGAAGAGGGCCATACGACAGGGAACTAAGGGCTGTCCCTTGCTGCTGAGAGCAACCATTGGCAGAAAGCCAGGAAAAAAACAACACAAAAAGCCATAACACCACCAAAAACCACAAAGAGGGGACCTCAGTCTTCCTACTGCAAGAAACTGAAGCTGACCAATAACCAGAAATCCTGGAAGAGGATCTGGAGCCTCCTGGATTGAAATCACAGCTCCAGGCAACACCTCTATATCAGTTGTTTGCAACCTTGAGCAGACATCTCAGCCACATCGAGCCTGAATTTCCAGCCCACAGAACTGTGAGGTAATCATTTTATGTTGTACTAAGCCACTAAATTTATAGGGCTTTTTGTTCTACAACAATAGAAAACTAACGCACTGACCATCAGGAAAAAGGAGGTTCATGCAAAAACTAGAATCATTCTCACCAAGTGGAACACCTTCTCCTATGCTGTGTCTCTATCATTTATTCATCCAACCATTCATCTATTTATTCAACTGATACTTTTGAGCACATAGAATCTTCAGGCTTTCTCCAATCCATATAGGCCCTTTATGAAACTCTGAATGTGATATATCAACATCGAATAGAGTGCCAACATTTCTGTAAGTTTCTTCCAATATTCCAGCCTGCCTTGAACTCTATCCTCCAAGTGCTCATTACTAATGATTTTCTGTAACATTTATCTTTCTCTTGCTGGTCCTGTGTGCTATGTTTTTCCACTGATTGTATCATTTCTTCAGTATTGGTCCTCACACATATAAATTGCAGAACAAGAAAAGTGCATTCTTGGATGGAATACTCTCCTTTAGCCCTGGGCAATTTAATACCAACTTTCCCTAAGATCAGGCTCTATTTAGTGTGGCTTCCTCCAAAAGCTGACATTGAGACGAGGATTCAAAGGCAAGCAGTTTATCAGGTAGATGATCCCAGGACAGACCACTAGAGCAATAAGGAAGGGAAAGTAGCCAATAGAAGACACATAATTAATGAATTGTACTGTGGGCAACTGAAGCTTAATCCTGTTGGGGATCTTTGGCAACTAATATAGAACAAGCCCCCTAGTCTCAGTCTCCTCCAAGGTGAAGGAGCTGGGTAATGACACCACGGCCCCCAGCTTTTGCTTGAAGAGTGCTTCTGGGGAGTAGATCTGATTCATTCCCCAGGTGTGACTAGACGGACAAAGCAGCCTCTGGCAGTAAAGGGACAGAGGTTCTGGCCTTTGGATGTGGAGCTGGAAGCACATGGAAGGAAAGACATTAAACAACATTTGGGAGCCCCTGGTGTGCATTCAACAAAATATCAGTCATTTAAAAGACAATGTATATTAAATATGATGTACCACATCTCATATACTATACGTTTCTTCAAGAACCTTTCAGGTAAGCATTATTATTCTTTTAAAAATGAGGAGAATGAGGTTTAAAAAGGTTAAATAACTTCCGAAGTCACTCATTTTGAAAATGAAAGGACCTGTCTTTGAAGTATGGTTTATCAGGCCCCAAATACCATGCCCTTTTCACACACTTTTCACATGCTCTTCCTCACATTAGCATTTTGCTTCTCAATTATTTTTTAAAAAAATTAAACTCCATACTTTATTCAGATTTTATTAATTTTCCCCTAAAATTCCACATGAGCCCATGTTCATTTTTTCCCAGCATCCCATCTAGATTACCACATTATATTTAGTCATCACATCTCCTTAGCCAACTGTCATGTTCAGACTTTCCTCTTAAAAAAAATTATATATATACATACATACATATATATGTATATGTACATATAGATATATATGTATGTACATATATACACAAAATTATATACATACATACATACATACATACATATTGATACATACATAATCAATACATACATACATGATTGATTTCAGAGAGAAAGGGAAAGGCAGAGA
Source organism: Cnephaeus nilssonii (assembly GCF_951640355.1). Lineage (NCBI taxonomy): Eukaryota > Metazoa > Chordata > Mammalia > Chiroptera > Vespertilionidae > Cnephaeus > Cnephaeus nilssonii. The sequence goes on from NC_137081.1 coordinate 59,548,779, forward strand.
GAAATAGAAACATTTCTATTTCCTGACCAGGAATCGAACTGTGACCTCCTGGTTCATAGGTTGACACTCAACCACTGAGCCACACTGGCCACACTGGCCAGGCTCCACTTTCCTCTTTTTGATGACTTTGACAATTTTGAGGAGAAGAAGTAGGGTAATTTCCCTCAGCTTGGGTTTGTCTAATACTTATCTAATGGTTAGTTTGAGGTTATAGGTATTTAAGAGGAAGGTCACACAGAGGAAGTGCAGTTGTCATTACATCATATCTAGGGTGCATGGTATCAACCTGACTCACAATGTACAACTTGGATCACTTACCCGGACATAGCACTTGTCATGTTTCTTCACTATAAGTCACCACAACCCCCTTCCATCGTCTAGTCTTTGGAAGCAAGTCAATAAGCAGAGCCCACATATAAGGTGGGAAGAATAAAAAATTCCATCTTCTGGAAGGGCGATCATAAATTATTTGGAATTCTGTACAGGAGATCCCAGAGGTCAATGTTAATGTGTCTTAACTTCAGTCTAAAATTGGGCATCATATCCTTTTATTTGATTTACTGTTTCTTAAGATTCCCATAATAAAACATTAATCCAGCTCATGAGCCACTTTTTTCACTCACTGGATAAAGAAAAGGTCTCTGTAGTAGGTGGATTCTGCCACCTACAAGTGGCATTTTCTCTCTGCAGTCGTTAGGCCCTGGATTGAGCACCCGCAGGTGTGACCTTTAAATACTGCTTTGTTCATTCCTTGATGCTACAGTGGCCATAAAATGCATTTCGGAATTTGTTAAGAATCAGGGGTTTTTTTGGAAAAAGAAAGAACCTCTTAAAACAAAAGCAAAAATACACGAAGTTCTGCATATTCCATCCAGATGCACATATTTTACTTCTTTTAAACTTAAAAAAATCCCCAAATCTATTTATAAAGTTAGCAACTAAAGAGTTGAAATATGTCTATCTGGTAGGTTTTCATTAGAAGCCTAAGATTCTTTATGAGAAATGAAGATGGACGCTAGGCTGTTTCCATGGTAACTCACTGAAGCAGGCCTTTTTTTCATTTAATGGAAAGGTATCATTTCTGTACATACCACATGTAGCTCCTTGCTCTGTATTGGATCAAGTCCTTTGATAAAAGAATAAAAGAAATGCACTGCAAAAAAGTTCTATAGTTCTGTCCCTGCTTGTGGTTAAATTATACTTGGGCACTAAATAACAAGAATGAAAAGCCCTTTTCATTTTGGCTATATTCATTCACCAGGCCATTTTTAATAACAAAAGTGCATGTCCAAGTATTTTCATGAGTTTGTATTAGACATAGGTTACAAGCTATTCTTTGACAACCTTTGCAGTCTGAAAGCTCTTTGCTCCTTTGTCCCCTCAGTTCAAAATTTCCTTGCTTGAAACTTACATTCTATTATTATCTTAGGTACTCTACTTATCAAACTTAATTTTCTACTCTCCCTAGTCCAGGACTGCCACTCCATTTGGTCCTGTATCCTACTCGCTGTCCTCAGACACCCATTCTTTGTGCTCACTGTCAGTTTTCTGAAGCCTTTTAGAACCATTCCTGTCCTTATCATACCTTTTTTTGTGAATGCTTCCTACATAACAGCAAAAAAAATTCTTTGTTTCAAGAATCATTGTTTTATATTACTGTTGAGATTGAGTATAGGAATTATGTTCCTATTTACTTATTTATCTTTCATCTTGTAAAAATGTGGAAGTGGATTTACACAAAATTTTATATTTATGACATAAAAATAGATAATAGGGAGGAAACAAAAGAGAAAAAACACATCCACATCTATATATATAAAACTCTAATGTGCAAATAGACTGAACGGTGGAACAACCGAACAACCGTCGCTATGACATGCACTGACCACCAAGGGGCATGTGCAGAACATGGTGGGTATAAGCAGCAGGTGGCAGAGTGCAAAACATGGTGGGCGTCGGCTGTGGTGGGATGGTGGAGCAGATGAGTGGGGGCGCCAGATCAAGGCAGGGCACCGGCTGCTGTCATTGGGGTAAGGCTCTGGTGGTTACTGAAAATTCTTTGCTCCCGTGTGCCATGGTCCCACCCAGCACTTGCACCTGCTGCTGGCGCTGGCCCCGCTCACACCCACTGCTGGCACCAGAGCCACTGCTGGCACCCTCTGCCAGTGCCTGATGCCGGCCCTGATTGCCCCTCAGGGTTTCTCTACCTCGCCCTGCTTCTGAGGGGCAATCGGGGCCAGCAGCCACCTCTTGCATCCACTGCTGGCACCAGCCCCACTTGCACATGCTGCTGGCACCAGCCCCAATTGCTCTGCACTTTCATCAGGTGCGAGCAGGGCCGGCGCCATCAGTGTGTGGAGGTGGCAGTGGCGGGAGTGGGGCTGCCAGCAGACAGGGAATGGGGAGGGGGGGCCATGGCAGGATGGGCCAGGCGGGGGCACGAAGGATGGGCCGAGACCCACCCCTGTTGTCACCGCAGCCTTGTGGCCCACAGTTCCTTTCAAGATGCATGGATTTGTGCACTGGGCCCCCACTAAAAATAATCTACACTAATAAAAGAGAAACATGCAAACTGACTGTACCTCCACTACGCCCACAAGCCACACCCACAAGCCAATCAGGAGAAAGTATGCAAATTAACCCGACCAAGATGGCTGTGGCCATGGAGTGAGCAGGAGGCTTGTGTTTCTCTGGCCAGCCCTGGCCTCCGCTCAAGGTTACAAAGTTTCAATTATAGAAGATAAATAAATCCCAACAAAAATGGTGGCAGCCATGGAGCTGGAGAGAGCAGGAGGCTTTTGTTGCCCCTGGCAATGGAGGAAGCCAAGCTTCCCACAGCCCTGGCCTGCCCTGGCCTCCACACAAGGTTACAAAGTTTCAATTATAGAAGATAAAAAAATACCAGATACCAGGGCCTCCACTTGGGTCACCGGGGGGCATGGCTGGCCTCCAACCACCACAGGCCCCTCACCCAGGCCACCCCATGCCCTGAGGGAACCCCCAACCTGATCCGGGACACCCTTCAGGGCAAACCAGCGGGCCCCCACCTGTGCACCAGGCCTCTATCCTATCAAATAGAAGAGTAATATGCAAATTGACTGTCACTCCAACACACAAGATGGCTTCCCCCATGTGGACACAAGATGGCTGCCACAAGATGGCCAACAGGGGAGGGCAGTTGTGAGAGACCAGGCCTCCAAGGGAGGGCAGTTGTGGGCGATCAGGCCAGTAGAGGAGTGCAGTGGGAGGGACCAGGCCTGCAAGGGAGGGCAGTTGGGGGTGATCAAGCCTACAGGGGAGGGCAGGTAGGGGTTACCAGGCCGGCAGAGGAGGGAAGTTGGGGGTGACTGGGCCTGCAGGGGAGGGCCGTTAGGGGTGACCAGTCCTGCAGGGGAGGGCAGTTAGGGGCAATCAGGCTGGCAGGGGAGCAGTTAGGCATCAATCAGGCTGGCAGGGGAGTGGCTAGGGGGTGATCAGACTGGCAGACAGAAGTAGTTAGGGGCAATCAGGAAGGCAGGCAGGCGAACATTTGGGAGCCAGCAGTCCTGGATTGTGAGAGGGATGTTCGACTGCCCCTTTAGGCCCAATCCTATCTGAGATCAGGCCTAAACGGGCAGTTGGACATCCCTCGAGGGGTCCCAGATTGGAGAGGGTGCAGGCTGGGCTGAGGGACACCCCTTCCTCCCCGTGCACAAATTTCATGCACCGGGCCTTTAGTAATATAATAAAAATAATCTAAGAATGAGCTAATATAAATAATAATCAATAGAATATTATTAATTTTTTCTGTATGGACTATGTGTTTAGTAGGAAAGGAAAAAAACAACAATACGCAAAAGAAAACCTCTTACTCAGGAGACAAATAACTCTTGATAATATCCAGTACAGTACTAGTATGAAATTCTCTTAAGGGAATCCATGGGAAGGACTCTATGTCATTAACAAATAGCATCTTCACCACCTTCCTCATACACAAAACAAGAGTTGGTGCTTTAGGTATATTTTTGTATTCCCCTTGGTGCCCATATGCTATTTGGGTACATGTGTGGTATTTATATGGTATTCAACAAAATCTTGAGTAATAAGTTTATTTTTTCTTTCTTTAAATCATTAGTTTTTGGTTAGCTAGCAGGTTGCTCAAAACTGTCACATTGTTCTGAGACATTTTCTAAAAGCATTTGTTTTCTAAATGTTTTCCCCCTGCTAAATTCAAGCTTTCTAAATTCAGTTATCCTGTCACTGTCTCAAAGATTTCACAAATCATTTGGATTTCCTGCTCTTGCCTCTTTAACAAAAGAGATTAAGAATACTAGAACTGATGGACATCTAGTTCAAACATATCAATGTATAGTATTGGACACTGAAGGACAGAAAGGACAAAGGACTTTCATAAAGCCACTCACTGCCTTGACAGAAGGTTTGTGCCCCACCCCCCTCTCATATATGAAGCCCTAAAACTGCCAGGTGATGGTATTTGGAGGTGGGATCTCTGAGAAGTAAATAGATTTAGGTGAGGTCATGACTGAGGGGTCCCCATGATGGGATTAGTGTCCTTATAAGAAGAGGACGAGACCAGAGCTTGCTTTCTGTCTCTGGCATGTGAAGAATGATGCATAAGAAAAGCATCTGAAGATAAAGTGAAGAAAGGAATGAGGTTCTGAAGATTGAAAAGGCACAGAGAGAAAAGTTCTACTGGGACCAAATAGTTGATGTAGAAAAGCCTATATCTTGGTAAAACTAGCAGAAAATGTGGAACCTATCTCTAAGCAACAGGAACTTTAGAGCAGATAAACTGGTTGGCTGAAGAAGCAGGTTAATGCTGCTCCCAGCAAAACATTTTTCTTTTAGTAGATTTTTTGGTTAATAGCCTACAATTCTCAGTGAGTAGAGTTCTATTGGTGGTGTGGGATAAGAGAGGTATATATGCTTCTGTGTGTGTGTTGGGTTTTATTAAACTAGGATAATATGCAACTTTCTGCTTTATGAGAATGTGTGATATTTTCCTTTTTTACAGAAGGGTGTTTTTTTAAATCAAAATATTATGGGAATCTCATTTATTAAATGAAATGAAATGTATGTGAAATTTCCCAGAGTATTTAACATATCTTAAAATTTGAGCCTATGGAAATTTAGTTTGAAACACTTTAGAGTGTGGGCTGATATAATGATACATTATAATTAAATATCATTATGTTTAATCAATAAAATAAATATTTTTATCCTACTATGTGCACTGATATCACCATTTCCTAAGACACCTTCTTAGAGACTATCATCCCCTCCAAGCCCAGTCTGGTGCCCCTCCTTGTTGCTCCCACGGCCCATTTTCCAATTACTGCTTCTTGATCAGGAATCACAGTAGAACGTTTTACCATTTCAACACTAGGAATAATTGAGCCTTTTCTGAAGCTGGTTTACTCCTACATTTTGACATAATGAATCATATAATCCATTTTGTACTTGTAGCTAGAAAGCTAAGAGCCAAATTGTGGCTTATTAAAATGAATGTAAGATTTCAGGGAATTAATTTTAAGTACTTTTACAGTAAAATAGTAAAAGTGCTTTGTAGGTTGACTTGCATTGCCAATTTTTCCATGGCTTTTGAAAAAAAATAATGTCGTATGTGATCGATGTTAACTATCATTATGCAGAAGTACATAAAATTAGACTGTACAATGTTTAGAAGAAAAAATAAATCTAAGAAACAGACAATATTAGTATTTAATTTTTAGGAAACATTTAGAAAAAAAAAGTCTCACATCTGAGTAACTCCTACCAGGGAAAGAAAAGGGTTGAACACAATGGATTTGCCATTTGTTACTATGCCAGGAAATATTCTGGCCAGGCAAAACTAGGCAGAATTAGATCTTAAGTTTAAGTTCTTGAAAATTTTAATCAACTCCAAGCTTAATAGATGTTCTTTTAATGTAAATAATAATGCAATTTATTTGAATTAAGAAAATGTTATTTATGATTATTTGCTCAGTTCTTTTTTTTAATTTTTAAAAAAATATATTTTATTAATTTTTTACAGAGAGGAAGGGAGAGGGATAGAGAGTTAGAAACATCAATGAGAGAGACATCGATCAGCTGCCTCCTGCACACCCCCTACTGGGGATGTGCCCGCAACCAAGGTATATGCCCTTGACCGGAATCGAACCTGGGACCATTCAGTCCGCAGGCCGACGCTCTGTCCACTGAGCTAAACCAGTTAGGGCTCAGTTCTTGAGTTAAGATTTAAATAAATTACAACAATTTTTAGAATCCCAGTGCAGAATTTATTAACTATTAATTAAAGAGGCCATTATCATTTAATATTATAAGCATTCACTTTAGTTATTTTATATTTTTCAATTTTTTAAAATGTAGGACTTAGAGCTTATTGAAAATTTTCTCTGCTACAATGACACTAAAATTGAAAAGAGAATACAAAAAGTCAAAATAAAATGGAATCTCCATAAGCAAAATTTCCATAATTGAAACATTCTGTAGAACCAGTGTAATTTAAAGCTGTATTCTTTTTAGCTACCACTTCATTTCTTGCAGTAGCAAGATGAAATAATATATATTTTTAAGTTTGAGGTAAGTTTAATATCTTAGACCTCTTTTCCAAAGAGGTGAATTGCTTACAGATACTAAACTAGATTATTTCTGGAGTTTCTCCTATATTAATTTCCTGTGGCTGCTGAGACAAATGATTACAAACTTAGTGGCTTAAGGCAATGGAAGTTTATTCTCTTACGGTTCTGGAGGCCAGAAATCCAAACTCAGTTTCACTGGGTAGAAATCAAGGTACTAGTAGGTCAGCATTCCCTCTGGAGGCTCAAGGCAGAACCTCTTCCTTGCCTCTTCTAAAGCTTCAGGGCAACTGCCTGCATTCCTTCACTTGTAACCAGATCATTCCTTCTCTGCCTCTGTGGTCACATTGTCTTGTCTTATTCTGTGTGTGTCAAATTGCTCTCTGCTTATCAGGATACATGTGATTGTATTTAGTTAGGGCCAACCAGATAATCCAGGATAACCTCCCCATCTCAAAACCCTCGACAGAATCACATTGTGAAGTCATTTTAGTTGTATCAGGTAACATTCACAGGTTTTAAGGAGTAGGATGTAGAAATCTTTGGGGGTCATTTTTCAGCCTACCACAGCTCCAAGTCTAGGCATTTTCAAAGAAACAATTTCATTCTCCAGGAAGATTTTTCCTTTATGTGGGTGAAATGCTGAAACTATTTCTGTGATAACAGCAGGTTTTTAAGTAACTTAGAAATTTTTGTATGAACATTTTTTACTCATTCATTTATATAGTAAGCAATTATTGCTATAGAAGATTAAAAAAGGAAAAGAACTAATTATTGCTTTCAAGAAGAGTTTACAATTTATTTCTGAAGATACGATGGATAAACATACATAACTGAATGACAGCATAAGGGCTAAAATGTAAGAGAAATATTGAGAGATAATATAAAAGTAAAAAAAAATGAGAAACATTTAAATATTATGAGTTCAGAAGAAGGAAATATCATCGTAGATTGCAAAGTAGAAAAAAATGCAATACTATATGAAGAAGATTGAGTTTTGAATTGGAACTAGATAAACTACGTAAACTATGGAACTGTGTAAACTAGAATTTATATAGTTAGAAAAGTAGGTAAAGGTCATATCAAGTTGGTATAAGAAAGATGATTAGAAAAACAAAAACAAATTAATAACAATTTTTTTTTTCAAGTCTGGTCTGGCTATACTCTAAATAGAGTTGAAGGAGCTGAGAATCTGTATTGGTGAGCAACAGGAGATAAACTTACAAAGGTAGGAAGTGGTCAGATTAGATAGAACTTGGGCTTGTAAAGAACATTATTTTTATCTTGTAAAAACCAGGAACTTAAAAAAACGTTTTGTTAGTTTTTCTAGTTGGGAGTGATATGTTGGAAGGAGTCCTCACTTCATTATGGAATGTGAGTAGAGTGAAGATGGGAGCAGATTGGAGCTATGGGGAAGCTATATTGACAACTATTATAGTAATCAAACTATTGAGGCAATCAAAGCCCAGACAGAGAAAGTAGAATTATTATTGAAAGAAAAGAAGAAATAGATAAAAATGACACTAGAAAGAATCCACAGGGCTTAGTGTCTAGTTTGGGGAGGACAGGGGTGATGAAAGGTAAGAGAGGAAAATGTAAAAGATGGATGAAAAAAAAAAAGGCCTTGAATAAAAGATGTAGTTATAGATACACTGAGCTTGAGGCTACACTTCTTCATTCAAATATAAATGTGCATTAGTCAGTTTGAAACAATGCCCAGTGACTGTTATTACTTTAGAGTTTCTTTATAGGTAAATTCGAGGGGATCAATTACCTAGGAAAATAAATAATAGGCTCACTGGCTTGTACCTGTATCCCAAAGGCTTTGTTGACACAAGAGTGATCTTGTAATTGTAGGCCCTGTTGAGACTTTCTCAGAATGAAACTAACTCTTGTTGATGGACTTGAGGATGAGCAGAAACCTTATGATCTCCAGAAAAAGTGGACCAATGTAAAATGTTTGTTTTGGGATATTCTCTCCTACTGACATCATAGACTAACATCATCTAGAGTTTCTCTTATAGGCTAAGATAGTAAGGTTTTGTTAAATGAATGATTGAGCCAAATTACCATTTCATCCTCAGTATATTCTACTCTTCATGTAGGAGCATAAGCCAAGACTAGAGATGTTCTCCCAACCAAGCATTAATTAGATTGAAAGGCTCTTAGAATAATTCCTATTTCTATAGAAGTTATACTAACTCTGCTCTCTTCTAGCTTGCATATATCCAACTCATTTAAACATTTAATGAATGGCACGTATTCATTCTTTCCTCATAGGCCATTTCATTTCACTTGCAAATTTACTTCGTGAAATCCCTGGTGAGTTTAAATTCCATCATGCAAGTTACTAAAATTGGACAAAATTAGTGTAGAAATGGCTTCTAAGTAATTATATTACTTATAAAAATGCAAACTTTAAAGTGAATACATATGTGTTGAATGAATATATTCATTACAATCTGGGAGTACATTAGCATGTACTACTAAAATAATTAAGCTTTCTATAGGAGAGGGTCCGTAATGAGGAAAGTATCTATAACTCTCAAAAATTTGTAATATACCTGTTATAATGTTAGATTCTTCTTAAGTATAAATAATTTTAGAGGAGGATGAGATATTTGTATAAAAGTATAGATAAGACCTAATGGTCTCTTCTTTATCTTGGCAGACAAGGAGTTTTAAAAAATGGTTAGCATAAGCTTTCCTAAAGGCTTGCTACCTTGAAAAATGGCTCTGAATCACCTACTGCAATAAATTACATGGAATGTTTCTATGTGCTTTCTAGCTCTCTTCAAATGAGTGTCTTTAGGGAGAAAAAGAAACATTATAAACACATTTGCTAAAATGTGAGCATTTTTCTATCACTTTATGTTTTTTGTATTTTTTACATTTGGAAGGAATGAATACAATATGTATGGGGGTTGCTCCCCTCCCCCTGTTTTGTTTTGAAAATGTATTGCAATTCAACGGGAAGCAGCATTGAATTTAAAAAAATTGTATACTGATACTTAATTTCAAATAAATGGTTATTTTAATAAACATACTAATCTAATTTGTATCCAGGTAAATTTGAAATAGAAATTAGTGTCAATATTTCAGTTGATATAATATGTGCCCAATGAGACTAAGCTCTATTTGCCAATTTTTGTATTGGCTCCTTTAAGATGATATAAATGTCATTTGAAAGCATCTCATTAAAAACAATGGTATTTCTACATCAAAAAGAGAAAACATAAAGGCAAGCAATGATTGGAATACATAAACTGTTTAAAAGTCTATATATGAAAATACACTGTAAACAAAAATGTCAAGTCAGAAAAATATCTGCAATGTGACAGTAGTTAATAATCTTATTTAATAAAGTGTTATTATAAGTAGATAAGAGAAAAAAGAATCCTCTCAACCCCCAATAAAAACATAAACAAAAACTATGACTCAAAAATTCACAAAGTATTGATGCCAATTTTAAAAATACTTAAGTACACTGATAATGTTAGAAATATAATCTACCTAATAAAAGAGTAACATGCTAATTGACCATACCTTTGCAATGCCCACCAATCAGGAGTGAGTATGCAAATTAACCCAACAACGATGGTGGGTTGATTTGCATACACAGGCACTGAGTGGCCGGGGGTGGGGCAGGACGCTTGTGTCGTTGCCATGGCAACGATGCAGGCATTCCGCACCACCCCAGCCGCTCCGGGCCTCTGGGCAGCATGGGAAGGCAGAAAGGCAGCTCCGGCCAGAGCAAAGGCAGTGCCAGCAGCCAGGGGAAGGAAGACCCATTCTTACACAAATCTTCATGCATTGGGCTTCTAGTTTAAAATAAAGAAAAATGTTTCTCCCATACTAAATTGGCAAAGATGAAAAACAAATAAAATACAATTTCCAGTTAGGTTTGGCCACTGTGATCACAATCCTGGGGGAGTATGGTTGAGAACTAATATAAATGCAGTGAATATAAATTTGGCATAGTCAGCTGGTTTTAAGTTCAAACTGGTTTTACCACCTCAATCATTTTATTAATCTCTCAGAGTTTACATTAGACTCATGAGTAAAATTAGGGTAATAACACCATGTATTAGATTGCTGTGAGAATCAAAGAGGCTAAGGCATGTTAAATGTCTATCAGAGTGTCTCTTCCTATTTTAGCTATTAGGAATGAATACAATATATATGGGGGTTGCGTACCTCCCCCAATTTTGTCCTATTAAATTGGTAAGACATTAAAAATGACAATTTGTCACTATATACTGAAAGACCTATACTGCTGAATAACCGCTGATATTTCAAATTTACTTCTGGACTTTTTTTTTGTTTTTTTCTGAAGCAGTTAATATGGATGCTCACCGATTTTAGCTACAAGGTTATTGATGAGCCTTGTCTATAACAATGAAAGTTCACAAATAACACTTTGTGTTAAACAATAATGGATTGATTAAATACATTATAATTTGCCCATTAATAATACATCCTGTTTAGGTTAATAAGTTACTAGCCAATAGGTAGTTAAAAAAAAAAAGCAAATTTATTTAGGTTTTAAACAGTGAGTATGTTTTAAGTTTGTGAGTGGAGCAGTATGCAACCAATAGTGCAATTAGAGAGAACAGTTATCAGTGAACTGTAGAGATATGAAAATGCACAGAGCATCCAGGGAATGGAAAATTATAAGACATATGTTTAGAATACAGGGATTATTAGGAAGACTATGCTGGAAATCCAGATGGGAATACAATTATTACGAGCTTTGTATATCATAACTAATGAATTTCTACTTTATTCTTTGAACAGAGAGAATTATTGGAGATGTCACTAAAATTTTAATTCTAATGTAGCATGTACGAGGTATATGAATGAACTTCTATAGGATGTATGGAAATAATGAGATGTTTTGACCATGCAGGTTAAAGAAGATATAGGCTAGGATAAATATAGGGTCCCTCATTGTAAAAGGACTTAAAGTTAGGAGTCAAGGGATTACTTTCATAGAAATATCAGGATTTGGTGACCAATTAAAATTCAAAAGTGAAGTGTCTATGTTGGGGTTCAATTTTGGATGATTGTGTAAAAGGGAAGGAAATGAGTACATCTGAAAATAGTTGTGATTTTAATAATTAATTGGCAATAGATTCTAGAGCTCAGGAGAGAGGCTGGTAAGGAAGATATAAAATCTGAGTCAATAGCATTGTAGGGGACAGAGAAATGCTTCCAGGAATCTACCAGGTACATTATCTTTTCAGAAGTATAAAGAACACAATCCCATGACTTCTAGTAAAACACTTCCTACCAGTAAATTATAAGTTCTTTATTTCACATGTAAAAATATAGGTTCAAGTTTTAATCAAATTCCTTTTAATTTTCATCCTTTTGAAAATGTTTAATGATCATCATAATATTACTTGCTAGTAAAAGTGCATTTCAAGAACAGATAGGAATGGAGTGGCTAATTTTGTCATTGTTATTTGAGGTAGAAGACTTTTATTATTAAGATTTTTTTAAAAAGCACTTCAAGATGATCAAGTGTTGAATTTAATAACACTCCACCTGCTATCTTGTTTTTCCAGTATTCCTGCTATAAAAACATCCATGCATTCTTTCGTCTATTTATTTAACTAGTTTTTTTTAGGTACCTACTATATCCCAAGCCTTGTGCCAGGTGCTGGGGATAAAGAGAGGAGAATATGCTGGATATATGAGTGTTTAAGAAAAATATATCTAACCAACTACCTACTGAAGGTTAGTTTCTTAGTAATATCTCCAGAGCTTAAAAAAGAAAAGAAAAGAAATACCAGAACTCCTGTGCAAAGAGAAAATGGTTAAGGTATAATTGTCAACAGACATGAAGAACCTTCTTTTAGAGATGTAACTGAGTGGAAATACTAAAAAATCAGGGTTAACATTTGTTAATGACTTTTGTATAAAAGCAGGAGAGAGAAATTTGAATATTTTTATGGATTGAGGCTACTTTTAAGAATTCAAAATGAAATAACCATAAAAATAGATGCTGCTTCCATGGTAACAAAAAAGGATAGCAATAAACAGGGAAGGTAGCTCTAAGAACAAAATCCTAAAATCTGTTCTTTTTTCAAGTAAGTCTAAAATTTAAACATGTTCCTATTATTAATGATCTTAGAAATATTTAGTTCTACCAAAGTATAAATCATAATAGGATTTTATATAATGGGTTAATTTTTTCATAATATATATTTGTTAGAACTACAGGAGAGGCAGTTTATTTTATTAGCTTAACAATAGGAAGTGTTGTGCATTTATCTTGCCTCTGGCATTAGTCACTAAATGAACATTTTATTTTTTTCTTATAGTAGTACAAAGAGAAATAACTAAGCACATAAATAAAATAATCCTACCTAATAATAGAGTAATATGCAAATTGACCATACCTTTGCTATGCCCACAAACCACGCCCACCAGCTACGCCCACCAGGAAACTGTCGCAGGGACGCTGGGGTGCGGCCTTGGGCACCAGCGGGGAGCCTGCACAGATCGCAGGCAACCACTGGGGGTCGGCTCCTATGATCCTTAGCAGGGAGGCTGGGGTGTAGCCAAGCCCAAGGCCGCCGCCCGGGGCCAAGCCCCGACCCTGAAAGAAGGCAGAAGGCGGTGGCTACAGCCAAGGCCTGGGTCCCCAGTGTTGGCAGAAAACTGGTGCAGGCAGCCAGGTGAATGAAGGTCTATTGCACGAATCTTCGTGCAAACGGGCTGCTAGTAAGTAAATATAATAATGGCAATAAGTACTGAATGTCTAGTATATGCCAGGCTATTGTTAGTTGTTTTATAGATTTTACTAATCTTTAGAGAAAAAAAATGGGGAAAATCTTTTATACACTTTCTGGATAAAATATTAAAGAGATTAACCAAAGAACTTATATGCATCTATACATAACCCATAGACACAGACAATGTGCAGTGAAGGCCTGGGGGCGGTTCAGGGTAGAGGGGGTCACTGAGAGAAATAAAGGGGACATCTATAATATTTTCAAGAATAAAGATACATTTAAAAAGGATTATGTAACTTATCATAAATTACCCAGGCTATACTAATACTATAAAATGATGTTCTTTTATTATCAACAGTTCATCTTTCTTCATTTTTGTTTAATTATGAAAGTAATATATATATACAAAATATGTGGAGTAAAAGTAAAATTTCCTATTCCAATTCAATCTTTTCACCAGAGGTAATCTATATTCCAGATAGATTTCTATACATATCTAATAGAGTAGATAATGATCCATATAAATATAGATATTATAGATACTACATAGAGAAAAATGTTCACACATATTTTTTTTTTTGTAAATGAGATCATTCAAAATAAATTGTACTGATTTTATTACCCTCTTTTCAATTTTGATAACAATACATACAGACTTCTCTCAGTCATTTTGCTGGCTATATAGTATTCTATACTATGAATACATCATGATTGAATTAAATATTGCCCTCTTGGTAAATATTTAGGTGTTTTCACTGTTTGTGTTATAATAAAAAAGGTTCCAGTAAACATTCTTGTACATATATTTATAGACATGAATAAATATTCATAAAGGTGAAAAATATTGTTTTTAATTTCTATCTTGTCACTAAATTCATGATGTAGAGACATTAGAATATATGTAGGTATAGGATTTTAGCTTTTGTTCAGTTCATTTATGAATTCCTAAGGTTTTGACATTATACATTTTGTCCTCATTTGCTCATACATGGTAAAATGAGATGAGTCTGAAATATTGGGCTGTTCTCATTACTGCAGGCTAGTTGAAAGTTTTGCCCATTTAATTAAATTCTGTAGTACTTTCTTAAGAAACTTGGGATAATAAAAGAGTGTAATTAGTTCTTAATTTGACTGCCCATTGATTTGCTAAACTAAGTCTTTATTGTAATTGAGTTGTAAGCCATGGTCTAGTGTGATAGTTTTCATAATAATATGTCCCTCCTGCCAGCCCCCCAATATGAAGCTCTTAAAAAAAAAAAGGAGAACTTACCTGATTTCCTCCCATACCATGACAGTTGAATATGCCCACTTTTTCATTTTCCTTGCGGCCCATGTTGTCTAAACATTGATTAGTCTCAACATTTCTTATCTAAAGGAAACACACATAAAACCATAAGTCAGATAGAGATAAGTCAGAAAATCTTTCTGATATCAAAGTGTATATTGATAACAAAAGTATACACATGTGTAAGGAAATATAAAAAGAACACATTGCTTTAAATTATGTATTTTCCATTTTCTGTTTCCATTTTCAGATCCGTGTAAGTTTCTGAACCTCCACTGAAATAAATGTGCCAACACTGGCATTGTCAGTAGCAGCTACTCAAGAGGAGCTACTTGTTTACAGCACAGTATCAAAGAAGAAGGGGGCATCTACTTATTACAAATTAGGAATTCTTCTACAAATTCTTTTAAAATTAGAACAATGTCCAAATCCCACTATACTGGTAGTCTATTCTTGAATTATCTATGGTACCATATGCAAATAAATATAAACAAGTTGGTTAAATATTCAAGTATATGTTTTTATAGATTGCTTCCAGTGTTACTAGATGCTTCATTTTATATATTAATGGAGATTAATTACATTGTTTATTTCTGTAACTAAAACATACTCATACATCTTTTTTTCATTCCTAATGCCAAACTTGACGGAGAGCAGTTGACCCTAAGAAAATCTATTACAAGGCTAAATGATGACTTCACATTAAAAATCCCTCAAAAGCAAGATTAAATTGTTAACTGCAAACATAAGATTCTTGGTTTACAATCAAACACTGCATTAGCCCCATAATTAATATAAAGTTAATACATATTTGAGCCAAATATAAATACAAAAGATATTCATTAAGTTTTAAAATGCTAAAATTACTAAGTCATGTACAAGTGAATGCAAAAAAAGGAGAAGAAAAACCTTTCTAATATATGGAATGTTTTCAATTTTTTCCTTAGTCTCAACCCTAAGTATGCATTTGTTATACTTGTCCACTCTGCTTATCTCTGACTCTTATTACGACATGCATATTTTACTGTTCACTCATAAATCACTTGGATATGTATCCTTAGTTATCTATGGCTTAGGTACATGTTTATTCATTTTGGCGAATGAATAAGAAGATGGATTAGGTTTACACATTTTGCTTTTCTCCATGGTCAAGTAATAGTTCCTGGAATTGGAAAAAATGATGTGATTTGCATTAAAGCCCCAATTGGCAACTGAGAACAGTGGGGATTGGAATTCGCACTTGGCAAGGGTTAGAAAAAAACTGAGCACAGTGGTCAAACCCTGTTCTAGTGGGTTGAGATTTTGAGCAGGATTATGGATGCTTTCATCAAGAATTCTGAGCAGCAACCCATTAGAAAGCACAGAACACAATGTGGATATTAGAGGGAAAGGACATAAGCTCCAAGAAGAAAATTATGTCCAAATTGAGGAGGTGGGGACAATAGGAACAAAGGAAATGGAAGGTCCAGATAAAAGTAGAAAAGATAAACAGAGTTAGGAGATCTCAAAAAATAAGGGACAGTTTTTTTTGTTTGTTTTTTCCAACTCTTCAAAAAGTACAGGAACAGGAGATCGAGACTGGTCAAATTAGAAATGTCTCCTGTGTAAACAGTTCATGTCAAGGACAGCTGGAACATTTACCCTAAACATCCCTGCTGTGTAGAAAAGGAATTGGCTTTGTTATGAAAACCTCCTTTACTTCCCACCAGCTCTCAGTGTTAGAAATTATTCACACAGAAAAACACACGGGCTTTAGTCCCTCAAATTTATCCTGAGAAGAATCTTCAACTAGTGAGTTTTAAGAATTCACAGCACAGTGTTCAGACCCTTCAGGCATTAGAAAGGAGACTTTTCACTGACATAAATGGATTGTATAAAAACACTTTTTCCAGTTTTAACTATTATCTGATTGCCCTGAATCAAATTCTCACGAGTATTTATTAGTAATGTGGGTGTTATCCTGGTCTCATTTCCATCAGACACCCCACTACTTCCCTTTGCTTCCTACTGCAAAGATTGTAATATGATACGGTCATAAAATTGACAGCTCATATTTTGGGATTTGTGAGAATACCTCGCCACCTAATTTTGTTGTCAACATTGTCATCAATTTTTGATTTTGCTCTCCTCTATGCTCCTTCTATTTTCATGGGGGAATTCAAGGACATTCATACACCATGTCACTGCTGCCACTGTGTTTTCAGAATTCCAGGACAGACTCATTTTGGGGACTGCAAGAAAAGAAGCCTGTTACAATTTTGACATGTTCTAACTTTTCTACAGAGTGGTTTGTTCACTTCTGGACAAGTAATATTGTCCTTTAGAATGTAACAGATGCTAAGAGGATACAATATAGGAACTTGACTCAAGTCTGGTGAGGCGGGCTGGACACGGGATCTAGGAGACTAGGAATAGACAGAAGTCAGTGGCTTAGGGCAGCTGCCAGATGAGACAGGAGAGACCACTACCACCACCACCACTAATATCATCCATCGGCAATAATAATTAGCAATTATGTAATTGCATGTGTCAGGTGCTATTCTAAGCACTTCTGTATAATAGCTAATTTAAAATTTATAACCAACCTTTTACCTCCACATGACAAATGAAAGCATTAAGATACAGTGAAGTTAAGAAACTTGCCCAAATAAGGAATTGAAAGTTATGAGTTTGGGAACTGCCCAACCCTGACATCCTGAGAGGCAGGCAGAATTCATCAGAAAGGAGGCCTGGGAGGAGCAAGGGAGGATTGAGTTCCAGTTGACCAGAAATAAAGGTAACAACAGGCAATCCAGACAATGGTGAAGGCACATAGAACAAGACGTATGAAAACTGGTGAGGTTCAGATCAAGAACAAACTCTGTAAGGAGTTTCTAACAGATAGAGTTCTTCAGTGGTTGGTTGCCTAGATTTTTAGTTCAGAAGACTAAAAATAAGGTTTTCTTTCATGTTGATTGCCACACTGCTGGGCTGAGGTCACGTAAATGATTTCTGGCCATGGCCAGGATGACATCAGATACAAACAGGATGGGGCACAGAGTATCAGGAAACAGGGGTATCAATATCATCTTAAAAAATATATAGGAGGAACATATCTTAGGGGTACAGATAATATCTGAAAAGTTTATGCCACTAGGCCTGTGATATCCAGATTTTAAAAAAATTCCATGCACATGTAGAAGGCAGGTTGGTTTAAAAAATCTCATCAGATTTTTTCTAAATTAGTAAGCCCAACACTATGGGGATTTTCTACATTTTTCTTCAAAATATAAAAAACGGTCACTAGTGCATACTGGCAATCCTTAAAAAGAAAATCTTAATGCAAATGATAAGATATTGGCATGCCAGAAAGTTCAAACCATGCATCTCATCTTTTGAGATGCAAAGGATAATCAGATTTAGGGTAATCTTGTGTGATTTTTAAAATCAAAACCTTTCTAAGAACATCCTGGGACCTTAGTCAAAGAATGTTGTATAAGCAAAGAAGTGAAATTTCTGGAAAGATCCTGATCTTGACCCTGGTACCTGACAATACCAATTGCTTGATCATGCCATTAAGAAAAATCTAGGCAACCAACCACTGGAGAACTCTATCTGTTAGAAACTCCTTACAGAGTTTGTTCTACGACTTATATCAGCCTAAAGTATAGCACACTCATAGTTCTGAAATCTGGAAGATTCTTTGGATTCATTCTTTATGTTAGCAAGCCTTTTTCAAAATGTTTCTACTCACCAGCTTTTGCTCCCTCTGCTGGATCTTAATAGCAAGCAACAATGAAAACTCCAATTCTAAAAAGAGGCATTTAAGTATATTTTCTCTTTACCAAATTATGAATAAATCAGAGGGATGTGTGCAAAACCTATATGCTTAACAAATCCAAGCTGACTTTGATTTAAAATGCCCTGATTAATGAGTGTGAAATTTTAAGATTCTGAATATGTGATACCTTAACCCCATTCCATCAAAAAAGAACGTAAGAAATGAAACAATTTTATTTATTTTGGTGAATAGCAAAAACAAACACCACTAATCCTGGGAGAATTCAGTGTATGTCTAACTTGCATATATAGTTTGTTGCAGTTGTTTTGTGTCAATATATATTTGAGTAATAAAATTAAAATTTGTTCTAGCTTAATTATCAGCAATCTGAATTAAAAGTATTTTTCAGGCCTGGCCGGTGTGGCTCAGTGGTTGAGCATCAACCTATGAACCATGAGGTCATGGTTCAATTCCCCATCAGAGCACATGCCTGGGTTGCAGGCTCCATCCCCAGTGGGGGGTTTGCAGGAGGCAGCCGATCAATGATTCTCTCTCATCATTGATGTTTCTATCTCTCTCTCCCTCTTCCTTCCTCTCTGAAATTAATAAAAATATATTTAAAAATATTTTTCAGGTAATAAACTCAATTTTTTTCACAGGTGAGTCAACCAGCCCAACATTCTTTAAAGTTAACCTCTAATGAAGAATAACATATTTATCCTGTCTATACATATGCATATTCAGTTACCCTGGCATGAAAATTAGTTATTTTGGTACCAAAGAGTTTCAGAAATATAATCATGAGCAGAGAGAATGCCCCCATTTCTGTAACTCATTTACAATAAGGCTTTTTTTTTTTTTACTGGTTATCCTATTAAAAGGTCAAGAAGACTGTGAATCTATAAATAGATTGATCTCCTGATTACCAACAGAGAGGATAAAGCTCTAAGTGCTTTTGCTTCTGTATTTGGCAGTAACTGATTATACCCTGAATCTCTGCAGCCAAGCAGCTTCATAGATCTCTATTTTTAGTAACTTAAATTTGCTCTTTAACGATATTTAAGAATGCAGTACCAATATGTGCCAATGCCTTAACTAGTGGTTATAGTTAAAAGATATAAGAGGGAAAAGATATGCTGAGGTCAAGTAGGTAATATAAAATGCAGAGACAGGTATCTAAACATCCTCAAAGCAAAGACACAACTGCAAATGTTAAGCCCCAGGCGTTAAGTCACTTGGCTCCAGAAATCCCCTTCTCTTTCTTCTTCCCTCTGGTACTCTTGTGTTCCATATAGCTCACAATACTTCCCCCCTCCCCCAAATGCTGGCCTGTCATGGGCCAAAAATTTGGGTGAGAGATTACTGTGTTAGAATGCCATTTTTCAATGTTAAACTTAAATTACCCTTCATATGTGCAAGATCAGGATCTGGCATGCTGAATCTACATAAGCTAAAGGACTACTAAAGAGAGAATGTAATGCTGCAAAGAGCTTGACTTCCTTATCCCATTATGATCTCCTTACTGAGTCTAAAAGGCACATGCTTCATTAAACTACTTAAAGGTTTTAGTTCAAAGCAATTGCACAGCTTTTAACTTCTCATTCAAAATTGCATGAAATTCATGAGCTGGGTGAAGTAATATTTCAATTACCTGAGTAAAATAAAAACATAAGAAATTAAGATATAATCATCTGACGTCAGTAATTCTACTGATGATTATTTTGGTGAAAATCTATAATGAAAAATTGAATACCATATTTGCCTCTATCTTCTAGTATAGCTAGGAAAGTTAAAAAAATCTACAGGGAAATGTTATATTCACCAATATACTGCAACATTAAATACAGGGTGTCCCCAAAAATGTATACACATTTTAACAGCTGATAGCTCAATTTTGAAAATGAAATGTATTTTAATAAATACTGTCTTTATATATAGGCTTTGAGAAATACTGAAACTTAAGAAAACTGTAAATTGTTAAATCTTAACAATTTCACTTGAAATTGAGTAGATATGAATATACTATAATAACATAATTTTGTTGTCTTGATAAGTAGCTTAGACATGTGATATCACTTTGAGGCTCTAACTATTTGATAGATAGTACCTCCATAAATAAGGAAAATAGCTTTTACATTCTTTTAGTAATAGTTAATGATAGACAATAAGAAATACAAAGCTTTAAGTAAGTTACTTGTCCATTAACAGATCATCATCTCAAACTCATTATCAAAATGTCCATCTTAAATTGTGTATACTTGACTACACAAAATTGAATTGAGAAGTAGTGCTCAGTGAATTTGTCCTTTGTTTCCATGGAAACAGTTGCTGGATTGCTGGCTTTAAAGTGGAAAACTATAGTACATTAATATCCCAGAAAGTTCAAAACTTATATCTTAGACTTTTTGTGCCAGGTTCTTGAAACAGCAGTTCATAGCATGCCTATATACCTGATGTAAGACACCTTTGATTTCTACTGAGTTTCTTGGTTCTCTCTTGCCAGCCTCCACCCAGTAGAATAGCTCAAGAATAAAGGTATTTCCTTATTTGACTTTGCATCCTTACTATATAATACTGGTTCCAGCTTAAGCCCTTATTTAATAAAAGCATTTTTGAACACATAAAATAGAATAATGTAATCTATTTTCTCCTTCTAGTTATAAGGAATGCGAGCTTTAGTGTCAGACTAAATTCATGTATTTGAATCTGACTTCAACAGCTAGCTAGTTCTATGACCCATAGGTCAATCATATACTTTTTCTATGTCAGTTTCCATATTAAATGGAAGATAATAACAAAACCCAAGTCATGAGTTGTGATTTTTAAATGATGTAATTGAAATAAAGCATCTAGGATAATGTTTGACATAGTAAGAAATCAATAAATGGTATTGATAATAATTGCAATAACTGTACTGGTGCTGCTACAACTTCTTGCCAGGCACAGTGCTAAATTCCCTTATCTTCAATCATCACTATAACCCTGTATGATTATCTCTATGCTGCTGACAGGTACCAGAGAGGATACCTAGTACCACTCAAATTGTAAACTGTGGGGTCCAAATTTAAACCCTCTTCTGCTTGATTCCAAGGCCCGGGATTTTTTCAACATGACATACTGCCTCTTCTGGATATGTTTCAAAAATCCAGAAAGGCACAATATCTCTCCTTCAAAGCTTTTCAGACTGTTTCTAGAAATTAAAATATGGCTACCTGATCCATTACAGAAGATAGCTAATTCAAAATCAGTAGGTTGTACAAAGAAATTTGTCCACACTATACTCTATTTTTACTTTTTCAGTAAGTCAATTAATTAGATTTCCTTGATGTAGTGCAGGAAAGCATAAAATTGGATGTTTAACTTGGAAGTAAACATCAAGGTCTCATTTCAGAGCACCGAGTCTTTCTCAGGAGTTACCTGGTGGCCTTAGAGAATTTCCAAAAAGTCCTCTTTACTCACACCGATGATGTTATATGCTCTGGTTATATCTCCTTTTAGGAAAAGTAATCAATGTTTACTGGTCACCTGGGTCCACTGACGACAATAGGAGAAATACTCTACCACAAGAATAAAAAAACTCACTTTTTCTAAGGGTACAGGCAGGCTCATGATTGTTCAAGCAAACTTTTCAGTAAAGAAATGATAGTATTAACTATTTTATTTGGGATCTCCAGTAAACTACAATATAATAACTAGCATGCAAACACTGTTCGAGTTTAAAAAGTACTGTCATATATGTCATGTACTGAATATAAATGCTGTGACATTGGTGCTAACATGGGATTTATTACATACTAGAGGCCTAGTGAACGAATTCATGCACAGGTGGGGCCTTTGGCCTGACTGGAGATCAGGGCCAATCAGGGCCATCTCCCCAGTCTCGATTGGGGCCGATCAGGGCCAGCCAGCCGGGGAGGGATTGCGGGAGGGCTCCACAGCGTGTCTAGCTCTCTAGGCCAGTCCTGATTGGCCAGACCTCAGCAGCAAGCTAACCTACTGGTCAGAGCATCTGACCCCTGGTGGTCAGTGTGCATCATAGCAACTGGTTGACTGGTCAACCAAAAGGTCAACCAATCGGTCGGACACTTAGCATAGTATGCTTTTATTATACAGGATTTGGAAACGATGGCAACAACAACCCCCTCCCATAAAAACAAACAAATAAGTGAATAAAACCCTGAGGCACAGGACTAATAAATGACTAAAGTGGTACATTCAGTGTTATTACATATAAATCTTTGCACTACGTTATTCAGATTGAGGTTAAGTATCTGTAAACTGAAAAATTATATAGAGAGATATTTACATGGCTAATGAGGAAGTGGCAATTTGTCAAACAGTGCATGGATATAGCACAGAAAAATAGCCTTGCAGAACAATTCAGCTAAGGACCATTCAGTTTGAGTCTTCTTTTTTTCTTTAATTATTTTCTAGTTAATCATAAGTAAACTAGAGGCCAGGTGCACAAAATTCGTGCACGGAGGGGGGTTGTCCCTCAGCCCAGCCTGTACCCTCTCCAATCTTGGACCCCTCAAGGGATATCTGACTGCCTGTTTAGGCCCGATCCCTGGGATTGGGCCTAAAGGGCAGTCGGACATCCCTCTCACAATCCAGGACTGCTGGCTCCCAACTGCTTGCCTGCCTGTCTTCCTGATTGCCCCTAACCGCTTCTGCCTGCCAGCCTGATCACCCCCTAACCACTCTGCTGCCAGCCTGTTTGCCCCCAACTTCCCTCCTCTGCCGGCCTGGTTACTCCTAACTGCCATCTCCTGCAGGGTTGATCACCTCCAACTGCCTTCCCTTGCAGGCCTGGTCCTTCTCAACTGCCCTCCCTTGCAGGCTGGGTGCCTCCCAACTGCCCTCTCCTGCTGGCCATCTTGTGGTGGCCATCTTGTGTCCACATGGGGGCAGCTATATTGTGTGTTGCAGTGATGATCAATCTGCATAGTACTCTTTTATTAGATAGGATAGAGGCCTGGTACAGGGGTGGGGGCCAGCTGGTTTGCCCTGAAGGCTGTCCCTGATCAGGGTGGGGTTCCCTTGGGGCGTGGGGCGGCCTGAGCGAGGGGCCTGTGGTGGTTTGCAGGCCGGCCACGCCCCCTGGCAACCCAAGCAGAGGCCCTGGTATCTGGAATTTATTTTCCTTCTACAATTGAAACTTTGTAGCCTGGAGCAGAGCCAAGCCTGGGGCTCCCTCCGAGGCCCACAGCCATTTGTGTTGGGGTTATAATTGAAACTTTGTTGCCTTAAGCGGGTGGGCCCGGCCAGGGTGTGTGGAAAGCTTTGCTTCCCCTGTTGCCGGTGGCAACCCTGGCCTGCTCTCTCAAGCTCCATTCTGCCGCCATTTGTTTGAATTTGTTTACCTTCTATAATTGAAACTTTGTAGCTTGAGTGGAGGCTTAGGCCTGCAACGGCTGGCGGAAAGCTTGGCTTCCTCTGTTACCTAGGAAACCTTGCTCTCTGTGGCTGTAGCCATCTTGGTTTGGGTTAATTTGCATACTCTCTCTGATTGGATGGTGGGCGTGGCTTGTGGGTGTGTCGGAGGTATGGTCAATTTGCATATTTGTCTATTATTAGATAGGATTATGTGTGTCTATTAAAGTGACAGTGTGGATAAAGTTAGATTTTTTTTTTACAATGAATCAAAAAAGTATTAGGTCAAATTCTATAAATTTTCAGATATCCTAATATGACCTGTAAAAATGCCAATTTCAAATGAATAACAAAATTAATAATTCTTTCCCAAATGCATTACATGATTACTGTTGAAATGCTTTAGTTACAACCAATATTAACCCTTTGCACTCGCTTGCTTTTTTCTCGATTCCTTTATTCTACTCGGGATTTAATTTTTTAAATACCCCAGATTTTACAAAGCGCGGCAGTAGAATAAAAAACTGGAGTTTCTTTTCATACAAACTTATTTAGATTTTTTCATATTTCAAATTATTGATACATTCAAAGAGTAATTTTAATCTCTATAATTTTTAATCGTGTGATATTTTTTGAAACATTCACCCACATGAAGACCTGGTTTACATTCACATGTTTCGCAAATATAAATCGTCTCTCTTCTTCCTCCTTTGATTTTTCTGTTAGAACAAACAACACAATCTTTGTGTTTTTTGTTAGGGTGAGGTGTGATTATATGGAGCTTTCCATCTAAACGTTGCTCTAAGTTAGTGGATAATAATCTACCCCTGGAAATTAGTGTACCATCTCTGAATTCTCCAACAAGATCATCTACTAGTTTCCTAATAAATTTCACATGCGTTATCAGTTTTTCATTTTTTCTTTTTTGGCATTCTTTGTACAATATATAGGAATTTACAACACTGACCTCAAACCCCCAGAGAAACAATTTACGCCACCATTTTAGAGTCTTCCTCATAAAACAGTATGTGCCTGTGTAGTGATCAGCTATATCAACACTCCCCATAAACTTTGTATAGTTGGTCACGACCTTGGGTTTGAGAACTATTTCCTTCCCACCACCACGCACTCTCCTTTCCACAGACTCAGTCTCTGAAGTGTCCCATGTACGGAGCATCGTGACTATCCTCTTGTATTTCCACACAAGAAGCATTACATTTTTTAAAATAATTTTTTAAATATATTTTATTGATTTTTTACAGAGAGGAAGAGAGAGGGATAGAGAGTTAGAAACATTGATGAGAGAGAAACATCGATCAGCTGCCTCTTGCACACCCCCTACTGGGGATGTGCCCACAACCAAGGTACATGCCCTTGACCAGAATCGAACCTGGGACCCTTGAGTCCGCAGGCCGACGCTCTAACCACTGAGCCAAACCGGTTTCGGCAGCATTACATTTTCATCCCTGAAAGCCACTATCTCTCCTTTCATTAGCTTTGGATGTTTGATAACAGGTGGATTATCTTTCCTATTGGGCATTATTGTCCCTGTCAAGTGTGTTTTTTCTTTGAACAATTCCTTTGCAAGAGTGACACTAGTGTAATACCTGTCAGTGAAGAAATGATAACCTTGAGAACCAAGTACTGAGTTCTTCAATCTTTCATGAAGCTCTAAAACTATTCTGCTAGTAAAAGGGAGATCAGGTCTCACCAACGTTTCAGATGTTATTCCTCCATAATAAGGGACAAATGAATGTATGTAACCACATTTTGAATCTGAGAGGACATATAAACAAATACCCTATTTTGTTGGCTTTTTAGGATTATATGTGATGAAGTGTATATTTCCCTTGAAACCAACAACAGCCTCATCAACAGCAATCTCTCTTCCAGGACAGAATCTCTCCCTAAATTTCATTTCAAGGTATGACAAGAAGCAGTTTACCTTCTCGGTTCTTGTTCTCAAATCTTTACTTGACTTTTGGTCGTTTTTCAAGTGTAACATCCAAAATATTTGCAAGAACCTTTCTCTTTTGAAAACAGATTGAAAAAATGGTATATGAGACTCAAAATCCATGGACCAATAACTCTGCAAGTTGGGGTGATTCAATACACCCATATTTAGTATTACACCAAGAAATCTCCATTTCCTCTATCGTCACATCTTTCCAATTATTCCAAGTGGATCTCTGGGATAGTTCTTTCTGGCTAATTTTATGCCTAGCATACTCATTTGTCTCATCCGTTACATTTTTTATCAACGTCTCAGTAAAAAACAACTGAAAAAAGTCTATTGGTGTGGCACATCCAGAAGGAACTTGAGGTCCAACATGTAACTGACCAGCGGAGAAAGGGATTCTGCTAGGCTCTTTGTCATTCACAGAGGTAGATGTCCACTTTTCTTTTTCCTGCTTTCCCCTAGAAACGTAACTTTCACTGGGTCTTATACCCGATTTATCAATGATATCACCTATATCTCCATCACTCTCACTCGAATAAACAATTGTGCGTCTTCGTTTTGCCTTTATGAATTCAATGTCACTGTCACTGTCAGTACTTTCAGCCAGATCTTTGGGCAAAGCAAGGGACTTTTTCCTTTCTGTAGTTCCACTAGGACCAGCGATTTGTTCATCATCTCCACTCGCATCCTCGGATAACTCACTTTCGTCACTATTACATTTTTCACTTTTTTCTTCGTTTTCGAAGTAAAATTCATCATTGCTGCTTTCTATGTCTTTGGAAAACTTATCCATCCTGAGGAGAGGAAATTCACTCAGAATGTGCGACTGCTAGGGGGCAAACCAATCATCCAACTAAACCCTGTGTCATGACAACATCTGTGATATGCTAATAGAAACCTAAACAAACCTAAGAGATGAAAAGATAAGGAAGGTTCTTTACCAAGGGAAGATGATGCAAGCTCAAAAAGGCATGATGCAATGACTCATGCCTTGGACCCTCCTACTCAGGATTGCTGGGCCTATGCAAAGGATAATCTTAGGTGGTGGCATCAGTTGAGACGGCATTTACATTTTACTTGTCCTTTCATGCTAATGAAAACAAGAAAAGATACTGGAAAAATATACAAAAATCCCCCTTCCTCCCACGGTGAAACTACGTGTTGAGTGTGTCTCGACATACAAACTGCTACCGATGCTAACCATGTCGAGTCACACTCGACATCCAAGTGCAAAAGGTTAAATTAGTTTTTATTCCCAAATCTAATGTCCATTAGGTGGAAATTACCAATAAGGAAGATATAATTCAAAAAGGAATAATTCCTACTTTGAACAATTGAATATATATTATGAATATGTGTTTGTATAATTATGATAAAGGCAATTGTGTATTTGCAAAGATAATATATATTTTGAAAAAGAACTGTTCTCAGTGGACCCACAAAAAAGTCGATGCGATTTTAATAATACTACTAAGGTATACCTCGCTGTTTTCACTGTCACTTCTCAGAATGTGCAAGGAGTCTTCTAGAGACCACATGGTGTGTGATATTACAGTAGATTGGATACCAAAACAGAGATTAAGGATAACTTCTATTAGGCCAGATATTAATGCAACATATAAAACTATATATAATGCTAATCTTCTTACCATTTGATTTTTACTTTGGAAAATATATTACTTTCAAAAATGTTACTTATACATATATTAACATATAACAAATATTTTAGTGAATTAATAAATAGGTCTTAAGGTTATCAGTTTTAGTTTCAATACAGTAAATCTACACTAATAAAAGAGAAATATGCAAATTGGCCATACCTCTACTACCCCCACAAGCCACGCCCAGCAGCAAATCAGGAGCGAGTATGCAAATTAACCCAACCAAGATGGCTGTGGCCACGGAGTGAGCAGGAGGCTTGGGTTTCCCTGGCAATGGAGGAAGCTAAGCTTCCCGCCTGCTCTGGCTGGCCCTGGCCTCCGCTCAAGGCTTCAAAGTTTCAATTATAGAAGATAAAAAAAATCCCAGATCCCAGGGCCTCTGCTTGGGTCGCCAGGGGGCGTGGCCGGCCTGCAAACCACCACAGGCCCCTCACCCAGGCCGCCCCACACCCCAAGAGAACCCCCACCCTGATCTGGGACACCCTTCAGGGCAAACCAGCTGGCACCCACCCGTGCACCAGGCCTCTATCCTATCTAATAAAAGAGTAATATGCAAATTGAGTGTCACTCCAACACACAAGATGGCTGCCCCTATGTGGTCAAAGATGGCTGTACCCATGTGGACACAAGATGGCTGCCCCCATGTGGACACAAGATGACCACCACAAGATGGCCAGCAGGGAAGGGCAGTTGGGAGGGACCAGGCCTGCAAGGGAGGGCAGTTGGGGGTGATCAGACCTGCAAGGGAGGGCAGTTGGGGGTGATCAAGCCTGCAGAGGAGGGAAGTTGTGGGCGACCAAGCCTGCAGAGAAGGGCAGTTGGGGGGGACCCAGGCCTGCAGGGGAGGGTAGTTAGGGGCAAACAGGCTGGCAGGGGAGCAGTTAGGCATCAATCAGGCTGGCAGGGGAGTGGTTAGGGGGTGATCAGGCTGGCAGGCAGAAGTGGTTAGGGGCAATCAGGAAGGCAGGCAGGTGAGCAGTTGGGAGCCAGCAGTCCTGGATTGTGAGAGGGATGTCCGACTGCCCGTTTAGGCCCGATCCCAGTAGGGGATCGGGCCTAAACGGGCAGTCGGACATCCCTCGAGGGGTCCCAGATTGGAGAGGGTGCAGGCTGGGCTGAGGGACACACATCCCCGTGCACGAATTTCGTGTACCGGGCCTCTAGTATTGTTATAACCCACATCAACAAAAGATCTTTGCAGTTTACCATAAATTTTAAGGGTGTAAGATCCACTTGAAACCTATGTACTCTTATTAACCAGTGTCAACCCAATAAATTTAATTTAAAAATTAAATTAAATTTAAGAAAAAAGGAATGTAAGGTCCATAGGACCAAAAAGTTTTGGAGCCATTGATAAAGAAACAAGAAAATATTTAGTCAGTCTTAAACTATCCCCATACTTTTATAAAGCCCAATGGTAAAGATTTTTATGATTCTGGTAATATATAACAAGTCATTTAAAACAGATCTATTTAAATACCCTTAAAGCATTTTGTTCATAATATAAGAAAGATTGAGCTCCTTAGATATTGCTCTATTTTCAAAATATATTTATAACTCAACCAAAATAAATAATTCATACCTCACCAAGTGAGTAATAACGTCTTGGGATCTGTGAGTCCGGATAGATGTTTTCAAGGTACCAAGAAAAGGGCTTACACTTCAGATTTTCTCTCAGTGATTTTCTGACTGACACATCTCCATAATCCACTTTGACAACACCTGGAATTTTTCAGAAAAACACAAATCAGTTTGTGCTATTTTGGTTTTAGCACACTTTCACTCTGTTTAATTTTGATCAGTCTTTTCTCTGTAATTATAATTCCATCAAATTCAATTGCATATGCAGCTGCTATTGCACTGATTTTCTTACTAACATCCAATTAGTACATTAAATTGACATAAAAATAGTTTTCCCATTGGTTATGACTTTTCAAATGCAAATATTTATCACCAAGTACTTGTACTTCTTAGGTTGAATAATTAATCAACTAAGTGTAAATTGCTATTAATTTAGCATCTTATATTCAAAGCTTAACTGAGGTGTTTTTTCTTTCATAAAAATTTCAATAGCTCCAATGCCTTTGTGAATGTTCATATTTTCCCTACAGTGTCATTTATTTACCACCTGCAGATTTCATGAGAAATTTACTATATAAATATGATGCTCAACAGTGTAAAGCACTTACATGTTCTAATTTTCCCTTCTTCTTCTTCTTGAATGTTTATTCTATCTAGGCTTCTCATAGACCTGATTTTTTTCTTTATTGATTTTTTTTCCTTATTTTATTTTATGAGTTAATATAAGCTACTTGAAATCCTTGGATAAGGTAGTGAATAAATAAGCATATAGAAACTATTAAACAAATGGAATATACTCATGGGGCATATTAAAATTGCTTAGCTTTACTTCATATCAAAACAGAATATATAAAATTAATATTTACACTGAAGATCATAAGAAAATGCTTTCTAGTTGAGAAGTAAAAACGATAACACCACTAACTTTTATATAAAAATATGTGGTGACTTTTGACCAAAATGACTAAATAATTGTGATGAGATTGCAATTATTTTTTAGATTATTTTGGAAAGGTCTCTATTTAATAGGTTTCTTTAAGACAAGTAGTAACTAGACATTAGGGTAGAATAAATGGCCCAGTATTTACTATATTCTATTCCAACCAAGCAGCAAAGCCCATCAATCATTCTACAAAATAAGAAACAATTGTTTAGACAACCTAACTGTCTACAACTAATATCATTATTTGTTTTTTTATCTTCAAAAGCAGCAACACTCTTGGAGCCCATCACCTGCTAGCTTCACTCTTCCTCTGCTGTCTCTTCAGATTTTTTTGTTTTACAAAAAGAAATGCCTTAGTGTTATTAGAAAGCATTCTGCTCATATTTACAGACCAAACCATTTCCTTCTAAGAAAATATTGACTTTTCTAGCTGGTGTTTAGAAAGAAAACAACCAGGTCTTTGGGCATTTTAAATGAATACATATTTGCTATCAAAATAATTTTGTCTAGAACTTCCATTCTGGAGTTTAACCTTAAAAAAAAGGCTTGAAAACATTTACAAAATAGATGACTAAAAGACTATCTCTCTGTGTTAAGTGCTATGGCAACTGAAATCACCTATATAATAGTCTTCAAAATCATATAAAGAGATGAGTGACTATGAAGTAGAGCCTGAATTAGATTATTTAGATCCATGGTTTAAAATGCCATCTGCCTTATTTTCCAAACTGTTAGCTCTAAACCTCTTTAAAGTAGTTTATCCAATTGTTTGCCCAAGAATTTTACTGGGATCTCTAAGAGGCATCTCAAATTTGACAAGTCTAAAACAGTCTTCTTGATTTTCGATCTTGTTCCGTCTCTAAGGTTCTCCATTTCAGTAACTAGCACAAAAATCCACCAATTTGCTCAGGGCAAAACAGAGGAGTAATTCTTTTACCTCACACATACATATTCAATTTATTAGTGATTTCTGTTGGCTCTGCATTTACAATATATCCCCAGCCCTGCTGCCCCCTCCCACCTTCCCCTCTACCATGCTGGTCCCACCCTCTCTCATCTTTTGCCTAAACTAGCATTGTAATAGCCTCCTAATTAGTCCCACTGACATCTTACATTTTTCCATCTATCCCTTATTCATTGCTCCCTAGACAGTATATCTTAAATTTAAATAAAATCATGTCTATCCCCTGTTCTAAAGCTTCAAATGATGTTCTACTGTGTTAAGAATAACTGACAATGTCTTAAACATTGCTTAATATCCTCATGAACTGACTCTTGGCTATCTCTCTGAATTAATCATTGATAGTTACTTTATCATAGCCACATTGGATTTCTGTTGTTTACTTTGCACCCCCCCTTTTTTTTTTACATGCTAAGTTCATTCCCACTTCATGGCTTTGTACTCATCCTTTTTCCTATCTGGAATAGTATTACCCTGGAACTTCCTTTTTTATTTAATTTTTTAAAAAGTTTTATTTATTTTTTTTGGTTTTATTATATTTTTAGCTTTACTGTTCAGATTATTACAGATGTTCCTCTTCCTCTCCCCCCATAGCTCCCCTCCACCCAGTTCCCACCCCACCCCAAGCCCTTGCCCCCCCCACACACACTGTCCTCGTCCATAGGTGTAAGATCTTTGTCCAATCTCTACCTGTATCTCCCATACCCCTTTCCCCCGAGAGTTGTCAGTCCGCTCCCTTTCCATGCCCCTGATTCTATTATATTCACCAGTTTATTCTGTTCATAAGATTTTTTATTCATTTGATTTTTAGATTCACTTGTTGATATGTATTTGTTGTCACTTTGTTGTTCATAATTTTTTTATCTTTACCTTTTTCTTCTTCTTCCTTTTCTTAAAGAATACCCTTCAGCATTTCATATAATACTGGTTTGGTGGTGATGAACTCCTTTAGCTTTTTATTGTCTGTGAAACTCTTTATCTGACCTTCAATTCTAAATGATAGCTTTGCTGGGTAGAGTAATCTTGGTTGTATGTTCTTGCTATTCATCACTTTGAATATTTCTTGCCACTCCCTTCTGGCCTGCATAGCTTCTGTTGAGAAATCAGCTGACAGTCGTATGGGTACTCCCTTGTAGGTAACTAACTGTTTTTCTCTTGCTGCTTTTAAGATTCTCTCTTTGTCTTTTGCCCTTGGCATTTTAATTATGATGTGTCTTGGTGTGGTCCTCTTTGGATTCCTCTGTGCTTCTTGGACTTATAAGTATATTTCTTTCACCAGGTAGGAAAATTTTTCTGTCATTATTTCTTCAAATAGGCTTTCAATATCTTGCTCTCTCTCTTCTTCTGGCACCCCCATAATTCGGATGTTGGTACGCTTAAAGTTGTCCCAGAGGCTCCTTACACTATCTTAATATTTTTGGATTCTTTTTTTTTTTTTTTTTTTTTGCTTTCTCATATTTCAAATCTTTGACTTGATTCTTGGGATCCTCTAGTCTACTCTTGAATCCCTGTATATTATTCTTTATTTCAGTCAGTGTATGCTTAATTTTTGACTGGTCCTTTTCCTTTTTTTTTTTTTTTTTTTGGCATTCTCACTAAGATCCTTGAAGATCTCACTAAGTTCCTTGGAGGTTTCTAGAAGATTCTTGAGTAACCTTATAACTGTGGTTTTTAACTCTATATCCAGTATTTTGCTTTCATCCATTTCTTTCATTTGTGACATGTTTCTTTTTCTCCACATTTTGGCTGCTCCCCTCTGTTTGTTTCTATATATTGGGTAGCTGCTAAGTCTCCTTGAGTTGATAGAGTGGCCTTGTAGGTGTCCTATAGGGCCCAGTGGCTCAGCCTCTCCAGTCACTCTTAGTGCCCCACTTTGTCGGCTGTGTGTACAGTCTTCTTGTACTTGAGCCTTGATTGCTGTTGGTATCATTGGGAGAAATTGACCTCCAGGACAATTGGCTATAGGGACCAGCTGGGACTTTAGAGGGAAAGCTGCTGTGTAGAGTCACCCTTATGGGGCAGGACTTGCTTCAGTGGGACTTTGGTGCTCACTGAATCTGTCCCTTGAGTGTGTCACTTATGTATGTGAAGAGCTGTAATCTGGTATGGTCTCACACTGACCACTGGGTACACTGGCTCTTGAATCTCCAAAGAGGTACAAAGTCAGCCTCTGCCTGGGGCCACCCAACAGGAGCTATAGAGAGATCTGCAGATTCCTCCACTTTGTATCGGGTTTGGAAGTGCCCAGACAAGGCCCAGCTGTGAAGCAAGGCCTTCCTTTGATAGCTTCTGGGCTCCCTGACCCAGCTGCTGCCTGTTTGACAGGTTTTAGGCTGAGAAAGAACAGGCCATTCATATGCAAAAGCCGCTGCACACAGCTTGGGTGGGGTTGTAAATTGGGTGGGGTGGGGTCTCAGAGAATCACCAGGGTGGAGCAAACAGCAATGGCTGTCAGTCAGCCCTGCACCAGAGAGGTCCCCCGGCACAGGAACAATGACTGCTGCATGCACCTCTGTCTGAAAGAAAGATGCCCTCTGGATACCAGGCAGTACCGTTTCTCCCTGTATGTGTCTGGGTCCCCCAGATTCTCGCCTGGAAATGGAGTTCAGAGCAAGCAGGAGCTTGTATCTCCCTCCCTATTAAAAAGGCAGCGCACCCAGGTTCCAGCCCATTCCACGCCTTCGCACCTCCTATCAGTCTCAATGCACTTTCTTCTTTACCTCTAGTTGTAGCCCTTCCACTCAGCCAGTTTTCCCGCAGTTCTGAATGATAGTTGTTCTGTCTTTTAGTTGTAATTTTGATGTGGTTGTGAGAGGCAGCAAGTACAGGTGTTTACCTATGCTGCCATCTTGGTTCTCTGCTTACCCTGCAACTTTCATGAGCTGTCCTTCACTTCATACAAGTTTCCGCTCAAACTTCACTTCCTCAGATTCACCTTGGCCTTCCTATCTAAATTGATCCCTCCATGCCATCATCCTGAGTCAGACTCTATTCCTCTTTCCTGCCTAATTTTTCTCCAGGGCACTTCTTACCACTTGATATTATATTACAGATTAATCTTCCCATTGCCTCACATCAAAAACTTTGAATAAATTATTTAATCTCTTGAAGCCTTGAGTATCCTATCTGATAACATCTTATTAGATGTTGTAAATACTAAATAATGCCTGAAAAAGGCATAAAACAGTGCCTGGTATATAATAATTGCTGAATACATATTGTATATTGTACTGGATATCTGTTGTTTCCCATGCCAATACCCATTCTGCCTTCTGCTAAGAGCATCCCTTCCCCACTTTCAATATGATGGTTTAGTGACTCCATTCCCCTATCCACCTTTTCAGCTTCAACTGTGGGCACATGCTAAAGGCATGTCACCAGGGAATCTTGTTAAATTGCAGAATGTAATTTTGTTAGTTTGAACTGAGGCCCAAAAGTCTGCACATCTAATAGTTTCCAAGGGATGCTTTCCATGAGTTACTCAGGCCAAGTTCTGAGTAACATTCAAGACAACCAGAGCATTCCATTTTCAACCTTACACCCAACCCATCATAATGATTGGCTCAGGAATGGATATGTGAACAAGCCAGCCTAATAAATGCGTACTGAGAATTTGCTAGTTGAAGTTGACACTCTAATTCTTGTGGAATTGCTCTGTATCTGGATGCTTTAAGCCTGGAGTTTCTGGGGCCACCATAGAGAGAACTCCTAAGATAGTGAGGCCAATGCAGAGTAAAATAAACAGATGGAAAGAGAGAAAGAGAAAAAAAAAGAGAGAGAGAGCAGAGGCCAAGCCAAGATTAAGTCAGCAGAAGCTTATTTATTTTATTCCAACTACATACCAGGTGCATTTTCTAGGCACCTGGGATCTATTAGTGAACAAAACAAAAGTATCTTCCTCTATGGAGTTTACATTCTAGTGGAGGAAGACAAATAAACAGACTAGGGTGAGATAGGAAGGTTGCAATACAAGAATTGGATGCATTTTAAAAAAAATTTTTTTTCAAAGGCAACTTAAAGAGTTGAAAGTTGTAAAGGTAAATATTTCAATGGGATTGGCATAAATCTGGAAAAGCTTTGACAATAAGATAAAGATGCATTATGAATTAGAAAAAAAAGAGCATTTTAATTAACTACAGGTATGCAGGTTTGATTAAGAGGCACATGATAACACTTATTCATTGTTATACTTTATTAAATAACCTGTCCTTTATTCATCATTTTAAAATCTACTTCATGGTAGTATTAAGTTTAGATATGTAGGATATCCAACTTAAATTTTTAAACAGATTGAAGATCATAATGAACTTATTTAAGTTCTTCCCTAGTAGATGCCTAATAAGCCTAATAGTTCTTGTTCCCCTATAATCAGGATACCTAATAGAATAGCCTAGAGCTTAGAGTTTGATGCATATGAATATGTACTGCTGTGAGCTTAAGAAAAGGGGAAATGATATTCCTTCAATAAGGACTGAGTAAGTAAATCAATGATATACTTATCTAATTGACAAAATAGAATTCATATATTAAAATTATAACTGTATAAGAATATAAAAATGTTGATAAAACAAATTTTCTTATACTGTTATTATAACAAAGTAAAATGAAAATATATGAAACAACAATTAAAAAAATGAGAAGAAAAACAGCACATTCCCTTTTCTACCTACTAAGAAAAGAACAAGAAGTTAATACATTTACCGTATTTTCCGGCGTATAAGACGACTGGGCGTATAGAAGATTTTCCTGGGTTAAAAAGTCGTTTTATACGCTGGAAAATACGGTATTTTTCCTTAAGCACAACAATTAAAACTATGTAGCTAATCATAAAATTTTTTATACACAATGATATATTAACAATACACTTGTATATTTCAGTAGACCAATATCCATAGTTTCAGCTAAGAATTTTTTTGTGATATTTTAAAAATTCCCTATAACAGAAAAATATACTCTTTATTTTGTTATTCACTTTGAACACTTGTCATTGCGAGCTTTATGAATAAGGATCTGCATTCCTTTTTCCTCAAAAGTAGTAATAATAAAAAGATAAATAATTTTTAAGCCAACTAGAGAATAGTGTGTTTTAGAGTATATAAATACTAGATTGTGTCAGAGGTTTAGCAAATTACTTGGGATACTTTTGTATTATTCAACAACAACAAAACTACTCTTTTAATCCAGCATTTCCATTTTTACCCATTCTTGATATGTACAAAAATCACCCCAACACATAATCTCTCATTAAGAAATCACTGGATAGAACCACATTAAAGGCTGATGGCCCATGCCAGCTAATAATACATAGTGATTGTTGAATTTAGCATTAACTATTATGATTGCAATTTTATTTTAATGGGATAAAGATGAGATAATAACTTGTACAAAGAACATAGCTATGTCACGTAGAAGAAGCAAAGATCAGACAACTTCCCAATTGATTTAAGTCTGTCTGAGCTCCATAGTCAAGTTTGGGCAGGGCTTGAGGCTAAATTTTCCATTTGCCTCAAACTTTAGTTCAATTTGACAATAAAAAATCTCATATTGAACTACTTGGTTTTAGATGAATGAGAATATGGGAAACAAGAAAAGTGAACATTTGCAATTGCCTTTTAAAAATAAAGGTCAATTTGATATCAGTTGAAGCAAATCAACTATAAAATCCACAATTTCTAGGAAAAATAAAATCCAAGTAAGGACCTTCAAGGCAATGTTTACCACCCTTTATAAGCTACAGCAGTCAGAGTATATACCATCACCTGCTCCCTTACTCACACATGTTATAGAAAATGCAAGAGAGGTACTGAGCCAATGAACCACCACTGATATACCTTGTGCATTTTGTCTTTTGTTTTGTTTTTTATCCCCCCATATTAAGAACAAAAGCGCATACAATTTATATGTTTAACTTTTACAAAATTTTAATGGTTATTTGAGAATTATGTACTCATTGCAGATAAATTTTTAAAACAGGTAAATACAAAAAGTAATATAAAAGTCATCTGTGCCTTGGCTAAGTAGCTCAGTTGATTAGAGTTGTCCCTATACACCAAGGTTGTGAGTTCTATCCCCAGTCAGGACACATTCATGGATCAACCAATGAATGTACAAATAAGTGGAACAACAAATTGATGTTTCTCTCTCCCATCCTCTTTCTCTAAATCAATCAATAAAATTTTTTTAAAAAGTCATCTGTAATACAGCTATATTTGCATGATGGTAATGATTTTTTCTTGCTAAGATTTAATTATACTGCAATGTGCACTAATAACTTGTTTTATTCCTAAAACAGTAGGCCACGAACTCTTTTCAGGTCAATTGAACTCTTCTATAGCTTTGGCATTCTATTTTACATGTTGATAATAACTTATTTAATCCGTTCCCTATAGTTAGACATTCAAGTTGTTTCTCATTTTAGACTACAAAATCAATGAACATCTTTATATCTTTTATTATGCTCTTATTTCATTAAAATAATTGCTAGAAGCAATTCATTTTGAGAAATTATGTGCTGACTTCAAGACTTAAGAAAAAAAACATACCTATTACTAACCTGCTCCCCAGAAAGATATATCAAATTTACATACCCTGTAACAGTGATAAGAACCTAATTTCCCTTTCAGAACACTGACTATTTTAATGTATTCTTTAATTTACCACTTTTTGTTATGTGGAGATAAATGGCACCTCAATATTATTTAAAATTGATTACTAGTGATGACAATTCTTCTCCAATTGGCTTTGCCATTTCTTCTTTTATAAACTGCCTATTCTTTCCCTTTCCCAGTTTTCCATTGACATGTTCACTTTTTGATGTATAAGCACTCTTGATACAACAATATTGGAGACAGATGTTGCAAATATTTAATTTTTGGTACTTAATTTGGCAATACAAAAAGTGTTAAAAATTGTTTGCTTTGTGCCCTTCATATGATATTTGACTTTCACTATCTTAACATTTTTTTTAAAGTCCAGCTATATATTCTTACATCCTTAAATTTTTTCACTTTATATATTTTTTCATTTAACTCATTAATCATATGAAATTTATTTTAGTATATCTCCAACCATGTTCCATTTTGGATTTTATTGTTTTTCTTTGCACATACACTATATATTTTTGAAATGATTCACTTGATTTTGTTTGTTTGCTTTAATTAAGGACACTAGCCAACTCTCTAATTTATCTTTATTGCTGGAAAAATCTACATGCCATACACTTTTATAGTATACATTTTATTTAGGATCAGTTTAGTTTAATATATAACTTTATATTTAGATTCCATTATTTTAACCCCTGTGAAATCTAAATGAGTATCTGCATTTTGATATTCATCTTCATTGAGGGTAAAAAAATGTAGCTATTCAAAACGTATTGTACCAGCAGTGTGAATATGCTCAGGTCCTTGAGTATTTCATTACATAATCTTGCTTTGTTTTGTTTTTAATAGGAAGTCTCAGCAGTAATTATTTTATGAATTTAGAAACAAGAAAAGCTGTGTTTTCCAATAGCAAATTGATTTATTTTTATCTTATAAATACTGCTAACTTTATAGCTGATAAGGTATCCCTCTATTTTCTAGCCAGTGTATCATATAAATTTGGAATTAAATAAAGACATCTCAAACCATTTTTGGAATAGGACAAGCATTTATTCATCATGGCATGGTATGGTATGGTTAGGGCCAAAAAGTACTGAAACAACAGATATAGCACTATTTAAGGGAGTTCATATTCTTAATTCCACAATAAATACATTTGTATATACTCTCTCATTAAAACTCTATATTATTGTTTTATTTATTTTAAGGATGAAAAAACTAAGACATTAAATGGTTAACTTGCTCAAGCTTACTTAGAAAGTAGCAGGAGGAGGATTAAGAAGTCACTCACATCCATCTAATATCAAGGTCCATGATCATGCCCACTCTACTATAATTAGAGGAAAAATCTTTGAAAAACCGATATAGAGATATATTACAAAACATAGTAATTATCATCCCATGAAAAATATAATCCACTTGGCAAATTCTCCCTGAAAAATAGATGTGATACAAGGTTCTGGACAAACTTGAATTCATGAAAATAAGTAATCAGCAATGACACAATTGGAAGTTATTCTATTGATTTGACAATTAAATATAAGCCAGAAGATTCTAGTGTGCAACAGAATTGAGCAAAATATGTCCCTATAGTGCTTCACAAATTGTGTCTAATCAATCACTAGTTCTTCAGGATGCTAGATAGAACCATTGCTTCAGTGCTATGACAATATTATGTTATTCTACATCTCTGAAATAGTGATATATTTTATAATCAATGACATCTTACAGTTGCCTCTGGGGAGAAGACAGCTATATACTAGTTGTCTTCTTTTGAGCATATGCAAACTTGTTTTTCTATTTGTGGAAATAACTAGTCAATTGTAGTTTTAGTAATTAGTTGATATTTAAACCAATGGGCATTTAAATATATACTGATTATTGTCTGAAAACTTTTAATACTTCTGGTAAAATCAAGAAAGTAACAAGATTAAACTTTGCTGAATGGTTTCAGGGACTTGGAAGAAATCCCAGGGATAATAATGTTTTAAGAAAGTCTATATCATAAATCATCTTGAGGGCATTGAGAATGACAGTGGATGGAAAACACATACAAACTAGTAAATCTGCAATGAAAGTGATTCAAAAAGTCAGCCTCAAAATGTGAAATTACTTGATCAATTTATTACTTATTTTGAAAAAACTATATGTATGCATAAGAATGAGATACAATAAAAAAGTTGTATCTGACTTAGTTTATATCTAAAACAGTTCCTTAATATGTTAACCTCAAGAATGAATATTCCTGCTGAGAAGGACTAATTGGGCTCATATTTATAAACAGAGCAGCAACCATTGCTAAACTGGGGCATCTCACACAAGCTGCACCTCATGGAGAAGCCTCCTATTAAACTGCCTGCTTTCCACACTGAACTATCTATTTGCACTGTATGTAGTCTTGCCTTCAACTGGACCCTTATAAAGGAATTCCTGAAATTGTATTTCAACCAATAGGATTGAAACCTTTCCCATGCAGTTGGAACTGCACAGCTACATCCTCATTAGCATCTTCACTGACCAATCAGAGTGGCTCCATTCCAACCAGTCAAGACAATCCCTTTTGGACCAATCAAACTGAGGATTTGGAGCCTGCATTTGTATGAGGGCTGACCAATCAGGGATCAGGGATGGGAACTTCTCACTGTTTAAGGCAGCTCCCCCTGGCTCTCAAAGAGCATTTTTACTTTCAATAATTGAAGACTGTGTTTACCTGCATGGAACTATAACATCTGCTGGCTCTGTAACACCAGAGTGGAGCTGTCTTTACAGAACTGAGCTTTAACACCAAAGCTGTAACACCAAAGCCCTAACAGCAGGGCTACCTCACTGGGACCACCTCTTAGCTGTGCTGCTTCACAGCATGCTGTTTTACAATTGAGTTGCCTGCACTGAATAAAATCTCTGTCCCCCTTTACCACACCCCAAATTGGGGACTCCTGTTGGTAACAGTGACCTAGTGAAAAGGAGTCTTATAGTTTAACTAGAGGCCCGATGCACAAAAATTTGTGCAAGAGTAGGCCTTCCTTCCCGTGGATGCTGGCATAGGCTTCCCTCCAGCACCTGGAACCCGAGCTTCTCTCTAGCTGCTGGCAGGCACCCGGGACCCGGGTTTCCCTTGCAGCCCCGGCTTCGTCTGGAAGGACATCCAGTCTAATTAGCATATTATACTTTTATTATTATAGATTACTAGAGGCCCGGTGCATGAAATTTGTGCATGGGGGGGTGTCCCTCAGCCCAGCCTGCACCCTCTCCAATCTTGGACCCCTTGAGGGATGTCTGACTGCCTAAACGGGCAGTTGGACATCCCTCTCACAATCCAGGACTGCTGGCTCCCAACTGCTCACCTGCCTGCCTTCCTGATTGCCCCTAACCACTTCTGCCTGCCAGCCTGATCACCTCCTAACCACTCCCCTGCCAGCCTGATTGATGCCTAACTGCTCCCCTGCCAGCCTGATTGCCACTAACTGCCCTCCCCTGCAGGCCTGGTCACCCCTAACTGCCCTCCCCTGCAGGCTTGATCGCCCCCAACTGCCCTCCCTTGCAGGCCTGGTCCCTCCCAACAGCACTTCCCTGCTGGCCATCTTGTGGTGGTCATCTTGTGGTGGCCATCTTGTGGTGGCCATCTTGTGTCCACATGGTGGCAGGATCTTTGAGCACATGGGGGCAGCCATCTTGTGTGTTGGAGTGATGGTCAATCTGCATATTACTCTTTTATTAGATAGGATAGAGGCTTGGTGCATGGGTGGGGGCTAGCTGATTTGCCCTGAAGGGTGTCCCAGATCAGGGTGGGGGTTCCCTTGGGGTGTGGACGGCCTGGGCGAGGGGCCTGTGGTAGTTTGCAGGCCAGCCATGCCCCCCGGCGACCCAAGCAGAGGCCCTGGTATCTGGGATTTATTTATCTTCTACAATTGAAACTTTGTAGCCTGGAGTGGAGCCAAGCCTCCTGCTTGCTCCATGGCAGCAGCCATTTCTGTTGGGATTTATGTATCTTCTATAATTGAAACTTTGTAGCCTGGAGCAGAGGCCAAGGCAGGCCAGGGCTTCAGAAGCTTGGCTTCCTCCATTGCCGGGGGCAACCCTAGCCTCCTGCTCTTTCCAGCTCCGTGGCTGCTGCCATTTCTGTTTGGATTTATTTATCTTCTATCATTGAAACTTTGTAGCCTTGAGAGGAGGCCTAGGCCAGCAAGGGCAGGTGGAAAGCTTGGCTTCCTACATTGCCGGGGAAACCCAAGCACCCCACCTGCTCTCTGTGGCCACAGCCATCTTGGTTGGGTTTATTTGCATATTCGCTCCTGATTGACTTGTGGGCGTGGCTTGTGGGTGTAGCAGAGGTATGCTCAATTTGCATATTACTCTTTTATTATATAGGATTATAGATTGGAAACTTTTTCTTTCAGGTATATAATAAAATGATGACCTTTAAGTTGATGGTAGCTTAAAGTAGAGGAAAAAGTGCTTAAACATTTAGTACCTGGTCATATTTTAAGAGAAACAATAAGTTAAACACATTCAATAGGTTTCTTTACTATAGGACTCCTCAGAACTTTTACTAAGCTAAAGTGTATTTTGAATATCTAAAGTAAATACTATTTCCCAAATTTATTTATCTTTTTCCAAAAATTTGAGACAACAACCCTCCATTAAAACCACTGAGAAATGCAGCTATATTGCAAAACTATTAATTATGGATAGGATATAAATTAATCCCATTAGAGAAAATTCTTTGTGGGGAAAAAAATCTGTATTCTTTTAAATTTTTTCATTAGCAAGTTTCCATTGCAAGATATTAATTAAACCAAGACAATGATAGGAAATTCAAATATATGTATTTGTTGACATGTGTATTTCTCTTCAGTTCCTAGAACAGTATATGGCAATAGACATTATTTAAATACTCGAGGCCTGGTGCACAAATTCGTGCATGGCCGGCCGGGGGGAGGGGTCGCGGGTGGTTGGCCAGCCGGCCCCATGCCCTGATCAAACTCCCAGTTGAACTCCCAATCAAGGGGACAATTTGCATATTAGCCTTTTATTATATAGGATTAGGTATACTACTCTCTGGTACATGCTCTCTCTTCCCTTTTATTCTTTCCTCTTGTTCACTCTTTCTTTCTCTCACTTGAACACATATATGTATGTAAAATATATTCTATATATTTGATTACATGGCTTAGAATTACTACTTTATAGTTATTTACTAAAAGTATTTTAGACTTATTTATATATCAAGAATGGACATATAGCTGAAACCGGTTTGGCTCAGTGGATAGAGCATCGGCCTGCGGACTGAAAGGTCCCAGGTTCGATTTTGGTCAATGGCATGTACCTTGGTTGTGGCCACATCCCCAGTAGGGGTTGTGCAAGAGGCAGCTGATCGATGTTTCTCTATCATCAATGTTTCTAACTCTCTATCCCTCTCTCTTCTTCTCTGTAAAAAATCAATAAAATATATTTTAAAAAAATGGACATATATATATATCCATATACACTAAGTGGCCAGATTATTATGATCTCTGAATGCATAATAATCTGGATATATATATATATATATATATATATATATATATATATATATATATATTTTAGAGGCCCAGTGCATGAATTCGTGCATGGATGGGGTCCAGCCAGCCTGGCCGGGGGGAGAGGACATGGGCGGTTGGCCGGCCTGCCTGCTGGTCGAACTCCTGGTTGAGGGGACAATTTGCATATTAGCCTTTTATTATATAGGATATATACTCAGTGGCCAGATTATTATGCGTTCAGAGATCATAATAATCTGGCCACTCAGTGTGTGTGTGTGTGTGTGTGTGTGTGTGTGTGTGTATGTGTGTATATATATATATATATATATATATATATATGAGAGAGAGAAAGAGAGAAAATTTATGCAAACTTTGGTTCCAAAGTGTTACTTGGCCTCATTGAGAAAGAACATCATTAACAAAAATTTTTAATATTTATTAAAGTGCATTTTTCTAGTCTGTATTTAATCAGCATTCTTGCTGCAAAGCCAATAAGAAAATCTAATTATGTTTTTGAATTACGAGTTATTAGGATATAGAAAAATTAATATGATCCAAGACTGGTGAGAATTGGTTGTCGCATCTTATTAATTCAACTAATATCCGAGATTACATTATGAGACACATTAACTCAAATAGGAGAAATATTAAGTACACATATTCAATTCTTGATTATCTAGGCTAACAGAACATAAACCTAGGGAATAAAACTTCTTTCAAAAGGAACAAATTCTATATAATTTAACAATTTCTATTTATGCAGCAGGAAAGAATTCTGTATGCATGTAGATATGATTAAAGGAGATTAAGAATATGCCAGTTTCCTTAGGACCTACTAGTTCAAACTCTCTGGATTTGAATTCTGCTCTGTCATGTACTGAATGTGTGATATAGGGCAATTTATGTAACCTCAAAAGGACTCAGTTCTTTTCTTCTATTAAGTGAGCATAATAACAGCACCATCCTCAAAGTGTTACTGTGATTATTAAATGAGTTAAAATGCAGGGTACATAGTAGGTGCTCACTAAAAGTTACCTATTACGTTTGTTGTTGTTTTAGGATGGATACGGACCTCAAGGGGCACATCATCCCTTTACAGTAAGGTGGGCTAGTTATTTTCTGAGCCTGTTCACTTCTGTTGTATATCAGATAATGGAGTAGGAAATTAATAACTTAACTTTGCCCCACATGCCCTTTAAGTGAGATGCATGCCATATATCACGTTCAAGATTTTGGAACTTCATCCCTACAGGTATCATTTAAAGTCTCAACAGAAGCATTTTTCTGAACCCAAAGTACAATAAAATGAAGGTGAAATTCCACACATCTCTGCACCTGCTATTTCCCCTGCCCACATTTGTGCACTGTGGTGATTTTGACACATATGCCACACAAGAAAACACAAATTCCATAATCATGGTCTTTCAGTTAAGATGATGCACTACTATGAACAGTAGAAATTCAGATTAAAAAAACAACAACAAATCACTGTTCTAAGAGAACAGATTGATTTACATTTTGAAAGAAAAATGTTAAAAATATTCTCCATCTCCATTGTCAAACAATTTGGACCCCTGACCTGAACTATTATAAATGAGGGAGCTTGGAAAGGCTATAGCAGAGCCATTAGTCACCCTTGGGACATTGCACACTGTCACTATGGAACAACCAATGACAAAAATTTCAATAAGCAAGAGTCTGACTTATGATTTTTGGGAATGGTAGAAGAACATATTGCTGCTGGGTTTTCCATGCCGCATTTATCTTCTTCTGGCACTAGTCATGTCAAAGACTTGATACTGAAAACAAAGCCAAGTTTATTTATTGCAAACATAGGTTACAGTTCACAAACCAGCCTTAACACTGCATGGTATGAGAACTTCTCAGCAGTTCCTAAATAAGGGCAACATTCAGGCATCAGGAAAGCAGGCCAAGTGTGACAGCTGTACTATTGGGATGCTAAAATA
The DNA here is from genome assembly GCF_951640355.1 of Cnephaeus nilssonii. NCBI lineage: Eukaryota > Metazoa > Chordata > Mammalia > Chiroptera > Vespertilionidae > Cnephaeus > Cnephaeus nilssonii. The sequence goes on from NC_137081.1 coordinate 59,593,715, forward strand.
TCCTTCTACATAATAGTCTCATACTCTATTACATAGAGAATTCTAACACGCCTGTCTTCTTTTTTTTTTTTAGAGCTTTGTATTTTTCTCAGCAGGTCATTGATCTAAGGCTATGCTACAATATAATCCCACAAACCCTCTGGGTCCACAGAGGGGATTGGGCCGCTGAATGGGAGGGCAGAATGTCAACATCTTGAAAGGAATAGTATGAGTGTAATGCAGTGTTGTTGTTTGTTTTGTTTTGTTTTGTTTTCTAGTGAGGGTTTAATTTGTCTAGGGAAAAGGAAAGTATTTCAAATCATAACATAGCTGTGGAATTCAAATGTATGAACTCTGAAGAATATCAAGAGTGTTTCTATTCTTGCAAGCATGAATTTAAGCTTCTTACATCATTTCTCCTGTCCTCCGACCTTGCTTGTTGGAAATGTTTAAAACAGCAACATCGTTGGTTAAAATATAAAGGATGTAGTTACTTTTAGTGCAGTGAAAATTTACTGATTAACAACTGTGTAAAAATCATAAAATTGAATCAAAATTGTAACTGTTTGAGCCAAAATTGACTTTTCACAGATGAAAACCTTTAAAACTCAGAAAGCTGACTGGCCCTGTGTGAAGTAGCACAGCAGATTGGTGAAAGAGCCTGCCTTGGAATCTAGGTCTCTTGACTTCCAGGTCAGTGCTCTTACCATCTGTTCCTTCATTCAGCATATTGTCATTGTTTCTCTTCCCACATTATACTTGAATGGGTGGTAGAGATAAAATGTTGAACAAAAACCATATAGAGTTTCTTCCCTGATAGCTTAATCAGTAAAAAATAAGCAACACAAATGAAAATCACCAAATGTAAATTTACAAATGTATTAGGCAGATGTGCAAGGTGTAAAAGGGTAGACTAGGCAACTGACTCACTAGTGGTTAGGTAGGAGCAGATGAGGAAAAGCTTTCTAAGAAAGTGAATATTGAGCTGAAAACGCATTCAAAGGTGGGTGAGATGAGGTGGAGAGTGAACTGGGTGGGCTTTGCAGGAAATGCTAACTGGTTTATGAGCATTTATATAGATAAAAGGCTAATATGCAAAGTGTCCCCTCGGGAGTTCAACCAGGAAACCGGGAGTTCGATCGATCACTATGACATGTGCTGACCACCACGGGGCAGCACAGAACAAAGGAAGGCCCCGGCTGGCAGCCAGGGGAAGGAAGGTCCCAATTGGCCCTGATTGCGGGCCAGGCCTAGGGACCCTACCCGTGCACGATTTTCATGTACCCAACCTCTAGTATTGATAATAAGGTTGCTTTTCTTTGGCTATTATTAAATTATTCACTTCTCTATTACTGCATTATTTTCTGTGGCAGACATATTACAAGATGGCCCTAATGATACCTATTTCCTGGTATTCATGCCCTTGTGTGGTTCCTTTTCTTTGAGTTTTGGTGGAACCTGTGACTTGTTTCTTACCAAGAGAATGTGACAAAGGTGAAGAGATATCACTGCCATGAAAATGTGACATTAAGATTATAACATACATCTTGCCAGCATATTCTCTACTGAATCTCTCACTTATTGGCTTTGGTAAATTAAGCTGCCATCTTACAAGCCGTGCTATGGAGAGGCCCACCTGGCAAAGAATTGCTGGCTAACAGCCAGGAAGGAACTGAAGCTCTCAGGTTGACAATCTGAGAGAAACTCAGTTTTGACCATTGTGAACCTGAAGCAGATCCTTCCCCAGTCAGGCCTTGAGATGAGACTGTAGCTCTGGCCCACAGGCTGAGTGCAGCCATGTCAGAAACTCTGAAGCAGAGGACTCAGTAGACCGTGCCTGGACTCCTGACCCACAGGAATTGTGAGAAAATAGATGTGTGGCTTAAGTCAATGGGGGGGGGGGGGCAGGTAATAATATTTCAGATAAATGATTAATTCATAATCTGAACACTGAGTAAATGTAGCACAGCTACCTCCTGCTAGGATCCCTGTGAACTTCTTGGGGTTAAATTTAAGTGCGGTGTTTAGGGATGGGATTTCTTTGCAGAGAATTAGTATTCTCTCTGGACAGGAAACTGGAGGTGAAATGGTTCGTGGTCTGAAATTTTAGTGGTCCACTTGGGTTTAAGAGTACACCCAGATGATGGGAGTAATGTGAACAGAGTCACCAGGAGGTAGGTCAAGATAAGCCAACCAAAAGGGGGTGCATCCCTAAAAGGATGGTGTGTCCTCAGAAACCCCTGAGCTTTGATTCCCTGGGAGGCCACAGTGCCAGGATGGTCAAATCACTAAAGTTTCTCCATGAGTCCTTTTCTGACCACCCTATCTAGAATGGCATGACTATCCTGCCGAGTCTCCTTTCATTACCCTACTAATTTCCTTAGCTACTATCACAATAAAACATACTATTTAATTATCCTATTTGTGATCTAGTCTGTCTTTGTGCTACAAAATAAGCTCCTTGAACACAGGTATGTCTGTTTCATGCACTTCTTGATCCACAGACCTAGAAAAATGCCTGGCACATATAAAACAATAAATGTTTGTTTTCATTTTAATTTCCTTTGTAAAATCTCCTTTAAATAATGTAAAGTTAATGGATTTGTCTGTTGCTAAATTTAGAAGGTCTGGGCTTAATTTTTTTTTAGTGGAGCAAGTGCAAAGGAAAGGCCTCTAGACTCTCTTTCTTCTTATCCCTCTCCCTTCTCCCATCTCCCCTGCTGCCTGTGTGTGTGTGCATGTGTGTGTTCGCATGCACACACGCATCCACTTCAAGAAATCTTCTGTTGTGAAAATAAAACTAAAAACTCCCAGTATCAATCAGCATGGGTCATAGATAGGTAAAAAAAATAAAATAAACAGATCCAAGACAATTAAAAAAGCAGAAATCACAAGACTAAAATAATTCCTTACTAAAGATGATTATCATCATCATTATTTTAACTAGAGGCCCGGTGCACGAATTTGTGCACCAGTGGGGTCCCTCAGCCTGGCCTGTGGGATTGGGCTGAAACCGGCTCTCTGACATCCCCTGAAGGGTCCTGGATTGCGAGAGGGTGCAGGCTAGGCCGAGGGACCCCTCCGGTGCACGATTGGGGCTGGGAAGGAATGCAGGAGGTTGGCCAGCTGCAGAGAGATTGCGGGAGGACGTGTCTGTCTATCTCACTCAGTCCCAATCAACTGGACCCCAGCAGCAAGCTAACCTACCAGTTGGAGTGTCTGCCCCTGGTGGTCAATGCATGTCATAGTGAGTGGTTGAGCGTCCTTAGCGTATCATTAGCATATTACGCTTTGATTGGTTGAATGGCCGACTGGACACTTAGCATATTAGGCTTTTATTATATAGGATTTAGTACTTGTTGCATATAATCACCACGCTAATATATATTTAAATATAAACTATTTACATTACCTATTATTCTCAGCAAATGATTTTACTGTCTTCAAAAGTTCTATTTTAGAAAATTCTTCAGGTACAATTCTAAGGTCTGATCTCAGCTAGGTAGATCCTAACATTCTATTATTTTCCAGGTTTTCAAGCTAAGAGTACTCAAAATTAGGTCTATAGCAAGCAACCCTAACAGAATCTTGCTTAGCAATACAGTTTTTCCTCGGTGTGAAATTATACATTTAAAAATTTGTAAAGGAAAGAATTAAAGAACTCATCTGGGAATCCTTAGATATTTGTTACTGCTTAGGAGACAAATCTTAAGATTTTTCTGCCTTATTTCTTTAATCTAGCCTATGGCGCTATGGAAACCCCATAGACATACTATCTCAGATATATAGGAGTTTAAAGAGGAAAAAATTGTCATAATTTTTAAATTTTATCTTATTTGCCAGAAAACATCCATAGTTATAAATGGACCTTAGCCTGAACATTTCTTGTTCATTCTCATTTGGTGTGAAAGATATTAAGTATAATTTTGACATAAATTGGAATTACACATTCAGGAGTTTAGTATGACACACATCTAAAAGTTATGCTGCATGTACATTCGCATTCTATGAACTGAATTTGTTTTGGTTTTCTTTCAATGCTCTCTTTCACCTGTTGGATGCTTCTCACCCTCACTGACTTTTCTGCTCATCTAAGTTGGCTTGTCTAGTGAGACCAAGACCTTGATGGCTGAGGGATCCCAGCTCCTGGTTACCTTGCTCCTCTGTCAGGCTGACTGCCTCTGCTATCAGCAGGCATAGAAACACCAAGAAGTACCCCAATATACCTCCTGAGTTCCAGGCACACTCACCCCAGTTCCTTTATGTATCAGCATCTCTAGCTTTTCATGATAGCCAAGATCAGTTATTCACACCAGGAGAGTAAATGTTACCTTGCTGCTGGTCTATCCACATGTGTGTCCAAACTAACTAGGCTATAGTTGTCACTCTGGGTTATGTGGAATACTTATCATTTTACCTGGTGGAAGCATTCCATCTCTGGGGGCCATGACTTCAAGTACAATAGACCTGAAAGTTGTAGGAACAGATGCACAAAATCCCCAATTGACTTCCTGATGATAGGTGTCAATCTTCTACTCCTCGATTTCTGGAGTATGTGTTCTTGCTACTGGGACACAGTACCACATAATTACTGTTGGTTCAACGTATACCACATCTTGTAGGAGAGTACCCAGACCCATGGGATGTTCCAGCTGGTGCCTTAGCTGAGCCTCTCAGAGGCCATTCCAATATTCTGTAAGGCTGATAACTTCTGGGGTAACACAGTTATTAATACAATCAATGGGTCCCCTTAGCAAACCTCCTTCAGTGTAAAGTGGTTCTTTTGGTCCAAGATGATGATATGTGAGATCCCATGTTGGGAAAGGAGTCTGAAATCCCTCTTGTTAATGACACTAGAACAAGTAGTGCAGGCAGGGAAGGCAAACCCATATAAAAGTAAAGACAAAATACTTCCCCCTTCAGGATGGAAGGCATCTCATGGCACTACAATTTATTGTTTTTAATTTTTAATTATTTTTACATGACATATATACACTGAGTGGCCAGATTATTATGATCTCTGAACGCATAATAATCTGGCCACTCAGTGTGTACCCTATATAATAAAAGGCTAATATGCAAATTGTCCCCTCAACCAGGAGTTCGACCAGCAGGCAGGCCGGCCAACCGCCCATGTCCCCTCCCCCTGGCCAGGCTGGCTGGACCCCCCCACCCATGCACGAATTCATGCACCGGGCCTCTAATACACACACACATACACACACACACACACACACACACACACACACACACACTGAGTGGCCAGATTATTATGCGTTCAGAGATCATAATAATCTGGCCACTCAGGGTATATATTAATTAAAAATTGAATTTATTGGGGTGACATTGGCTAATAAAATTATATAGGTTTCAATGTACAATTCTATAATACATCATCTGTATATTGTATTGTGTGTTTACCACCCAAGTCAAGCCTCCTTTCAATACCATTTATCCCCCTTTTACCCTCTTCTACCCCTCCTCCTCCATTCCCTCTGGCAATCACCAGACTGTGGTCTGTGTCTATGAGTTGTTTTTTTTGTTTGTGTTTTTTTGTTTGTTTGTTTTGTTTTTTTGCTTAATCCCTTTACCTTTTTCACCCAGTCTCCCAAACGTCCTCCCTTCTAACAGCTGTCAGTCTGTTCTCCGTATCTATGAGAATTTCACCCAAGGCAGCAGAATATACATTCTTTTCAAGGATGTACGTTTAAAAAAATATTTTTTTTATTGATTTCAGAGAGGGGAGAGAGAGAAACATCAATGATGAGAGAGGGTAATTGATCAGCTGCCTCCTGCACATCCCCCACTGGGAATCTAGCCCACAACCTGGGCATGTGCCCAGGAATAGAACCTTGACCTTCTAGTTCATAGGTAGATGCTCAACTGCTGAGCCACGCTGGTCGGGCTAGGAATGTACATTCTTGAACATTTTCAGGATAAACAAGGAACATTTTCTAGGTTAGACCACATGTTAAGACACAAAACAAGTCCCAATAAATTTAAGAAGATTGAAATTATATCAAGCATCTTCTCTGACCACAATGGTATGAAACTAGAAAGCAATCACATGAGAAAAACTGAAAAATACACAAAGACATGGAGGCTTAATAGCATGTTACTAAACAATGAATGGATTAACAAGGAAGTCATGGAAGAAATCAGAAATTGGCACTACTGTTTAGTCTCCTTGAGTGACAGTGTCAAACTATAGTCTAAGTGCCTGACAAGTAGCTTTTTAGGTTGTAATTTAAGTCCCTGGCATTAAACTAGTGATTACTTAGGCATTCATTTCAAAGTCATCCATTGCTAGATGCACAACCCATTATGTTTCCCTTAGAAAGCCTTACCTAGGTAACTCACTGCTTGATTGTCTCTGCTTTACCCTCCCAGTTCTATAATTATCACTCTTAAAAATGTTGGTTTCCTTTTTTTTTAATTGTGGTATAATTGATATATAACATGTTAGTTTCAGGTGTACACCACAATGGTTCAATATTTGTATATATTGCAAAAATGATCACCACAGTAAGTCTAGTAAACCTTTATCAGCATACATAGTTACAATTTTTTCTTGTGATAAGAACTTTTAAGATTTACTCTCAGCAACTTTCAAATATACAATACAGTATTATTAGCAATAGTCACTATGCTGAATTTTAAAAAAAATTCTTAAATTCTTACATTCTTTTTAGAAATCCAACTCTGCTGGGGTAAAAAAGAGTTCTGTACCTATTTATACTGACTCAGTAAAATATCATAGGAAATAATTATATTCCATAAAAAACTCAAACTGTATATATACCCTCTAGTGTATGTCAAAGTATACTCCTCAAAAGACCCCTGCCATTATCTAACTGTGTAATGTAACATAAAAGCAGAAAGAAATGTCATTAGGCAGCATTAGCTGAACAAAATAGGGACACTCTAATGGAGAAGGAATTTGCTTATGAAAAGTAGGACATTTTTAGAAAATAAAAAGTGGCATGTCTATGTACATAATTAAACAAAACACCCCATTTCTTTCAACAGTCTTCATATTTCAGGCAACATTATTTTATTATGGTGTTGCTTTACATAGAACCTTTGTGTTGTGTATTTAACTGCTTCATATCACTTTCCTTAAGTGAAAAGAAAGGCAAATTTAAGATTCCTCTTGACTCCCTTGTGGGATAGAAAGTGGGGTTTATATTTTGTAAAATCTAAATGTGTTCATTAATGACTAGATACTTGATATAAAAAATGCAATTTAAAGGAATTATGAAACCTTTGTGGACGGGGCAGGTTATGCACTGCCAACACAAGAGAAAATCTCATGTGGACTCTCATACATTTTATTACTCCAAGGATCCAGTAGATGGAAGCCTTTCCCTTTTAACATTCAAACTGTTTCAAACGCATGTGGTCTGATTTGCTATTCCTGATGAAAGGGTAGATGGAAATAGCTGGGGGGAGAGAAACAAACAAACAAAAAAACCACTAGCTCTCCTAAGAGCATATCAGAAAGACCACAATTTACCTGCTTTGTAAGCGGTTTGAAAATTGCATTACGAAAGTCTAGTTGTTTGGATCCCCATGAGGTGAATGAGAAAGGGAAGCATAAATTAATGGATTGATTCCTGAAGCCAGGCTCTTGGTGGCTGCAGTTGGTTTGTCTTCCTGCATTAGTGTCCATGCTCTCATTGCCCTTTCTCAGTGAAAAATTCCTTAGGCCAGCAGTTACATCTGTTTCCTTACATTACAGTCCTATTGGAGCAATCCTCAGATGAGAAGCGAGGACATTCTCATTAGCCTCTCCTGGGATGAGCAAAGGAAAGTGGCCCAGGAATTCTCCTGAGGGCTGAGGCTCCAATACAGGCCTGGCTGTTTTTCTCTTTGTCCCTGCGTATGGCCTTCTCTTCCTCTCTTAGGCTTGTCACATCTGCTTTCTCACCAGAGTCCTGAGTATCACCTCTGAGAATATCCATAGATGGTTCTTCCACTAGACTGTCCAGGGAATGAATGAATTGCATTCTAAATAATTGATCAGAGTTAATCACTATTTTGAATTAAATCACTATTAATCTCTTAGATTGATTATTTAGCTCTCTGTCCCTTTGAAAGATATTAAAAATTGGGTTTGGAGCATTTCAATGTACAGTGTAAGCAGAGTCGTTTTGTCAATTCATACCTCAACATGGAATTAAGAGTTTGGCAGGAAAACCACACTTTTCTTTAATTCTAAAGGAGGCAATTGAATAGTGTCTTTCCATGTGCTTACAAGTCAAATTAATGAAGCAATTATGTACAAGGGCAACTTCTACAAGAGTAGCTGGGTACTTGAATCAAAGCTATCTACTTTTTACTGAATTTCATCACAATTAGGTAATGGTTCCCCCATCCTCCTTTTGTTACTCAGTTTTGAAGTTTATAGTTAAGCTGTAAATTAGAGCCTTATCTTTGGTAATAGCTCCTAACTGTTCTAAACACTCTCCGTTTGTCTTGTGCTAAGCAAGAGTCATCAGCTCACGTTTCATTGAAAACTCATTAAACCATCTCCCATATGCTTTTAAAGAACCAAAAGGCAATCTACTTAATTAAACTTAAAAAACAACAGCCTCAACAAGTTCTCTAGGTTAATGGTATGTAAATGTTCTTTGTTCAACAAGCAGAGATGTGGATAAAACACTTTGGTCTTGTTTACTGACTACTGGAAATTCACTACCTTCTAAAGAGCTTACAGCAGTGCAATTAAATAGCATTCCAATTTGCAAAACGGACAGCGTCATCTTGCAGTCAGAGCCCCAATTTCTATACCACACACGATTCAAGGAAGTAGAAAGCAGGAAAAGAAAGGAGGCTGGAGGATAACACAGTTGTAGCTGGTGAACTTCTTAGTTGACATGTCTGAGGAGGATCTCTCATAAAAGGCTCTCAGGAGTTATAGTATATTTGAACACAACTTTAGCCTCACAGCTTAGGAGAAAGTACGGCACTCAGATACATAAGGTCTGCTTTAAACAAACAAGGTACAGGGATACCTTGTTTTATTGTATCTTGCTTTATGTGCTTCACAGATATGGTGTGCTTTTTATAAGTTGAAGTCAAGACCCCACATCGGAAAAAGATTTTTTATTGCGTCAGTCTGGAACCAAACCCACAATATCTCCAAGGTATGCCTACACACAATAAAACACACAGAGCTTTGAGTATCTTTGTTATTATTCATACTTTAAAAGTCCTTAACAAAGTACTTTTGCAAATTTGCAAACTACTCTTGCAAGACTAAAATTTGTGCCCAAGATGGAAAAACATTTGTTACCATTCTTTGATCAAAACCAGTTGTGTGTTTTTTTGTATTTGACCTAGCTATTTTGCAATACAAAACAATGTTTTAAAAATTAAATTTTAAAAATTAAAACATGGAATGCTCATTTATTTTAAAAGCAGGTATGGTTTTTACACAAGATTTTGGCGGGGGCATGGGGGGGTCCATTGATGGTACTGTTTTCTGTTCTATTGCATTTGTGTTCTTCAACAAGGAGTATTCCTTTTTGGACACCACTTTTCTTATTTGTAAAATTGGGGGCTTTCAATTACCTTCAAGTTTTGAATTATAGAGGCATGGGCAAGCAGAATCAAAAGAGAAAGGAAGAGAAAAATCCTGGGGTCATTCAGATTCAAGTCTCAATTGAAACTGTGAGGACAAACATAATAATATAACTTCAATCTTGTCATATTATTCCTGTATTTAGTTTGATTACCCAAACAGCTAAGTTCATATATTTTCCTTTTTAATTAGTGTTTCCTTATATATTATGCCAGATGTCTTCATCTCAGCATCAGCAACTGGCAATAAATTACAAGTGCTGAAGCTTTATTATAAACTGAGGAATTTCTTTTGCATGTTATTCATTTTTCATAATGTTTTCTTGGCTCTAATTGACTTTGGCATTAAAATAATTAGTAAAATGTTGTGACTTTTTAAAATCAAAATTCAATTTTAGCTTGTCTTAGTTCCTAGAAATTGTTTCCTTTAAAAAATGCTTAAAAATATTTCAGACATATATTGATTACATGAAAAACCAAGTTCATTTTAAAACTTATTTTAACATATCATATTGAAAAAGCAAAGAAAAGTAACTGGAGTTTATAACATTTTTATTATTTGAGCTCACAATAAAGGCATGATGTGTTTATTTTTTTTTTAATTTGTTTTTTTTTTAACACAGAAAAAGGATATAGCCACTGGGGAAAGTTTCAAATATACTATCCCACTACCCAGAAATAAGCAACTGTAACATTTTTATCATATTTTTTTCAATATTTATGTTTTATGTGTTTTTCGTCTAGCTGAAAACATACTGTATTTTGCATTTTTATTTTTTATATTTTACCTGTTTCCTAAGCAATTTGCTAATGAAAAAACACTTTTTAAATATTTGAATAGCTTCATGATAATCTAATAGATGTACCATTATTTAGTTATTTGGTCCCCTATTGTCAATTGTCAGATGTTATTCCTGTAAAGTATTATAAATGACATTGTGATAAATGCACTTGTGCATAAATATTTGCAAAAATTGTATAATAACCAATAAACAACTTTATTAATAGGACTCCTGGGACCAAAAATACGTTTTTCTATTGCCTCTAGTTGCTAGGGAACATTTACAACCACAAAAATAAAGCAGCAAAGGAGGGAATCATGAATTTTTACACACCCTAAGATCTTAAAACCTTTAGGATTATTAGCATGAGCAATTCTATCCTCCTCTCTAACTAGACAAAATTCAGGTAAATGTCACAAATCTCACTCAATTTGATGACTCTTGGAAGTTCTGGATTAAACCATCCATTATGTGTAAATCCAAGTAATTCATGATGTAAAAAAAGGCTTATTGTTTAGAAAGCAAGTCAGCTTTAGAATATTCACAAAGATGTCTGAACTATGTACCAAAAAGTAGCCTTCTATATTCATTAACCTAGATTAAAGCATCACTTTCTTTCTAATATGCTATATAACTTTTTGAATATGGTTTTAGGCAACAAATTTCCATTTTGTTTATTTTGTATTTGTTTAGGTCATGGATAAGTGCTTAAGTAAGCTTGTGCTCTTAAACTTTGGAAAGCTCTGTACTGAATAACCTGTTCATTCCTATTTAACAAAATATGAGACAGGTGAGTATTTATATCACATTTTTGCTCAGGCTCTCAATAATAATGACCAAAGACTAATGTTTCTATGGAAAATTAAGATTTAACTAAAGTACTAATATGTATGAGAACTGTCTTTTTTAATTATTTTAAAAAGATATAAAAATTAGGGAGAGTTTTAAAAATTAGTTTTGAAAATACATTTTTTTTAAATAAAATAACCCTAAGGAATTGTTTCATAGCTTTTCCCCACTCAGAATTATACCACAACTGCATATCAGGCAAAATGAATTCTTCTAGTGGTAGAAAATAAGAATGTCTACTCCTGTTAACAGAATGTAAGATACATAACATTACATAGTTTCTGTCCCCTCTGGCCTCCTCAAGGATTTTCCTTTCGCTATTGTATGTCTTTACCTTCAACTTCTCCCTCTCTACTAGCTCCTTCTTATGAGCATGTAAATATCCTCTAGTGTTTCCAATAAAAAAATATATATAGTCAAAACTACAATAATAATAAAAGCAATAAATATTTTTCTTGCCACATGGTCACCTCTCTGCTCTTTCACACACACGAAATAACTTCTGGAACCATCCTATCTAATAAAACAGTAATATGCAAATTGACCGCACCTTCGCTACACCCATAAGCCACGCCCACCAGCCACGCCCACCAGCCAACCAGGAGCAAATATACACGTTAAACCAGCAAAGATGGCGGGGGAAAGGGCAGCACCCATGCCTATGAGATCCAAGCCATGATGGTGGACTGAGGCAGGCGGTTAGCGCCGGCAGCCGGCTGACCAGGTCCGCCATCACCGATCTCGGAGCAGGGCAGGCGGCGTGGGTTAACGCCCGCAGCCGGCTGCCCAGGTCCACGATCACAGATCACGGACGAGGACACCTGCCTGCCCAGGTCCATCACTGATCTCAGAGCTGGGCAGGCGGCCTGGGTTAACACCTGCAGCCGGCTGCCCAGGTCCGCCATCACCGATCGCGGAGCAGGGCAGGCGGCGTGGGTTAACGCCTGCAGCCGGCTGCCCAGGTCCACGATCAGGGATCACGGACCAGGGCAGGCGGCGTGGGTTAACACCCGCAGCCGGCTGCCCAGGTCCACGATCACAGATCACGGACCAGGACAGCTGCCTGCCCAGGTCCATCACTGATCTCAGAGCTGGGCAGGCGGCGTGGGTTAGCGCCCGTAGCTGCCTGCCCAGGTCCGCGATCACCGATCTCGGAGCAGGGCAGGCGGCGTGGGTTAGCGCCCACAGCCGCCTCCAGGTCCTGGATAAGGGCTTCGAGTCAGCCATCGCCAGTGGCAGCTGACTCAAAGCCCCTATCAGGGATCATGGACCAGGGCAGGCAGCGTGGGTTGAAGCCCACACCCGGTTGCCCAGGTCCGTGATCACCGATCTCAGAGCAGGGCAGGCGGCGTGGGTTAACGCCCGCAGCCGGCTGCCCAGGTCCGCCATCACGGATCGCGGAGCAGGGCAGGCGGCGTGGGTTAACGCCCGCAGCTGGCTGCCCAGGTCCGCCATCACCGATCGCGGAGCAGGGCAGGCGGCGTGGGTTAACGCCTGCAGCCGGCTGCCCAGGTCCACGATCAGGGATCACGGACCAGGACAGCTGCCTGCCCAGGTCCATCACTGATCTCAGAGCTGGGCAGGCGGCGTGGGTTAACGCCTGCAGCCGGCTGCCCAGGTCCACGATCACAGATCACGGACCAGGACAGCTGCCTGCCCAGGTCCATCACTGATCTCAGAGCTGGGCAGGCGGCGTGGGTTAACGCCCGCAGCTGCCTGCCCAGGTCCGCCATCACCGATCTCGGAGCAGGGCAGGCGGCGTGGGTTAGCGCCCACAGCCGCCTCCAGGTCCTGGATAAGGGCTTCGAGTCAGCCATCGCCAGTGGCAGCTGACTCAAAGCCCCTATCAGGGATCATGGACCAGGGCAGGCAGCGTGGGTTAAAGCCCACACCCGGCTGCCCAGGTCCGTGATCACCGATCTCAGAGCAGGGCAGGCGGCGTGGGTTAATGCCTGCAGCAGGCTGCCCAGGTCCACGATCAGGGATCAGGGACCATGGCAGGTGGCATGGGTTAGCACCCGCAGACGCCTGCCCAGGTCCCGGATCACGGATCCAAGTGGCGTGGGTTAGCACCCACAGCCGCCTGACCAAGTCCCCGATAGGGACTTGGAGTCTAGCATAACGAAAAGAATAGTCAGCAAAAGCAGGAGACAAGGTTTCATAAGTTCTCCCCCAGGTCACCACTGTTCTCTTATACATTTTAATTATCCCAGACTTTGCATGATGGGATTTGATTTGAATTATGCCTGATAGAGATTACATGACATGAATTGTAGTCTCATTCTTTCTTTTTGTGGTTGCCTGACTGAGAAAGGCCTTGGAATGAGAGAAGGCACTTTTATTTTCCTTTTTCATTCTTTAGAGGCTGAGGAATTACAGTTATATGAAGAACTTAGTGAGAGAATGAAAGTCTCATGCTGTATTATTCTGTAAGTTTTATCATGTGGACTATCAAAAACTTGGTGGGATCCTTTTCAAGAGGTGTTACAAAAATTATGTTGAAATTAACATTCAAGAGTAAAAGGAGAGAAGTGAGTGGTGGGTAAAGGAAAGAACTTTGTCCTAGAAACCAAACAGAAGCCACATAAACCTTCAGATTCTTACTCATTGTGCTTTGGAGGTATCCTATCTAATAAAAGAGTAATATGCAGATTGCTCATCACTGCAACAGACAATATAGCTGCCCCCATGTGGTCAAAGATCCTGCCCCCATGTGGACACAGGATGGCCACCACAAGATGGCCAGCAGGAGAGGGCAGTTGGGAGGCACCCAGCCTGCAAGGGAGGGCAGTTGAGAAGGACTAGGCCTGCAAGGGAGGGCAGTTGGAGGTGATCAACCCTGCAGGAGAGGGCAGTTAGGGGTGACCAGGCCGGCAGAGGAGGGAAGTTGGGGGCAAACAGGCTGGCAGCAGAGTGGTTAGGGGCAATCAGGAAGGCAGGCAGGCAAGCAGTTGGGAGCCAGCAGTCCTGGATTGTGAGAGGGATGTTCGACTGCCCGTTTAGGCCCGATCCCATCGGGCCTAAACGGGCAGTCGGACATCCCTTGAGGGGTCCCATATTGGAGAGGGTACAGGCTGGGCTGAGGGACAACCCCCCTCCGTGCACGAATTTCGTGCACCGGGCCTCTAGTTTGTTGATAAAAGTTATTCTCAATGCTGGCAGCACATTAAATTACCTGGGGACTTAAAAATACCCCAAGCTCCTAGAATACTTCTAAGCTCCTCTCTCAACTCCTCCCTCTCAGAGGCTCTGCTTTCATTGATTGGTGGTTATATTGATCTGGGATTAAGCATTGATGATTTCCAAAGTTCCACAGATGAATCCAGGGTTGAAAAGTTCTGGTTTATATTGTTTCCAATTCCACACCTCCCATTCTTTCTTCAATCTACTTAAGGTGGCTTCCATCAATATCACTCCATTGAAATTCCACTAAGCAAAGTCACCAATCACTCCCACTACTATATTCAGTAGTCACATTCTGTCTGCATCTTACCTTCTTAGCGGCATTCCCACACAGGAATTCCCTTCCTGCCAGTTTATCTTATCTTAGATTCCAGGACACCACTCTTCTGGTTTTCTTTCTTCCTCAAAAGCCACCTTAGATTCTCTTTGGTGCTTTCTCTTTTGCTGGCCTTCTAAATGTTATGCCTTGAGATTAGATTCTGAGATGCTCTTTGTTTTAAACTAAACTTTCTCCTGAGGTAATCTCACTTAGTCGAAGGGACACTACTTATATGCAGATGACTCTCAAAATGTTAACACTAATCATAACAACCCAAGATCTACAAATCCAATTGGCTATTTAACACCTCAACAAGTCCAAATCAAAATTTCACCCTACCCAATGTGAAACTGCTCTTCTTCCAATCTTCTCCACCTTAGCAAATGGTACCTCCAACTACCCAGTTGCTCATAACTGAAATCTATGATTTTTATTTCTATTTCTCCTACCATTCCCCTCCATCCAATCTATTAGCAAAACCTGTTGACTCTACCTCTATGACATATACTAGTGCACATCACTTATGCAATCCCTCTTACTCCTGACCTAATCAAAGACGCCATCAGTTCTCTTTTGACAATGAAGCACCCTTCAAACTGGTTTTCTTGCATATACTTTTTCCTAGTTACATTCAATATTCCACAGAGGTACAATAGTAATTTTCAAAATTGTAGGTCATATTTTACAAGCCCTCCAATGAGTTCCCATCATTTAGGATAAAAATCAAAGTACTAGAATAGTCTAGAACCGTGGTCGGCAAACTGCGGCTCGCGAGACACATGCGGCTCTTTGGCCCCTTGAGTGTGGCTCTTCCACAAAATACCACGGCCTGGACGAATCTATTTTGAAGAAGTGGCATTAGAAGTTTAAGTTTAAAAAATTTGGCTCTCAAAAGAAATTTAAATCGTTGTACTGTTGATATTTGGCTCTGTTGACAAATGGGTTTGCCGTCCACTGGTCTAGAACGTGCTATATCTCCTAATCAATCTCTATCTTTTCACATATATCTTGTTTTAATCCATGTCCTCACTAATTATGCCTTACTGTCCATTATGGACTGATGTACACTGATCCCCAATTCATATGTTGAAACTCTAATCCCCAATGTGACTATATCCAAAGATAGGGCCTTCAAGATATAATTAATGCTAAATGAGGTTGTAGAGTGCACCCCAATCCAATAGGATTGGTGGCTTTATAAGAAGTGGGAGGGAGGAGGAAGAGGAAGAGAGGAAGGGAAGGAAAGCGAAGAGAGAGAGAGTATTCTGCACACCCACAAAGAAAACGTCATGTGAGCACACAGGGAAATGGCAGCTGCCTACAAGTCAAGAGAAGAGGCCTCAGAATGAAACCTCTCCTGCTGAAACCTTTATTTTGGACTATGCTGCCTTCAGAACTGTTAGAAAATAAATTTACGGAGTTAAGCCACCCAGTCTGCAGTTTCTGTTATGCCCAAATGAGAAGACTAACAGGTTTTCTTTCTTTTCCTCAGAAATATCAAGTTAATCCTCATCTTATGGTTTTGCACTAGACTTCTACTTTGAACATTGTCTCCAGATTGCAGCCATCTCTTCTAGTTGCTTCTACCCAGTTTTATTTTCTTCTTAGCATTTAATCTTTGAAATTGTCTTATTTTCCTACTTGGAAATTTCCACTTACTCCACTAACTTTAAACTCTAAGAGAGCTGGAACTGCATCTGTGCTGTCTACTGTGGTACCTCTGGCATTCAGAACACTGCCTAGAACATATTAGTAGCTTAATAGGTGCTTGTTAAATAAATAAATATCTGGGACTCATTAGAAAATTTAATAAAGCCAAAAGGACTTCTCAAAGGAGACAAAGTCCATGGTCTGAGAAATACACAAGCAGTTTGAAAGAGCCACGTGAGGTATTGATACAGTATTGGCAAACATGCAATTCTTAAATAGAAGTTTTTTATTTTTTCCCTTTCCTGAGAGCTGGCACTGACTGCATAAAAAGCTTCCATAAGTATTGTACATGTGTTTCTTAAATAATTTTCACAAAACTCAGGCACATATGGACTGTGATTTCATTTCATTTAAGAAAACTGAAGCTCATATAAATGAATCTTAACCAAAGTTCCATGTAAATAAGAGGGATTTAGCCTAGTCTGTTTAAAAAGCTTATGCTCTATTTTATTAACAACTATGTGCCAACAAATTGGACAATGTGGCGGGGGGGGGGGGGGGGGGAAGAAAAAGAAAAAAAAAATCTTGTGCTCTCTCAATGTTGCCTCTCCCAAAGTCCCTTTCAGATACAACCAGATATACAGTAATGGCACTGAGAAAAAAATCTGTCCCAGGCTTTTAGGGCTCCCCAAGTAAAACTTTGTCTTATATAAGTAAATACAATCCTCAAAAAAATAAACTTGGTGGCCCCTTCAAATGTTCACCAGATATCCTACAATTCTAGAATAAAACAGAATATCCACTTAACAAACTATGGTATATATCCAGCAAGACCTGACCTTTGAAGGAAGTTGAAGAGAATGGTACCTCAATAGCATCTTCTTGCCCCCTGCCATCTTTTACTAGCCACAGAAAATTGTGAAGAATTTTCTGAAATGTTAGTAGGTAAAATTGTAATAGTCAACATATATTGAGCATTTCTTCTGTACCAGGCTCTGCAATGAGAAGACTGAGGCTTAGAGAAATAACGCCCTCTAAGAAGAAGGCAATGACAGAAATGGAATTAAAATATGACAAGTCTGGCCCCAGATTACTGGCTTTTAAGCTCCACACTAGGCCACCCAATCAAACTTTTTGCTAACAGTGGACCAGTTCCTCCAAAGATACAGCCCAGTAGATTTCAACTCATCAAATACAACATAATATTAGGAAGATATCAGACTGACTATCCTCTATAGAAGAATTGCCATCACTCCACTAAGTGGCATTCATAGTTCTTTAAGAGAAAGATTAGTCGCCTCTGGTCAACCACTCTTCCAGAGGTGGCTTTGCTATTATCTCAATGCTGGTAGGGATTTCTATTTTGCGACCAGCTTTGAACAATACTGGTCTTTGCATTTTCCAATATCCTATGGGGACAAGTCCACAGTATGAATATCAGAGGGAAAAATAAAATTCATGTGGGTTTCTCATTATGAAGAAGTTGTGATAGCAAATTTATGAGATTACCTTTCTTCATGAGTCAGTAATGTTTTATGTATTTTATCCAATGTATTACCCATCAGATTTTCTTTTTATCAAAGTGAATTAATTGGGTACATATACAAATAATTCATTCTGAGGGAGAAAAATACCCATGTTTCAAAATTCATTCTTTGCTTGAACCTAGTCTTTCCTATCTGTATTACCGGCTTGACACTTACTACTCACTTTTATTCAAACACATCTCAGAAAAGATTGCAATAATATCTCTTATCCTAAACCACCATAGCTTACTATTGAATCCCTCTTATGCACACCCAGTATTCCTATTCCCCATGGCAATTTTTTTCATCCTTAACTGCTTTTGTTCCATAATTATTCTACTTTGGACAATTTTTTCTCCATGTTTGTCATTTAAAATATTTCAAAGTTATCTCTGCCCTCCCACTCTTGCTTTATCAATAGAGAAATTGGCATGGTCATACAAATCTAGCCTTTTGAAAAAATTTATTGGGGTGACATATATATATATATATAAAAGCCTAAATGACCAGACAACCAGACAACTGGCCGTTGGCTATGACATGCACTGACCACCAAGGGGCAGATGCTCAATGCAGGAGCTGTCCCTTGATGGTCAGTGTGCTCCCACAGTGGGAGCATTGCTGAGCTGACAGATGGGTGCCAGATGCCAGGCTGACAGCTGGCGAGTGCAGCTGCGATGGTGTGAGCCTCTCCCGTGGACAATCCCCCTGCGTGCCTGAGCAGCGATGGTAGCAGGTGCAGCAGGGCTGGGATGAGCAGGAGTGGCGCTGTGCCTACCCCAGCCTTGGGCTCCTCCCTGGCTGCCTGCCGCTTCGTGCACTACTTCGTGCTGTGCAGGATAAACATGGACAGTGGACTGGAGCCCGATGAGCTGGCAGGTAAAGCCAGGCTGCAGTGGCACAGAGGTCCACTGATCCCTGCCGGCCAGGCTGAGGGACCCCACCGGTGCACGAATCTGTGCAATGGGCCTCTAGTTGGTTAATAAAACGGGTTTCAGGTGTACAATTCTATAATACATCGAATGTATAGTGCATTGTGAGCTCACCACCCAAAGTCAAGTTTCTTTTCACTTCTACTTATCCCCCCACCCCCTTTACCTTCTTCCACCTCCCCCCACTCATCTTTCCCTATGGCAATCACCATATTGTTGTCGCTGTCTGTTTTTCGTTTGTTTGTTTAATCCCTTCACCTTTTTTTTCATTCAGCCTCCCAACCCCACTCCCCTCTTGATAAGGGTTAACTAGCAAGCTTAATACAGGAAGGAAGGGGGTCCAGAGAGGATAGAGGCATCTTGGCCTGCACAACTAAAACAATTAATCCTCACCCAATGATATTTTTTCCATTGATTCTTTAGGGAAAGGGAGGGAAGGAGGGAAGGAGAGGGGAAGAGAGAGAAACATCCATTGGTTGCCTCCAGTACATGGTTCCAGGGATCAAACCTGCAATCCAGGTATGTGGCCCTGACCAGGAATCAAACCAGAGACCCTCTTGGTGCATGGGCTGACTCTAACCACTGAGCAATGCCTGCCAGGGCAATTTTTCTTTTCTGGAGACTATTTGTCTATTTCCAGGGACCAAATCCAGAGTGGAGGTTGGGTAGGGTGGGAGTTGATATGGTTATCTTCTCTTTCCCTGTATATGTGAAGGTTCTTAACATCTTGAACTCTTCTGTCCCTTGACAGAATGATCTTGCTTAGGTTTGCATCAGTTGTTTTATCTCTTCATTCATGGTTTACCCTCAATTATCTTATACCCAGGAACTATACACACTGCATATAGAAAATTTGGTTTCTACTCCGTTACAGAAATTTTAATTCATTGCCTTCATTCCCTATCTTTATATGCATATGTTTATCTTTAATTTACAAACATATTTTCTCCTATTCTTTTAGTATTCGATTTTCTTTTCTTCAATCTTAACTTGTCTTTTCATGGTGATCTCTAAAATCTTGCAATAACTCAAGAGGGTTATACCACAATGAACAATAACAACCATTTATTGAGATTTTGCTATGTTCCAAGCTCTGTGGTAAAATCTCCTTATATATATAATTCTGTAAATTTTCTTCAAAATCTTTGAGATAAAAATTATTTTCTTCATTTTATATTTAAAGAAACTAAAGATGAAAGAGACAATCTCACCTTCTCAAGTGACATAACTAATAATTGTTAAGAGTCTGGGTCTATAGGCAGATATGCTCTGACTTGTGCACTTTTTGTTGTTAACCCTCACCCCAGGATATTATTTTCCATGAATTTTTATAGAGAGTAGAAAGGAGGAAGGGAGGGAGGGAGGGGGAGAAGGGGAGAGAGAGACACAGAGAGAGAGAGAGAGAGAGAGGGAGAGAGAGGGAGAGAAACATGGATATGAGAGGCACACATTGATTAGTTGCCTCCTGTACCCACCCATACCTGGGCAGAGGATCGAATCTGAAATCCAAGTATGTGCCCTTGACCAGGAATCAAACCCATGACCCTCCAGTGATTGGGGCCCACATTCTAACCACTGAGAAACACTGGCCAGGGCTGAACTGTGATCTTAAGCATTTTATCATATTTTAATTTCTTCGAGGATCTAGTCAATAAATTCTATTTTGTCATGGACCAAATAAACTTTGGGCTCTATTATCATATATATTTTGGTTATGTGTAGTCTAATTTTAAGAAAAATATCATAGTGCCTATGATCTGTATATATAAAAGTGAACCATTGGGAACACAGGAACTACCAGTTGCTTTGATGCGCACTGCGGCCCCAATAGGTCCTCCCACCCCATTCGGGGGTGGGACTGGCTAGCCAACCACCCATGGCCCCTCCCCCTGGCCAACCAGGCCCCCGATTGGCCCCCGACCCCAATCATGGGCGGGGCCAACCTGCCACGACCCCTCCCCCCAGCCATCCTGGCCCCTGTGGGCCCCAATTGGGGCAGGCCTGCCGGACCTCACCCATGCACAAATTCGTATACTGGGCCTCTGGTATCTATATAAATGAAGATAAAAGGTAGTAGCAATGATTCCTTCTTTTATAGTGTATAACTGGCATAAGGAAAACAGTATTTGTGGTATTCCTTGATCTACATTACTCATAATACAGTCTAATATCTGTCCCCATATGCTCACCTTTAATCTGTGGCCCATTTTATTGGGTTTCTGCACCTTTAATGACATCTTGAAATTGACTCATTTATGACCACCTGACCTCAAACTTGACTTGCTTTTTCTGTGTAGCTTTTATCTCCTTCTTTTCTCCTCCTGGTGACCTCTTTTCACACGTTAGTTATTGTTCAACTCTACCCGAGTCTCTATCACCTCACAGAGAAGGTCTCCCATTGTGTGCCAGTTCCTGCGCAGTTTCTTGACAAACCACCTTGATTTTCACCTGATAATTCCCGCTTGATTAACACTGTTCAAAAATCCTAATATTATGTTACACATTATGGAAATTAATGCTCATTTGGAGCAGATCTGAATTTGCTTTAATAGTTTAACTCATTGCATTTAATATCTCATTAGTTCAAAAGAAAGATGTCAGCTGGTTTACCCAGTCTCCCTATTAGGTTCCAGTTATGACCATCATAGTCTTCTCTTTAGTAAGTAAACTTGGTATAATTTATGTCTGAAGCTATGCATGTACAATATTAAATGATTAAATAATCTTTATTTTTTATCATATAAATATATCAGTTGATATACATTACATAGGAAGACATGCACATACTCATATATACAAATTAAAGTATGTATACTTTCTAAACTATATATTTTAGACAGACAATATTAAAAACTTTTTCTTTTCACAAAAGGCAGGAATGTTACTTTTGTTTTAAATAATAAGATCAGATTTGCTTATATTTAGTAATGGGGATAATTTTGAAAGGTAGGAAACTGAAGAATAACTTTGACTATGATATGCCACTAAATTCTCTGTAATGACTTTGGCATAAATCAATGTAAAATGATGTACATACAATCAGGAAAATATTTAATGTATTATTAATTAAGATTAATTACAGGAACACATCAACAAGCTTTAGTTTTCATCAACATTTATTTCTCAAGTACACTAGTGGAAAAGATAAAAGCAGCTGATGATTGTCAATAGTATTGACTTTTCACTAATGGACATGGGTCTAGGCCTCTTCACTCTGCTGATTAGTGCATTTTCCTCCGGAGGGACATGCTTATTTCCCTTTACACTGAGGACATCCTTCAGAAGATTTGGCTACAGGGGGGGATTTCCTTTTATAGAGATGGTTCTTTATATGCAGTAAATAAGACTGTTTAGTCAATCAATCTAATTGCATTGATCGACCATCTAACAGGAAACAATGCAGGCAACGGAATCCCAGGTCTATGGCTGTTTCTATGGGCTCTGAAAAAACAAACAAAACAAAAAAAAACCCAAAACCCGTAGAGAGGTGTTTCCATGCTTCTGTGGCAAGTCTCAGTGCATTTATAGGATGATCTTGTTATAGCGCCCACATTACTTTATGAAATAGATATGCTTTTTGCAACCTGAATTGTAACTTTATTGGAAAAACTTACCCTTTCAAGCAATTTTGGTATAAATCATTATAGTGCATAAATGAGACTGAAGGAACTTTGTGTAATATAAATGGAAGCATTTTAAAAAATAATTTCACTTTTTTAAAAAAATACTGGGAGTTTATAAACAGAACTATATTTTTCTTTCTATTCTTTGATGATGGTATACTTGTGGGGTTGGTTTGTTTGTTTGTTTAAATTGAAGGTTTCTGTTGGGAATAATTTGTATAAAGGCTATTCATTTATATTCAGAAATTGATTGGATTAAGGGAAGAATGTGTCTATTCTTGTATCCCCAGAGCCTAATGTAGCAACAGGCTTGGTAAAGGTGTTTAGTGAATGGAGTAAATGGATAAATAGAGCCTCAATGAAGTTAATGATTTTACCCATTCAAAAAGAAGAAAGCACTAGAGCAGAATGGAAAAATCACCTCAACTAAATGGGATTCTATTTCTCATATGTAAAGTAAGCTTGTTGAGTTAGATTATCTAGGAGGGACTAAACCGGCAGTTATATATTTGCAGAAAAATATAAGAATACAAATGCTCATAAAAGGGTAGAATAACAATATTTAATAGTCATAAAGATGAATTAAAATTTCATTTCGAAATACAGGGTTAGAAAACACAGCATTTTAGGTAAGACCTGATTTAATTGGGCTTAGAGTAGTCTATTAATTTGCTGTACTTTCTAATTGTTGTCATACTATTCTCACAGTCTTAACCTTTTACACTCGGATGTCGAGTGTGACGGTTATTGAATGTATCAATAATTTGAAATATAAAAAAATCCAAATAAATAAGTTTGTATGAAAAGAAACTCCAGTTTTTTATTCTACTGCCGCACTTTGTAAAATCTGGGGTATTTAAAAAATTAAATCCCGAGTAGAATAAAGGAATTGAGAAAAAAGCAAGCGAGTGCAAAGGGTTAATGGAATTCCCTGAAAATGATATGTTCTCCCTTGAATAATTAGGGCCACTCCTCCTTAATTATTAAATTTTGTGATATCCTAAGGAGAAATAATATTGAAAAATATGTTAGTGCTTTTAAAGTTAGGTTAAATAAATGTCTTCTTGTCAAAAAAGAGATTGCATTATTGTGCTCCCAGAATAAGATTAATTGAGAATTAAGTTTCTATTTTAACTTTATGAGATACAATTAGAAATTATATTTACATAATAGTTGTAAATTATTTGTCTCTCAATGCAACACTGCTTGACAACAAATAGGTATTCTGATATAATTCGAATTCTATAAGGATAGACGATAATATCCGATCTCCGTTTGCTCAATATATGATACTTTTTATTGTATTCTATTCAACATATAACCTGTGTGATTTTCAGCTTATGCATTATGCAGCTCAAGGATAGATTTCAAATGCTCTTTATATATAAAAAAAATATTGAAAGGTAAACGATTGAGACTATTTTGCTTTTTAGACTTCCCCAGTTAGTTTCATCTGATAGCTATAAAGGGATTAAGACTCTTATGCCAACCCACTGAGCAGTGCTGGAATGTGATTCCTTTGTAGATGGGACAAAACACTTGGGTGATATTTTCAGATGAATAAAGACATTGACTTAAAAACACAATTGCATAAACATGATGTAGAAGGCACAGGGCTGGGGGGGCAATTCAACACTTCTATTTAACTTCAGTCTTTATCTTTTATATTTATTCTAAAAGAGCATCACATAAAAACTCCCTACAGACAAAGAATTTGTCCACATTTAGATTTCAAGCTATAGACATAAACCATTTCATTTCACCATTCAGCTCCTTGCTTTTTTTTCCTATTTTGGAGTGTGCTTTAATTTTCTTTCATTATTATGATGGATCAGAATGAACAGAACAGTGATTGAAATAAAACTGCATTTTTAAAGAAAAGGTCATGCAATTAGCTGTTGGATTGATAGTGGTAACTACGGAGGCAGAATCCTCACTAGGTCCATCACAGAAAACCATAGAATAAATGATCAAGACATTTATCCAAAGAAGATAAAACAAATGCCATGGACATACTTCAGAATGCTGCTCTGAAAAGGCTGGGGGCAAGCCTAAGTTTGAGAATATGTAAGCCATAACGGAAGACAGGGATTATGAAAAAGCAGTGATTCAAACTGGGGTGAGCTGGTTGGACAGGCACACATCTGGCTTAACAAGCCTATTGGGTTTTTCTCAAGATTAAGGTATTACAATGCTAGAACAAGTTAGAAAAAACTGGATTCAGAAAAGTTTAGCAAATCCCAGAGATCAGTATTATTGGGTGAAAAGGGGAGGGGGGAATTTGAATGCATTTAAGCCTAGAAAATATTACTGGGCTAACATAAATCAAAAGTGAAAATGAGCCCTGGCCGAGTTGTTTGATGGTTAGAGCATCGGCCCATGCACTGACAGTCCAGGGAAAGGAATACGGCACAATGATGCTTTAAAAGCTGTGTAATGGAATGTGTTACCTTAAAAACAGACCACAAATGTATTTGTGATTTAAATCTGTTATAGTGAAACCTCAGTTCATGTATTTAGTATTTTAAAGAGCTTCAAAGGTTGACTTAAACTAATTATTAAACCGATCTAGTCTCCTCAGTCATGAAGATGAATATGGGGATAAAGAAGGATGGAATAACTTAATGCAAAAGCTAGTTGGCCACATGTCGAGGACATTTCATGCAAGTGTAGTAGGTAGTTATCTTTAACTATAGAACGAGCCACTCCCATCTGCTGTCTAATAACCATTTATTTAGCTCATAGTTCTACAAGTCAGCAATTTGCTTGGGTTCAGCTGGGCTTTTATCTTTTCTTTTTTTATTTTTATTTTAGTTCAAGTTTCCTCTTGCATTTGCCAAGAGCTGCTGAGTTAGTAGGGGCTGGCTAGTTAATGGTGACTTTGGCTGATAAGTAGGATGAAATGGAACCTCTCTACATGGGTTCTCACCCTCCAATAGGCTAGAATTGGCATTCTCTTTTCCAAGACGGGGAGATGAAGTATAGGAATGAGTTTATTTAGTCTTAGACTCAGAACCTACTCTATGTCACTTATGCCACAAAAGCAACTTTGAGGCCAATTTTCACCAGATTCCAAAGGTGAAAAGTAGACTCACTAGTTTTGTGGTCATTTTTTGTACTCTTCCATGATGTTTGTTAGAGTGGAAACTTTGGAATCATTCCAATTCTCACTGCCTATGTTTCTGTGAAAATAACAGGTGCTACCTTTCTGTATGGTCACCTAATTCTTTACATATTCTCACTCCCATTTTGCTCCTTGTTTTCTATTTCTGAAGTGATAGCTCAGTTAGTGTCAATTCCATGTGACTGGGCTTAGTGCTGGCACATCTTACCCAAAACTATGAACAAACTAGAGCAAGGTTGTCAGTCAGGGGAGAGTTACCTTAAAAAAAAAAAAAAGGTCTAATTAGTTTTCTAAAAATATATCAGGTCTTAAGGGAATACCAGAAACTAAGTTATGAAGGCTTAGGAAAGCAAGAACTAAAATTGAAGCATGAGAAGTCACTGCCCAAGGCTAAGGTGAATAATGTTAATGAAAAGACTTGTTTTCTACATTCAAAGGCTAAGGAATTGAGTGAGCATTATTATTTTATTAATCAACACAGTATCATAATAATTGGTGGCATCTGTTAAGAACTCACTGTGTGACAGAAAAAGTACCTTACATTTAACCTGAAGGCAATCCTGTGATGTAGACACTATTTTAAATCCAATTTTATACAAGAGGGAGATGAGGATAAGAATACTATGTATTATAGCAAAAAAAAATTATTTTACACAGCTGGTAAGCAGTAGAGCTAGAATTTGAACTCAAGATAGCCAAGCTCCAAACATTCTGCTTTAAACCACAATATTATATGGTCCATCAAAAGAAGGTTATAGTTGAAAGAAATATTAGAGACCATCCAGTTAAATTCCAGAATGGTTAGTTAATAAAGTAAGCCAAATTAAATATTAATTTAATTAGTGTCAGAATTGGAACTATAATCTAATTTAGGTTATTTACACAACGACCTTGAAAGGAATTTTTACACTATATATGTATATACAATGTATATATAAACATATCGTTAAATTTATTGATCTACAAATATGCTCATTCTTTGTTATACCCAGCAGTGTTGATCACATTCTGCTCAATAAACTCTTTTTCAAATTAAATAATCATATAAAAATAAATTAAATGTTTCTTTGGATTTTTAGTTTTGTCCCTACCAATCACTCCATGTTCCAACTACTTGATACAACCTACCCTTCCAAATTATGCATTGCACTTCTATTTCACTTACTTAAAAAAAAATTCCCCAGCATTTTCTCCAATCCGATCTCCACCCTGCCATCCCCAATATCCAAAGCGTGATTTATCTTCATAGCCCAACTTTAATGCCATAACCCTTTTTGGCCAGATTAATCTCACACTCCCTCCTCCGAGTTCTTGGAGCACTGTACTCACCAAGCTTGCATAGAATTTATATTGACTGATAGTTATCAGGGTCCCAACACAAAATGTGAGATCCTTAAAAGCAGGAGCTCTGCTTTATGTTTCTTATATCCCTAGTGCACAATATATTACTTCCTACAAAATACACACTCCAAGGTTTATTGAGTAGTCTCATTTATGAGAACAGACCCTTTATTGGAACATCTATGCACACCTATGTACACTGTTGCAAATCTATCACTCTAAAATTAAACATTAGATTGTAAGTACAACCTATCGGATGAGCATATCCATTAGCAAAAAAAGCCCTGCCAAAGAGGCACCCTATGCTAGGAGAAAACTCAGTCTGTCATATCTTTTCTGGCACCTTCCTCTTCTTCCTGGCCTTTCTAAACCACATAATGTAGGTAGGAAAGGAGTTGGACAAAGAATTGCCTATTCCCTTAATATTCTAGGATGTGAACTGTTAGAACATTTTTGTGTGAAAGGAAAGAATAAGCCTGAATAGAGAGCCAATACACTGTATATGGGTTATCATTTTCTGTACATTGTAAGCAACAGCAGTGACAAGGACATAAATATTAATGATTTCACTTTAACTGAAGCCATCCAGTCACACTTGCCCATTCAGAGCAGTGGGATGATGAAACTATTATAACATATGTATATGTGAATATTTGCAAACACCCAAATGTAGGAAGAAAAGCAGTCAATGAAATGCTGTATAACCGAAAAGGACATGATCATCTTTCTTTCCTACGATATTTATTGCCAACCATTTTTTCAGAGATTTGCAAAAATTCATTAACTACATATTCAGAGACACAATCTGGGTCCCTTCATATGATAGTTATATCTCTGCTCATTAAATGATAAGTTTCTTTGGCAATGCTTATTTTTTAGATTAAGGGCTACATTTTCCATCATTCCACCTTAACAGGTGCCTTAGACAGCACTGTATCACATTATGTTTAAGAAAATAGCAATTCTAACTTATAATTCATTTTGCTAGGAGTAACAATCTAATTCACATTGATTTTGAGTAAACTTTTACATATCCATCTGCTCCATTTTAAGCTGGGTTTGAACAAATCAATGCATCTCTAGCATCAACATGCACTAAGTAATCAATAGGTAAGGAAAATCATTATTTACTGCTCAGTAATTGTGTTTACATTCAAATAAAATATAATAAATTGTGCAAGGCCATCTTGGAGAAAGAACAAGTGACCCATGTCTTACAACCAGATTGTCTTCCTTAATAAACTCTTTCAAATGAAGCAGAAGATTTGAGGAATTTTGCCAGGGAAGTAGAGAAGGCCCTAAGTCTCACAGTTGCCTAGTTTAGTCCTCAAATACTGAGGTAGTGGTCAACCTTTTGATGATGTTTTAATCCTAGGAACCCTCTAGTTGGTAAACAGTAGCATCATGGCTCCAGACAGCAATAGTTTTTGTTGGATTATTATCAGCTCATGTGCTGATCTAGTCTCTGCCCACCTGCTCAGTATTGGCTCTGAATTCCCACTTTAATTATCCTCCTGTTGTTTGAACTTGGAGTACAGAGTTGGTCTCGCTAGTATTTGCATCTCAGCTCTCCCTCGTGGATTATAGTTTAAACTAGTTCTATTACTGATCTGTCATCAGGACCACCTTGAATAGGACACTTGGTCTGGTTCCAACTCCATTTGAATTCTCTCGCCTCTGGTACCACTAGCTACCTGATTGTTGCTTAAGCTCCACTGTGAAGGGTAGGGAAGGGGGGTTGAATACAATCAGTAAAAACAGCAGTAAATGAAATACCTTGTTATTTGGATTCTCTACACTATAGGAAGGCAGACCTACAAGCAGCAGGACAGATAAGCCTAGGTTCTTGCAGCATAGCATAACCGAACAGATGGTCTGTGAGGAAATTGCCCATCAAAATTTGTTCTGTCCTATTTTATTATAGTTATTCAGGCAAGGAATGCAGATTGAAATAAGAAATGGCCAAAAAACAGGATCTGTTTTTAGTAAATTTCGGTGAGTTTAAAAAATTCATAGTACCATGAATGCAGGCCACACATTTCCTTCATTGTAGCCTCTTGTAGACTACAAGACCCGGAGACGGCACTTAGCAAGTATCTAAGTAGTAATGTTAGATGCATAAAACTTAAAATGATGTAAAAAATGGACAAGTGCCTTGTTCAAAGATCATGCAAATTTGTAAATCAAATCAACAATTAAAGATATATTAGGGAAGATTGTTTATTTTTTTTAATATTGAAAAGAAAAAAAGTAAACAAGACCAAAACAGCATCCATTATGATTCTTACCTGCAGCATTTTGTAACTTTTCTTATTTTTGAAGAAAGTTACTATATTTCATGGAAATGTCAAATTCAGTGATTTTGAACCTCAGTATTTTCTTATATAAAGCACTATTGTGCAGAACCGTGAACACAATTCTGTGGATGCATACAGAATTAGCTTAGAATAACAAGTGATCTCTCAGTTTGCTGATCTTTAACCAAAGCATTCGGTAAAGTGAAACCAACTCTGAGTTCACATAATGAGGACAGAGGAAAATATTTTTGGAAGTACCAAAATTCACCTAAAATAAATCACCTCATGAAAAAAAAATGACAGATTTTTCCAAGATGAGCGATTCACTAACATAAATAAGGGGGAAGAAAAATCCTATCGTAGATAACTGGATCTCTCTCCCATGGTAACAGAACTTGCTGTTGGAGGAGCAGCTTTCTTGCCGCTAATGTATATATTTAGAGCACCAAGTAATTTATGTCAGGACAAAGCCAAGAAGAAGATGATTTCAAGAAGTCAAGTATTACATAAGCATATGTAAAAACATTCCCATTCTCCAGAAATATGCACTGTTTGTAAGGGCACAGTCCACTTAAAACTCAGATATACTCAAAATTTGCTGAGATGAGTAAGTTAGAACTTCGATATAGAGGACTAAAGAACAATTACTAAGTTTAAATAAGAAAAGTGAAAACATTTTTTTAGTTTTATTTTATTTAGTCAGTAGTCTATTTATAATGCCCATTTGAACATAACAGAGGTGCATATTATCATTTTTTATTCTCTGTAAGACATCCTGGAAAACCAATAATTTCTATCAATCCCTGCTATTGCTCCAGTTGAATGTCAAATGTGATTAATACTGGGGTGTCAGAGTGTCCTGACCACGCCATTGAATGATCAGTTATCCTCTGACCCATACTCCCATAGCAGGTCTAATATGTGTAACTTTGTTACAGGTGATAACATGGAAGACCGGAGTTTTTGCTTAGCTTCTCTAATGTTACAGGGAATATCAATGTCAACCGTTCCCCACCAAACACAAGGTCTCATGATTGCCTCCTGCTAGTGAGAAATCTCAGCTAACCAAAGAAGTTGCATTCCTTTGGGGGTGGGGAGGTGGGTAGGGGCTGGGTGGAGGGGAGTAAAGGAGGAGAAATGGGAGATATCTGTAATACTGTCAAAAATAAAAATATGTATATTTTAAAAATAAATATAAATAATACAAGGGGAAAAAAAAGAATTTGCATTCCTGAAATATCAAGAGCACCTTACTTCCTACATTGAACATGTCGTCAAATGAGAAACCTAAATACATGTGGAATCCCAAGCCAGACAGTAAACTCTATTAAGGCTTCAATAACTCACATGGCACATTTAAACAAAGAATATTACTCTTATCAGTAATACAAAAAAATAGTAATAGTAATACAATTTAGAAGATTCACTGCTAAAAATGAATCATTATGCAAGAATGATTTAAAACATTTTTTGACTCTCCTAGAGAGTTAAAAGCTAGAAGGGATCTTAGTGAGTCCATAAGTTTGATGTAGAGATGAAGCAACTGATTTGGCCTCAGAAAATAATGTACCGAAAACTATGTTGCATGGAAGAGATATAAAGGCAATTGGAAGATAGATCTATTTTATCTAATTCCCAGTACAATGCTCTTTTCAACTGACTGCCTGAATCTCCATACCTCTATTTCTTTTCAATCAACCTCCAGGTTAATAAAAAACAGGTTTGCCAAATATTCATCTTATTAAAGATCATATAAGACAACCAAAGCTTTTCTTAAACTGAGGTACCTTTATCACTACTAGAAAACATAATTATTTATAGGTGCTATATACATAAATTTATATGTTTAGTGTATAGCTGAGTATATATTTAATATGCATCAACCTATAATTTCATAATTTAAGACTCTGTTAAATTATGAGCTTTAAAATCAAGTTAAAGAAAAAAATAAATATACATTAGGATATGGCAAAAGTAATGAAAGAGGTAAATTAAGGACAGAGTTTGGGAAATATTGATCTAAAGTATAATATATTGGACATTTAAATTGAGAATAGTGGTTATTTACCAAAAGCTGCACCAGTAATGAGGTTTCCTAAATAGAATAATTTCGTGTAAATGATAAAATACTTCACTTAAATATGAAATGAGCTAGAATACTTCATGATATTCACTCTACAAAGTATTTTTCAACATCATTTATTCCATATGTATTGCTTTATTGCTATATTGATTTCAAGAAAGGATTAAAAAGCATTTTTTCTCTGGGTCTAGATTTCTCATAACTAAAATCCAATCTGAGCAAATTGAAAACTGGCAATTATCATACTGTTAAGTAAAAACATAGCATTTTTTAGTCTGGATTAGAAATTTGGAATAGTACACCAGAGACCCATTTCTTCCTTTTCTTTTTTTCCCCCAAAGAGTGAAAGGGAAATCTATTTAATAGTAGCTAGATTTAAACTGTAGTTAAATTTAAATTTACTTGATTAATGGCAGAAAAATTTGTAGATAACTTTGTCGAAAATAAAGCAAACAGGTTTGAATCCAATTCTGAGAGTCTTTGCTCAAAATAGTAATAGAATGCTGATCAAAGAGAAGGCATTAGAAATTGTGTTTCACATAAATTTAGGGAACATCCTGGCCAGTTGGGTTCAGTGGTTCAGTGTTGACCTATGAACCAGGAGGTCATGGTTCAATTCTCAGTCAGGGCACATGCCTAAGTTATGGGCTTGATCCCCGGGGGGTGGGGGTGGGGCGTGTGCAGGAAGCAGTTAATGAATGATTCTCTCTCATCATTGATATTTCTATCTCTTTCTCCCTATCCTTTCCTCTCTGGAATCAATTAAAAAAAAAAGAAATTTAGGGAATAATATCAAACCTAAATGAAGTGAAATTGAGATTCCTGAAACCATTTTAATTTCAAGGGGAACTTGATGACAAACAAGAAATTCTGTTTTCAATAAGAACAAATGTCATTTAAAGATATTGGCAGGAAGAAAGATAGAATGCTGGACTTGAGTCTCTTACCACTAAGTAAGAAAATGTTAAATCCCCACTTTGGTACACTAATAATATCAAGGGGAAAATGTGACTTCACAGTATTATCAAAGTCAATTCAACCTCAGAACAGTGTCTAAAGTTCTAAAACATTATTAAGTAGATAATTTTGCTTGAGAAAAGTACTCATTTTCTGCAGTTTCTCAAACAGTTGCCCTGTGGATGCTGTGAGATTTTATTACATTTATAAACTCTGGGGTTATCAGCTAAGCATATCAGCAATAATGAAAATGAAAAAAATGTACTTTTCATAGTTTTATAATAAACTTTTATTATTAGCTTATATGTTTTTGTTTATGTTTCATCTCTCTCTATATATATGATTTCACATATATATAATTTTAAAAGGCATATTGCACTGTAATATGTAATATACAATCTGAGATATTCTCCACCAGAATCTGAAATATATTTCCTAAAGTGATACTTTAAAAACGATGCCAGCCAGAGTTGCAATTCATCTCACATAGCTAAAGATACACTACATTTGCCTAAAGAGAGACAAGAATTACATTATCTAAAATAATAATGGAGATTAAACCTCTTAATATCCACAGTAGTGATGAAGGTTCAAGGGATTTGGGATCAATAGTACCATTGTACATTTCCAAAATACCTATTAGGTGCCTACAATTAAACATGTCTCATTCAGAAATCTGGGTTCACTCTTCAGTTTTCCGAAGACCTCATGTCATCTTCTTTAGGCTCAATTGTGAAAATAACCAACAAAGACAACAGATAAGTCCATGGACACCGACTAGGTTCCTCAGGGTTTACCAGAGTAAAGGGATAAATAAGAAACAGCCCAGAAACACACGGACATTTCAAGAGCTGGTATTACATTTATGTAATCAGAAGTCCCTTGTATCCATTCTTAAATACAAATCATGTTCTTTCAATCTTTGAGAAGTTTTACGTATTTTATTACTTTGAATTATGTTTAAATAATTAAAATGAATTTTAACTTTAAATTATGTTTAAATAATTTAAATGTATCTTATTAGGAATTTTAAAGGAATGTCTACCTTTTCCAGAAATATTTGAAATATTATTTTTCTAAGATGACAAATCCATTAATTCGGCACCACTCTAGTTAAATTTTTAGATATATAGACACTTAAGAAAAACAAAACCAAAGTTATTTTAGAAAAGTATTTGTATAATATTCTTTGCCCTGGTGTACCTTCCAACAGTGTAAAATAGCCAATTATTGTTTTAAATTGTTCATTAAAATGATAGGATCTACATTACACAACACAATCTTTAAAAATAACCAATTTAGAAAATTTATACTACCTGACTTCAATTTATAAAGCTACATTAATCAAGTGGTGTGGAGTAGGCAAAAGAACAGACACATACAGTGGAACAAAATGGAGGATCCAGAGATACATATACATTTACAGAGATATTTGATTTTCAACTATGTTGCCAAGCAACACAATGAAAAATAAAAATATATATTTTTAAATTTGATGCTTAAATAACTAATTGCATAGGCCAAACAAAAACACTCAACCCTTACCTCATATTACACAGATAAAATAATTTAAGATTAATCACACACTTCAATATGAAAGCTAAGCCAATAAAGCTTTTAGAAGTAAACATAAGCAAAAAACTTTGTGACATGGGGATAGAAAAAGAAGTCTTAGGATATCACAAAATAACCATTGATAAATTAGGATTCCTCAAAAGTTTCAAAATTTGGCTTATCAAAATACATTAGTAAAAAATTAATAAAGGGAAACCACAGACAGGAAATATTTGCAAGTCATATCTGATAAAGAACTAATAGAAAAGATATATAAAGTCCTTCAACAAATCAATAATACTGGTATAATAAGACAACTCAGTTATTAAAAACTGGAAAATATTCAAACAGTGATTTTCAAATAAAGATATTTAAGTGGCCAATAAGCACACAAAGAAGTACTCAACATCATTATTTACCAGGGAAATGAAAATTAAAAACGCAATGAGATACCATCATACATACTCCAGAATGACAGAATGTATGAACACTGATCCATATCTAATCTCTGTGAAGATATGGGCAACCATACTTTCATACATTGTTGGTGGAATTGTGAAGTGGTCTGATTATTTCTCATAAAACTAAATATGCACCTATCCCGTGACTCAAAAGTCTACTTTTAAATGCTTATGCAAATTATATGAAAGCAGCTCTTCACAAAAATACTTGTTCATGAATGCTCACAGAAGTTTGATTCATAATAGCAAAACCAAACCAAACAGATCTAGAGACTACCCCGGCATCGATTAATAGGAGAATGAATAAACAAAGTGTAGTATATTTGTACAATGGCATTCTACTTAGCAATGGAAGCAAGACCACTGATACATGCAATATCACAGATAAATCTAAAAAAAAAAAATAGCATAACAATAGGGGCTTGAAAAAGAGCTGTAAAATGCTTCCTTTCAGTGAAAAGATGAAAGTCCTTGATTTAATAAGGAAAGAAAATATTGTATGCCAAGGCTGCTAAGACCTATGGTAAGAACGAATCTCCTAGCTGTCAAATTGTGAAGGAAAAAGAAATATATATATTGGTTTGCTGAGAGAAGGAGACCACATTCACCTATTATTACAGAATATTGTTATATTTTGTTCTATTTTATTATCAGCTATCATTGTTAATCTCTTACTGTGCCTAAGTTATAAGTTAAACTTTATCATTGGTATGTATGTATAGGATAAAACATAATATGATATACACAGGATTCAGTATCATCTGCAGGTTCAGGAATCCATTGGGGGTCTTGGAAGGTATCCCCTGAAAATAAGGGAGGACCACTGTATTTTGATTTACACAGTATATACATTTGTCAATACTCAGAAATAGGTACACTTCTTTATATGTAAATTTCACCTAAAAAAACTTGTAAAGAAATATGAACTTTAGTTGGTGCTATTTAAGTATTCAAGTATTAAATACTTATTACATACTTCAACATTTAATATTTACATAAAGTATTAAGTTTAAGTATTTATAAGAAGTGTACTGATGTCTGCAATTTGTTTTGGAACACATCAAAAGTAAACTGGATTGATAGATAAAGTCTAGGTCAGTGGTCGGCAAACTGCGGCTTGCGAGCCACATGCGGCTCTTTGGCCCCTTGAGTGTGGCTCTTTCACAAAATACCACAGCCTGAGTGAGTCTATTTTGAAGAAGTGGCGTTAGAAGAAGTTTAAGTTTAAAAAATTTGGCTCTCAAAAGAAATTTCAATCGTTGTACTGTTGATATTTGGCTCTGTTGACTAATGAGTTTGCCGACCACTGGTCTAGGTAGATGGATAGATAGTATACAATAAGATGCTAATAGCAGCATATAGGTAGTTGGATAAGTTGTTCTGTCCACTTTCCTTTATGTTTAAAAATTTTCATAAAATTTTGAGGGGGAAAAATATACTACTTTGTCCACAGATAGAATAATAGAAATATAATAGAAAAGTAACATTGTTGCTAGACAATTATATGGCCCAGCGGGTGTGGCTCAGTTGGTTGACCATTGTCCCATGGACCAAGAGGTTGCCAATTCGATCCCCAATCAGGGCACATGCCTGGGTTGCAGGCTCCATCCCCAGTGCGGGGCATGCAGAAGGAAGCCACACAATGTTTCTCTCTCATAGATGTTTCTATCTCTCTCTCCCTTTTCCTTCCTCTCTCTCTAAAATCAATAAAAACATGTATTAAAAATTATATGATTTGAACAAAACATATAAAGTGATTTAGGGTTTTTTAGCTCACAAATAAGAACAGATTGACCATACTGCTATTCACTAAAGTTGGTTTGATAAGGACATAGAATAAAAATTTTTGTTTTACTCATCAAACACCACACTTACCAACAAGAGTTTAAAGTATCACTTGAATTCTGTAATGGCATCCTTAGGAGGAGGTTAGAGGCATCCAGTGGTTTCTGTAAACTATAGGATGAACAGTAACTGTGTAGTACATTTTTATGCTTCTTTGATCACAACATCAGTGAAAGGGTGTTCACAAACTACCTTTTGCTTTCATGTGAAAAGTAAGATTTTATCGTAATTAAAATATAATCATAATTATTTTTTGCATTTAGAGAAAAATACTTTTGAGACTCTTAATTTTTGAGTGGTGCTAAGAAATGCTTATAAAATAAATCAGTAAAAACCTGTAAACACTTTTAAGTGCTCAAGGCACAATGCCTCATTGATGTATGCTATTTTAGCTATTTTGAGAAAATTAATGTTTTAGGTAATGTGATTTAGCTAAGAGGATATCTCAGAATAGAGTTCAGAAATCATTTACTTTCAGGTTCCATTTTTTAACAATCCATATGAAACTCTTTTACATAATAAGTTTAATGCACATACACTACCCATTAAATAGTGCCTGGATAATGAATTATTTTAGTTGATTTGTTTATCAATTTAGTTAATGTAGCTTTATTATGTAACTACAATGTGTCAGTTGTGCTAAGAAGGAAACATTGGTTAATACTATGTTTTATAGGGTTGCACAAAAAGTTACCAGTCCTTCTCGTATTGAACTCATACCTGGAGAGGCATTAATGTGTAAGACTAAGCAAGAACATCTGGGCAACTTCCAAGCATGACAAATAATTTAGCTTTTTGAGTTCTAAAAGCTCATACCGTGCCAGTTGATAAGTCAAGACAGCATCTGTCCTTTGGACTCCCATGCTTTATGCCAAAGAGGAAAGCTTAAAGATGGCTCCTCTCATTTCACCGTGGCAAACACCATAATGTCAGAATGAAGTGTGACATTTACGCATACCTGTGCTGATTCACTTCAAGAACCAAGACTATTTAATGCAAGAAAAAGAACTCAGATCCTGCATCCTTATGAAAGTATTAGTCTGTATCATAAAAATAAATGCTGGTGGGTTGTGTAGGTCAAAAAGGTTCAAATATCAGCAATTTCATCAAGTTCAACTAAATATTATATTTAAAAAGCAAGTCTCCATTTCTTAATCTGACTTGTTACAAGTCCTCAACGGATTTATTGCAAGAATCAAATGAGATAGCAAATCTGAAAGTACTTAGTCAACTATAACTATACTAGAGGCCTGGTGCACGAAATTCGTGCACGGGGGTGGGGAGGGGTGTCCCTCAGCCCAGCCTCAACCCTCTCCAATCTGGGACCTTCGAGGGATGTCCGACTGCCCGTTTAGACCCGATCCTACCCTCAAGGATGTCCAACTGCCCGAGAGGGATGTCCATCCTACCCTTGAGGGATGTCTAACTGCTGTAAACGGGCAGTCGGACATCCCTCTCACAATCCAGGACTGCTGGCTCCCAACTACTTGCCTGCCTGCCTTCCTGATAGCCCCTAACTACTTCTGCCTGCCAGCCTGATCACCCCCTAACCACTCCCCTGCCAGCCTGATTGATGCCTAACTGCTCCCCTGCCAGCCCAATTGCCCCAAACTGCCCTCCCCTGCTGGCCTGGTCACCCCTAACTGCCCTCCCCTGAAGGCCTGGTCACCCCTAACTGCTCTCCCCTGCAGGCCTGGTACCCCCAACTGCTCTCCCCTGCAGGCCCAGTCACCCCCAACTACTCTCCTCTGCCAGCCTGATCACCCACAACTGCTCTCCCTTGCAGGCCTGGTCCCTCCCAACTGCCCTCTCCTACCGGCCATCTTGTGTCCACATGGGGGCAGCCATCTTGTGTGTTAGAGTGACAATCAATTTGCATATTACTCTTTTACTAGATAGGATCTGCATGCAATAATACAACTGAGCTTGGAAAGAGGCAAGACATGGGGCTGGGCCTGGGTACAAGCCTGGGATGTATTATTCTACTGGCAGGTGAGTGGGGACTGAAGCTTAAATGTCATTCATAAATTCAAAATCAGTCCACACAAGATAGGAATTACATAATTATTACCCAAGTCTGATTTCTGTCTGGAAAAGATTATGGCAGAGATCCAATATCATGGAAACAAGTGGGAAGTCCCAGGCATAGAAACACTAGCATTCATGTAGAGAAACCCAGATATGAAGGAGCTGGAGTACAAAAGAGAGAAATGGCATGGAGACCTGGGTTTACAAATTATAGTAACAGAGGTTTATTGAGTGATAACTATATAGGTGTCACTATGCGAATGTCAACTCAGCCATTACTAGTTGTGCAACTTTTGTCAAGAGACTTAAACACTTTGAGTTTCATGTTACCGTCTGTATAATGGATAAGTGGTAAAATGATCTCTCCACGACTTTCTCCAAGAAAACTACCCAGTCACAGAGAAAAGGCCAGTGCTCCACTCCTGAGTAACTGTCATTCATAGTTTGCCTGCAGCTGCCAGTGCGCCAGAAGATTAGTGAGATGCTACCTGGAAGACTCACGCTGCCCCAAGGAGATGCTCCCGTGAGTCTGTGCTCTGGACCTGCCCGTTTCTCAGAGAGCTTCAGCAGGCAAGTGGAGACACCAGTAGAAGGAACATTGAAAGGACTTAAGTAGGGAGTATGGGGAATCATTTCTTATAATGGTGGCCATGAAAGAGATGGGGGAATGCAGTGTGGACAAGGATATTAGCCATGGAGTCAGACTGACATATATTCAATTCAAGCTTTGCACCACCTGAAGTGGCAGACTTCAGGAACTTCTTTGACCTCTTTGAGCCTCAGATTTCTCATTTGTAAACCAAGGAAAGTAAAAGTACCTACGTCATGGGTTATGAGCCGTAAAGGGGATAATGCATGAACAGCACTTAGAACTGTGTATAACAAGGTTAGCAAACACCTCAAAAAATAGTAGCGCTTGTTGATTAGGAGGCTGCATATTTTACTTTTCAGAAGATGTATAAAAGTAAACACCTGTTTTATCTACCTGAGCATCGAAGACAAAGCTTTAGAAACACCAAACGTGGCCAAAGTTAGAGAGGAACTGGCCCAGAACAGCTGGAGGTGAGATTTGCGGGTAGGCAATGGCATTGGCACATCCATGGTTCCCCTTACTGGTTACAGAGCACACGTGAGGCAGGCTGACAAAGAAATGGAGCTCAGGCAGGTACAGCGATACTGTTCTTTATCAAGCTTCCACTTGTTCCTTTATTAAAAGGGGTAATGATATATTTATTTTATAGCCTGTTATGAAGATTGAAGCCATATAAAATAGTATTTAAGTACACGCCCTAAAATTGAAACATGTAAGCCAGTTTTGTTTTACTTTTATCAAAAAGCACTGAAAAGGTATGAAAGAAAAATCTTCATGGAACTGAAATGTAGAAAAACTTCACATGAAATAATTAGGCTTCCATCCTAGCTGATTTGACTAAGTTACTGAAGGGTCATGGGTTCGATTCTGGTCAAGGGCATGTACCTCGATCGCAGGCTCCATCCCTTGAGCCCCGTCTAGGTGAGTGTGGGGGCAACCAATTGATGTGTCTCTCTCACATCGATGTTTCTTTCTTTTGTCACTCTCCCTTTCTTCCATTCTCTCCAAAATCAATGGAAAAAACATCCTTGGGTGAGGATTTTAAAAAAAATAGACTTCCTAAGACATGGTACATTTAGTAAATATTTTGTTTAAAAAAATGAACACAATGGCCAAATTTTTATAATCTATGGTTGATTAATATACCTATTTTGTTTTCCTTTTTATATGCTTACATAAAACTGCTTGTTTTATTGATCAAAATGTTTAGAGCTTAATCTTTCCTTGTGATGGAGATGCATGGACATTCATTTGTGAACTAGTGACTGAGTGATAAGAGAAAACAGAACTCTCATCTTGACTGCATTTTTTTTTTTTCACAATTCAGTTCTGGAAGCTCACAACTGCAATCTTCTACAACAAGATGAAAAAAAGATTGCAATGCTGACTCATGTTTCTAAATGAACTTTTATCAGCTGTATTGAATCTGAGATCTTTCAAAATAACAACATCATCTTTAAAACACCATTTCCAAAGACTATTTCATGGTCTTGACATGAATGATGCTTGGACTGAATCAGAACTAAATTGTGCTAAGACATTCCTCTGGCTAAAAGTCCTTCAATGCCCCTTATGTTTTTCTTGATAAAGACCAGAGCTCTTTTATTGACATACATGAACCTTCATGAAATTTCCTCTCTCTTCAGCTTCAAATCCTGCATCTTCATCTTCCCACCTCCGCTCCAACCCCATTCTCTTATACACATTTAATCTTCAGTAATACACTATTTATAGTTCTCCAGTAAACTAGGCTTTAAAAACATATTATATATCCCCAAAAATATATACACACTTTAACAGCTGAGAGTTCAATTTTGAAAAGAAAATTTAATAAACACTGCCTTTATAATTATTCAAAGTATATATCTATATATATGTATATATGTATATATATACATATATATAGATATATACATATATATATATATGTATATATCTATATATATATAGACACCCTATATATTATACACACACATACACAGGCTTCCTCTGTCTTAAATATTATTTTTGAAGTGGAAGTACTAGTTTATACTTGTCACTTAAGACAGTTTCAGTGTGAAGTTTTCTGGATCTGCACAGTCTAATGAGCAGACGCGACTGGCATGGCCCCCTGCTTTTCATCCAGCCTCGCCATGCTGGGCACTCACATGCAGGATATTACTTAACACTGGATCCCTTTTGCTTCGCCTGTGGGCCTGGATGGCCACCTGCTACTGGTGTCCATAGATGTAGGATGTGAAGTCTGTTGGCTAGGTTGGATAACCTCCTCTCTGCAATTTCTGGATATGCCTATCTCCTTCCCTTCTGGCATCTTTCTATGCACCTGTGTCGCCCTGGGGTTTGGATTTACATCAGTCCCCAGGTCTCTCCCAGTTTAAATGATTTCACAGTAAATTAGGCTATGGCTAAACACATCCTTAGAAGTGATTTGTGATCACTTTAACACTGGATCTAACAGTAGTGTTGCTCATGAATAATTTGATTTTATGCAAAGACCATTTTGATTTCTTCCACCTTCAAAAAATATTTATAAATACAAGTGTTTATCGTGCTAATCCATTTTTGGCCAAGAAGGAAAAACAAACAAACAAACAAAAAACCTGGACAGCAGTCCCTTTCATTAAAAGCACTTTAAATGATTTTGCATGGCACTAAGATCATCTTTGCAATGTTTCCGAAAGCAAGATAAGGGGGTTATATTTTATCTACATCTCATGGATAGGAAATTGTAACTGGCTAATTCCACTGCCACATTCTCTCATTTATGTGTCTAATTATTGATGATGAAAAATAAATGGAGATCCTTTGATTCCCACTTTATGGCTCTCTTCCTGGATTATACAAAGCTGTTTACTGATGATTGTTCAAGTGAACAGTCTTTGAGACTTGGTACTCTCTAGAATTGCATTTGATTAATAGAGCCAGTCTAAGTTGTTATGGTCTTCAAATATTATGGTAATCCTATCTAATAAAAGGGTAATATGCAAATTGACTGTCACTCCAACACACAAGATGGCCGCCCCCATGTGGACAAAAGATGGCTGCCACAAGATGGCCAGCACGGGAGGGAAGTTGTGGGTGATCAGGCCAGCAGGGGAGGTCAGTTAGGGGGGACTGGGCTGGCAGAGGACAGTTGGGGAGGACCAGGCCTGCAGGGGAGGGCAGTTGGGAGGGACAAGACCTACAGGGGAGGGCAGTTGAGGCAGCCAGGCCTGCAGGGGAGGGAAGTTGGGGGCGACCAGGCCAGCAGGGGAGAGCAATTAGGGGCAACCAGGTCAGCAGGGAGGGCAGTTAGGCGTGACCAGGCTGGCAGGGGAGGGCAGTTAGGGGCAACCGGGCCTGCAGGGGAGGGCAGTTGGGAGCAACCAGGCCTGCAGGGGAGGGCAATTAGGGGCAATTGGGTCAGCAGGGGAGCAGTTAGGTGTCGATCAGGCTGGCGGGCAGAAGCAGTGAGGGGCAATCAGGCAGGCAGGCAGGAGAGTTGTTGGGATCCAGCAGTCCGGATTGTGAGAGGGATCGGGCCTAAAGGGGCAGTCGGGCATCCCTCAAGGGGTCC
Organism: Cnephaeus nilssonii; assembly: GCF_951640355.1. Lineage (NCBI taxonomy): Eukaryota > Metazoa > Chordata > Mammalia > Chiroptera > Vespertilionidae > Cnephaeus > Cnephaeus nilssonii. The sequence continues at coordinate 59,635,981 of NC_137081.1, forward strand.
CAGATTGGAGATGGTGCAGGTTGGGCTGAGGTATAACCCCCCCCACATGCACGAATTTCATGCACCAGGCCTCTAGTTTCAAATAACTTGATACGTAAAGTATTTTAATGAATCAGCAACAGAGAGAATCATAAAATTCATTCCTATGACTCCATGGAAAGTAAAGAAAGGCAGAATTATTAGAAGGAATCCACAGTCTTTTCATTTCCATAACCCTTTGAATAGTTCTGGAAAGGCTCTGTTTGATCCATTCTATGCTCGTTTATCCTTAACGCTCACTCTGAATAACGTGTAGACTCCAGGGAGCCAGATATTCAAGTGCCTTTCTAAGACCTTGCAGAATAAAAGTGTCAGGGGCTGCTTTGTGAAGGCTTTCCTACTGTCTGGTATAAAATGGCATTGGGAGTTCCTCAAATAGATTCCCCTGCTGGGGCACGCGGCTGGGAAGCAACTCACAGCACTTCAGAGACAGGCCAGGCCCAACCATGAAACGGGCGCGAGGGCTTTGTTATAATATGACAGACTTCAGGGTCAAAGCTCCCGTCAGGAGGGAATGTACACTGCTTTTCAAAGGAGCTCCAGGACTTGCTAGGAAACCTAACACCGTTGTGGGTGTTTTTTCCCTGCTGACCGTAAATTCTGCCTAAAAAAAGTAGCCTTAAGACAAACAAAGTAAGCACATTTTAACATTGTGAAGCTATTATTACTAACACTATTAATTTGACAGTGAATATATTAAGAATGCCTAATCAAACAGAAGTGCTAAAAAGAACACCCTATTTGGCCAGCAATTCATGAGAGTATTTTTCACTCTAAAATGCTTGGGAAGTCCTACGGATTAGTTTGAAGGATTTATAGACTGTTTATGGGCCAAGAGTTAGGAACAAGATCAAGGTTATAAGCCCCTCTTTAATACCTGATAACTCTGTGACCTAGAGCCTCTGTTTCCTCATCTTTAAAACAGGAATATAATTCTGTAGTATTATGGTCAATATCAATAAGATAAAGCATGACCAGTATTGAGCAGGGTGCCTACCTGATTCCTAGGAAGGATTGATAATTATTGGCTATTTCTGAATTATTGTTATTAACATGAATGTATCTGATAAAAAGAAAAGTTCTGGTTAGAACTTAGAAATGTCAACCTAGAGAAGAGAATATGAACTTTGAGCTAGCTGGATCTGGATTAGGAAGCCAACTTCTTCTAGATGTATGATTTTAGCACTTTACTTAGCCTTGCATAGGCTCAGCTGTTTCCTCTGTAAATAGGAATAACACCTACTTTTGAGAGTCATAGTGAACATGAAATAAGGTCACACATGCCAAGCGCCTGCTGTGGTACTTGGCTAGTCTCTTTTGCCTTCAATGTAAGTCTAAGGCTATAATGTTTGTCATATGCTGAGAATTGAAAAGACTGAACATTCCTCTTCCGTGACTCTTGTCTGACAATATCATCTTGTAAGCATATTAGTTTTAAAATTATGAGCAAAGGCAGAGTTAAGAACAAACAAAATATATAGGTGACTGAATATGGAGAGACCAAATTTGACAATAATTAATTGGTCAAGCCACTGGGGGATGCACGATTTACAAAGTTGAGAAGAGATGGAAAAAAAGTTACAAAGAACAATTGCAGAGTTGAGTATATAAAAATTTAAATAGTGATATCCCCAAAATATATTAACAAATAAGGAAAAGGCATTTTGAATAAAATTTTATATTTATAACAAACATGAGAGATCAAAGTTTAACTTTTACACTAGAGGCCCGGTGCACAAAATTAGTGCACTCAGGAGGGTCCCTCAGCCAGGCCTGTGCCCTCTCACAGTTCAGGAGCCCTCAGGGGATGTCTGACTGATGGCTTAGGCCTGATGGGGGTGCGGGCCTATGCCAGCAGTTGAACCTCCTTAGCAATGCTGCAGAGGTAGAAGAGGCTCTCACCACTGCTGCTGCACCTGCCAGCTTGAGCCTGGCCTGGCTTCTGGCTGAGCGGCGCTCCCCCTGTGGGAACGCACTGACCACTAGAGGGCAGCTCCTGCATTGAGCATCTGCCCCCTGGTGGTCAGTGCATGTCATAATGAGTGGTTGAGCAAGCTTAGCATTTCATTAGCATATTACGCTTGGATTGGTTGAATGGACAACCAGATGACCAGACACTTAGCATGTTAGGCCTTTATTATAAAGGATAGTATGTTAATTATTAATTCATGTGAGCATATACTAAGGCCCTGATAAATTAGTGGGAAAAAGCAGGGAAAGACTTTACAACAGAAGAAATACAACTATTAAAAAAATAAAATAAAACATTCAGAATGTTTCTTAATCCAAGTAAACAAACTAAAATACTGAGATATGTTTAATCACCTATTATTATATAATTTAAATTAATAATTACTGCTGGAGATGATGCCTATTAAAACTAACTTGTCTACAATGAGTTTCCATTAACTTTCAAATTCCTTAATGAGATATTATTCTTAACTGTAATTTTTACATAAAATAATTGGATATTAGATTAACAGGATTGAAGTAGTTGACAAAATTTTTCTTACTACAGTGAGACACATGGAACCCACAATTCATTGCTGTGTACAATAATTATATATTAAATCTCTTTTGAGACTATTTCTGGAAACTAAGTTTCATGGATACTTGATTAGAGTCTAAAAGAGAATGTAAGCATCAGACAGTAAATGTATGCAGTGTTATAGTTAAAAGTAGGTTGAAAATAAAATGTCTGCTGTGAATATATTAGTGGTGTTACTTTAGACATGGAAGAAGGGCCAAGTCTGTAAGAACAAGGATAGATGATTGACAAAGTAATTATAATTTTTGACATTTTCCTAGCATTTCATTAAATTTTTTGGAAAGCACTGTCATATGTATTTTTCTCATTTAATTCCTTCAAATGATTCTGCAAAATATATCTTTTTGCACTTTTAAAGATAAAAATATGAAACTGAAAGAAGTTAAATGGCTTCTTTTCCCAAGTTCCCTAAGAAGGCCAGTCAGGACTTCAGCTAGAGCTTGACCTTGAGTCTCCTGACTAAGGGTTCTCTACTTTCTACTATGCCAGCCTGAAGTAAAGAGAATTAATATATGAGCTTCAATGATAAAGAATAAAATTCTCCTGTAGACTACAACAGAGATTTCGGACAGAGGCTGGGGTAAATAGAGGGAGTGCACACATACAAATGAGGTTTTCTTTAGCTTTTGCTATTTGGGGAACACTGGGATAAAAATGTCCTACTGATTGCTAAAAGAGTAAGACTGCAGTGAAAATGCATTATCAGGAAATGCTGACTCGAATCTCTTTACAACAGAAACAGACATTTGCACTTGAGACTATGTTTATAGCTCGGAGGTATCTCTGAGGGTCTCCATTATAGTTGGTGGAGATCCCAGAAGAGACTGAACTTCTGTAATTATTAGGAGTTGTGTCACTCCAGCATTCTTCAGTAGGTCTCAAAAAGTGATTTGGTTTTAGGGCTATGCACTTGGGTCAAGCTGTGCTGACCAGATATCTAAATTTAAATTAAATAAAATTAGAAAAGCAGTGCCTTAATCATTGTGGGTACATTTCAAGTGCTCAATAGGCACTTACAACTAGTAGCTACCATACTGAACAGTGCAAAGTTATAGAACATCTTTGTCATTGTGGATATTCTATTGAGCTGTAAATTTCCTAGAGCATAGCTACTTTTTTTTTCTGGGAGAGGAGGACCCTCAACTCAGGGAACACAGGACGTTTTTGAACCATTTGGAGAGCTTGGATTCTTCCTGTGGGGATGTTCTTAATCTCAGGGGACCTTATGTCTCATGCTCCAGATGTTTGGTGATTATTTATGCATTTCCCATCTATTAAGATGTCAGGAAAAAATAGTAAAAGCTAGAAAGAATCACTCATTAATCAACAATACTATAAGGAGTGGAATGTATGTTTATTTAAGGTCTTTTTGAAGAACTCTATCTCAGGAGATATACAAAGGCTGCTGATGGGAAATCCTACCCTACTTGACTTAATTCCCCAAACAATGGATCCAAAGGCTTTTCCTATTTGGAGCAAAGTTGTCCAGTGCATGTACATGTTGCCTTGAGTCTCTCTCTCTATTTTCCCATATTTGTAACCACAGTATGCTTGGAGCCCATAAAATATCCCCCCACAGTCCTGGAGACCAGCACCCAATCCTAGTTAATTCTTACCAAGCTCAAAGTTTATCCTACCCCTTTATTTCTCTTTCTGACATCAAAATAAAGCTTTCTAAAATTCTCTCTAGCTAACTGCATTAAATATTTCTTCTCTATGTATGTAATGGTTAATGGTGATTACTTGACAATGCCCTAGAAATAAGAATACTTGAATTCTCTGGTGTGGGCAGTAGTTTTTCAAGACTGTATCACTGAAAAAGGATAAAACATGAAATAAGAAAACCTGGGTTTAGTTCTGTCTCCACCATTTCCTAATTATGTAGCTACTAGGAGCCCGTTGCATGAAGTTTCGTGCAATAGACTTTTCCTTCACCTGGCTGCCGGCACCAGTTTTCCGCCAGCAGCAGTTTTCCTCCGGCCACCCGCCGATCAGAGCGCCTCCCGCCAGCACTATCGGCCACCCCGAGAGGAACTCCGATCAGGAGGTGCTCCGATCGGGCGGGTGGCCAGAGGAAAACTGCTCCTGGCGGAAAACTGGTGCCAGCAGCCACGCAATCGGCCACCCCGAGTTCCGCCACCAGCGTCTTCCGCAGCGCTGGCCTAAGCAGCACTGGCCGTTTAAGCCGGCGGGAGGAGCGGGGGTCGGGGACTCCCCAATCCCCGCCCCCTGCTCCTACCGCCAGCCAATCGGCCACCCTGAGTCCCGCCCCCTGCGCCTCCAGCCGGCCCAATAGTGGGCGTAGCGGAGTGATGGTAATTTGCATATTACCATTTTATTAGGTATGATGATAGGCATTGTACTCAAATACCTTGAGCTGGATTATTCATATGAAAAATGGGGACAATAATGCCTATCACACATTTTTGTTTTGTTTTTTGTTTTTTTTGGTGAAGATTAAATGGGACAATGGATTTGTATATAAATCTGTTCTAACAGTTTCCACCCATAATGTCAAGCTAATATCTCCGCCAGTTTTATTTTATTCCTTTATGAAAGCACTGATCTCAGCTCAGGGCTGTTTTCTGCAGAAATATTTCAGAAGTCCTTTAACACTGTCAGAATGTTGTTTGTTAGTTCAAAGATAAAAGGATGACAGTAACAACCACATAACAGTGTGTTAAAAGTCTTTGTCAGGCTGGTCAACAAGCAAGAACTCTATTTGTGAGCTGTGTGTTTGCGTTAATTTGCTTTAAATGTTGTAAAGTTTTACCATGTGATTAAACAGGTTGCAAACAAAATATTTTGTGCTTTAAAAGCAGAACATTGTAGATCTAAGGATAATGTCATTGACTGATAAAGAATTTGTAAAGACCATAGAGACAGGATGCATAAAACCCTTCTTAGAAACATTCTGTCAAGCAATGGGTCATAAGACTCACAAAGCAGAGAGATATACACAAAGCAGTGTATATTTGGAGCTGTCTTCATATTTACAAGCCACTGAGGTGCCACTCAAAACGCTGAAATATTCTGTCTATAAATAGACAGGTGACAGAATCACATGTCTTTTCAAAATTCAAAATGTTCTCCCCCAGGGGTGCAATTAGGTATAGTAACAGCAGAGCAGCCACCTTCCCAAGTTTGAATAGCTCATAAGCCCTTTTCTAAAATATTTTCATAATCTATTATTTCAAAGTTCCCAGGAGGACTCTTGTCCCATTCTAATTATACCAATAACTGTGAGGAAACTTGCTTCAGTACACAATGTTGTAGCCATGATTTGGGACATCATATTCAAGACAACCTAAGACTTCCGGGACCTCCTCATATGTAAGGTTCATTCAAGTCAGAAAGCTGCTTGACAGATGCATCAAAGGTGTGCTGGGAAAGGGCATGACTAGTTTGTTGACTTCTTGATGTAAATTTCAAAATTTAGACTAAATATCTAAATACATTCTTTTTTTTAATGAAAGCTCCAGTATTCTAATGTATCAGGCCTATTGGATTACATCATATTTGTACCTCCATCATAAAGTTGCCCACTGGTTTTAAATTATCTTGGAATCAAGAAATGTATAATTTACTATTTTATCTCTCCATATCTCAGGAAAGTGCCTATTAAAACCATGTATTAAGGTGAGGGGAGGGTGGGGGTAAGGGAGAGAGATCAACCAAAGGACTTGTATGCATGCATATAAGCCTAACCAATGGACACAGACACCAGGGGGGTGAGGGCCTGAGTGGGGAGGTGGGGGGGGACAGTGGGGGGATAAGGACACATATGTAATACTTTAATCAATAAAGAAAAAAAGAAAAAAAGTTTTAAAAAAGGTAAATTTATGAATGAGCAAATGAATGTATTGACTGATAGGACTCAATCCCGCCCCCCTCTCCAAATACAACCCAAATAGTTCTAATTTCTGATGTCGGTAACAGTTCTTTACTGTTGTATTTCTTTAAAAAAATCATTTCACTTGCCTTTTCTAAAACTCGAAATATTGTCCAAACCTCTGCTATTTTCTCTGAGAGGACCTGTCAGGTGTTGATGCCTCATATATTTAGCTCCATATGGCAGGCTGTGGTAGAGTAAAAGAGATTCCAGACTTAAAAACCAAATCAGCCTGAGTTTGTATGTTTTCAATCTCTCTGATCCCCAACATTCTTGTCTGCAAAACTTGGCACATAGCAGATGCTCTAATAGTGATAATAAGTACAGTGAACTTAACTCAAGGAAATTAAGTATGGTATGTGCTCCATAATTATTTTTACATCTTTAAAGTTAAAAATTCCTAAAAAACTGTCTTGCATATATAGATAGGGTGTACCCCCAAAATGTATACACACTTGAACAGTTGATAACTCACTTAATTTTGAAAATGAATTGTATGTTAATAAACACTGATTTTATAATCATTCAAAGCGTGTATACATTTTTGGGACACCTGTATATAGTCTTAACTACGTATTGTATTTTACTGTACATACAAACAACTTTATAGAAGTGTATAAGCCAAGAGTTAGCAAATTTTTCTGTAAAGGGCCAGATAGTAAATATTTTAGGTTCTGTGGGACATAGTCTCTGTTGCTCCTATTCAGCTCTGCTATTTTAGCACTAAACCAGCCCTAAATAGTCAAACAAATGAGCATGTCTATGTTGTGATAAAACTACTTGTGAACACTGAAATATGAAATACATAGCATTTTCATGTGGCATAAAATATTTTTCTCCTTTTGATTATTTTCCCAGTCATTTCGACATTCTTAGCTCACAGGCCATAAAACAACAACAAAAACAAAAATAGACAGAAGATTGGATTTGTCCCATGTATCAACCAAGCCTTGTGTAACATGTATACTGAAATTTATGGGTTATTTAGGGAATATCTAAGATTAATGTTTACTGTGCACTTTTTCTTTCCTTATGTGCTGACTTAAAAACTCAACCACCTTTTGAGAGGTGAATTAACTCTTTTATCATTAGTGTCTTTGGATTGCCTTAGTTCCCAACCTTTATTAGATCTCATTTTCTCTATACTTACTCTCTTGGTGAGCTCATGGAGTGTCCTGACCTGAAAATCATCTCCAAATTGGTGGCTCCCAAATTTACATCTCTGCCTGAACTTTTTACCTGAACCTTAACACATATGTCAAATACCCTACTCAACATTTTCCTGTATGTCTAAAGTTTATCTCAAACTTAACACTTCCAAAACTAAGCTCATGATCTTCCTCCTAAACATTTTTCTCTCATAGTCTTTCCATCCATTCTAATTTATGGCAACTCTTTTATTTGTTCAGGCCAACTGAGTCACCTTTGATTCTTTTCTTTCTCTTACAACACACATCCATTCCACCTACAAATACTCTTGGCTCTACCTTCAAAATATATCTAAAATACAGTCATGTCATGCCATTGCTACTGTTACTATTATAATCATCATTCATGTGAATTATTGTACTAGTCTCTCAACTGGCCCCATTATTCTCTCCATCCCTAGACATCTAGTTTATTCTTAATATGAGATTTGGAGTTATCTGTTACAAACTAAGTTAGATTATGTCACTCCTCTGTTGGAAACCATCTGATGGCTTCAGTTCCCTCAGAGAAAATACCAGAGTCCTTGCTGTACCCTACATAATACACCCATGTTTCCTATTTCCTGCCCCAATCTGTCTGATCTGATCTTCCTCAACGCTTGCTGTTATTCACTTTGCTACAGCAACACTGGTCTCCTTACTGTACTTTAAGCATGATGGTCAAACCTCTGTCTGGAATACTGTACCTGATGCTTGTAACATAGAATTTTGCTTAAATGTTACGTTCTCAATGAGGCATTCCCTGATTGATTTCATACTATATCCCATTCCTCCAATCCCAGCATTTCCCCGCTTTAATTTTTCTCCATCACAGTGTCACCATTTGAAAAACACTGCCAATTAAATTATTTCAATAACCTTCCTAGAATGTAATTTCCATGAGAGCACATATTTTTATCTGTTTCTTTCACTGGGGTTTTCCCCCGTAGGGTAGAATAGTACCTGGCATAGTAGAAATTCAAAAAGTATTTGTTGAATAACTGAACATCTTTTGGTGCTAGGATTATGAGTAATCATAATTTTTTTCTTTGTGCATTGCCTAGATTTCTTATTAAAAATAAAAAAGTTTAATATTCTTTAGATCAAGAGACACAAATTTTGGGCTCTAGCTTTGGATATGTCACTTTATATCTGTATGAACTTGGGTAAGTTCTAATTTATTAAATGCCATTCAACATGAGATCATTACAAACAGAGGTTACTATATATTTTTCCACTAATAACTTTAGGACAAGCAATAGAATCCATTACATTTATATATTTATTTGTGTCCCATGGACCCTGTAATCTGAATTAAATGAAAGACTAGTTTGGTGTGTTTTTTGTTTGTTGGTTTTTAAATTCAGGGTGATGGCATAGTGATTTTTCTCCAACTATGGAAGAAGAAAAGAATGTGGAGTATTGGAAAAAAAATTCAATTTTTACCGTCAACATCAATATATCAAGTGACAAAGACAAATAAAATAAATGAATGGAAAATGCATTTTATTAAACTCTTTAAGAAAAGGTGTCAAGTGGCATTATGAGCCAAATAATTTCATGTACTGCATCTGAGGAATATGTGTATTATGCAGGTGAGGAAGAATGTGAAGGGAGGAAGGGGTTCAAGGAGGATTAGTGGCATTGCAAGCAGAAGATGGGGTGGGAGGGAACCTTGGATACCTAACCAAGTTAGAAAGTTGGAGCAATGGAGACCTGCTGAGAGACAGACAATGAAAATAACAATACTATGCTGGCTGCTTTAGGGAGTGTTAACAGGTTCTAGTACTTCAAAGCCACTATGACGTTCCAATTTTTTCACTATAATTTGAAGACAGAAATAGGATAGCTTCTTTTAAAATCAGTTTGTATAATATCAAATATGCCTGCAAAATATTCCCATGATAAGGCAACAGAAAATGTATGTTCACAAAGTATGTCTTGCAACTGAAAATGTATTTTATCTACCAATAAACTTGTAGTAGATTGAATGAAAAAATCCCTTCCAGCAATTGGGAAATAAGCCATCAATCCAAGAAACTCAGCTCAGGCACCAAAACTGATGGTCAAAGTAGAGTTTTTACCATTAACAGGAGTTCAAATCATTCTTTGGAAATCAATATAGTAAATCAGTGATTATTAAAATCATTTAACATCCAACTGTCAAACTACAGCGGGAACGCTGGGAGGATTGGTGGGGGGGGGGGGGGGGGTGAGGGGAAGGTAAGAAATCAACCGAAGGACTTGTATGCATGCATAGCATGCATATAAGCATAACCAATGGATGCAAGACACTGCGGGGGGGGGGGGGGGGAGGGGTGAGGGCATATGTCAGGGGGTAGGGGAGGCAGGGGGAAGATCAATGTGAGAAAAAAAAGGAGACATATGTACTACTATTTGTAATACTTTAAACAATAAAATAACATAAAAACTATATGAGCTGCATAATGGGGATGATCCCCTGCTCCCAAAGAAGGAGAAAAGAGGTGCTTAAGATGGTCACAAAAAAGATAGTTCCAGAATAACTAGCTAAATGGGGAACTAGCTAATTAGATGACTACACAGATGACAGCTACATGTGTTAGTGATCATTATATGGTCTAAATATTTGTCCTCCTTTTTTCCAAAAGATTTACTTTTGCTATTCTCTTATGTTCAATTATTCAAATGTACTATAAAATTATTGCCATACACCAAAAAAAAAAAAGAAGTAAACATCCCTTTCTGTGTGTGAACTGAACACAAATAAAAGCTAAAACTCTCCCTAAAACCTCACCATCAGTGTTAATTCTTATTTTTATTATTTTCATTTAAACATGTCTGTAAGAACATCTATATTGGGGGCGAGGGGGAGGGAAACTGCAATTTCATTCCAAATAATGAGTATATTTCAAACATCCCATTTGGCCATAAAACTTCTTGACTTAATGGAGGTTAGTAATACTAACATCAGAGTATTTTAACACTAGCCTAAAATATACATATTATTTTATTGAGTCACTGCAAAAAAAGTGTGTCAATTATCCAGAGTTCCTCCAAATTATGATCAACAAGTTACTCTCTGTTAAAGAGTAAGACAAGCCTGAAAGTCTGGCATAGCCATCAGATAGAGAAGATACAGGATATGATAGAGGCGCCGACTTCATGTTAGTTACTCTTGGTTTTGAAACCTCTTGAGTTAACATAAACCATGAGAAAGCTACCTTAGTATAATGTGTTTTATTATTTTTAAAAATATATTATTACTAGTAGCCCGTTTGCACGAAGATTCGTGCAATAGACCTTCATTCACCTGGCTGCCTGCACCAGTTTTCTGCCAGCACCGGGGACCCAGGCCTTGGCTGTGGCCACCGCCTTCTGCCTTCTTTCAGGGTCGGGGCTTGGCCCCGGGCGGTGGCCTTGGGCTCGGCCGAACCCAGCATCCCTGCTACCAATCGCAGGAGCCGACCCCCAGTGGTTTCCTGCGATCCGTGCAGGCTCCCCGCTGGTGCCCAAGGCCGGGAAAGCCTTGGGCGGCTTTCCCGGCCTTGGGCTCGGCCGCACCCAGCGTCCCTGCAACGGTTTCCTGGTGGGCGTGGTTGGTGGGCGTGGCTTGGTTGGTGGATGTGGCTTGGCGTAGCGAAGGTGCGGTCAATTTGCATATTTGTCTATTATAAGGTAAGATTGACTTTTTTACACAGAGGAAAGGAGAGGGATAGAGTTAGAAACATTGATGAGAGAGAAACATTGATCAGTTGCCTCCTGCACACCTCCTACTGGGGATGTGCCCGCAACCAAGGTACATGCACTTGACCGGAATTGAACCTGGGACCGCTCAGCCCACAGGCCGACGCTCCATCCACTGAGCCACACCGGTGAGGGCAGTATAATGTGTTTTAAAATGAGGCTCGCAGTGCAGTGTGAGTTAAATGAAAGTAGGGTCTGTGCCTGGTTTTGCCCGTGACTAAATGTCTAACATGGAGTCAGCACTCAGAAAATATTTGCCCAGTAAACGAAAAAATGATTTTTACAACCATCTTATCTTCGTTCCAATTCCCTTACCATCAAATGCATCATGCACTCCTCATAAAATCATATTTAGCACCAACTTGTGTGCTCTAGACCTCTTTCTTTTCTGTATTCTGATGCTTTCACACTTGGGATCTTGCTAACCCTGGAAAGACTGATACTTTCAGGGTAGGTGATTGCTAGAGAAACAATCTACCATGGACCATCCCTGTCACATGCAACCCCAAAAAGAGAGAGCCTGCACCTCCCCCAAGCACCTTGTCTATAGGGCTCTCACACTCCAGGGCCGCCGTGCACTTGCTCTAATCACCACAGGGCCAGGTACCAGACAACTAGGGGCAGCTCCTCTGTACCAGAACCTGAGGAAAATATTCAAATTAAGGAAGCCTAGCCCTGCTCAGCCTGCCAGCCTGTTCCTTCCCCGGAAACCGCACTAGGGGCTCTTGGGGACATCTTCCTCACTCCCTCTGCCTCCTGCCTGACCCTGGTGTTTCCGGCCGGGCCCCTGCACGGCATGTCTCCTGCTTCTAGGCATCTCTGAAAATTAACTTCTTCCTTTATGACACTCATTTTCATGTCCACCTGCTACCATTCCTGATTAAAACGAATCCCAGAGACCCTTAAAACAGAATTCCTGGGCGAAAATGTGTCCGTTCAAACTGTTGCCAAAAGAAATGCAACTCCATGGAGAAAAAATCATCTCATAGGAAAGCAAGGAAACACCTTCCCCTATAAAGTTGGCAAAAAAGTTTAAACTGGTCAGTCTGAGTATAATTTGCTGTAAAACAAACCAATTGCAACAATTAACTTGTGACAAAAAACAAAAACAAACAAAAAAAACCTCAACACCAAAAAACACACAGGTAGCTAAAACACCTAATGGATTCAAGCGGTGAGTAATATGTATTAATCTATAATATGTACTATCTCTTACATGGAAATGTATAATACATCGCTCAAAGAAAAAATATAAAAAAGTATAAAAAAAGTAAAATTCTACAATTATAACAAAATATGTATTTGGTTGTTCATATAACAAAGGCTGGAAGGATAATCACTAAACGCCGTGTGAGTTTCACTATGTGGTGAATTTATAGGTGTTTTTAAATGGTTTATTTTAGATGTTTAAATATTAAAAAATAGAAAAATTAAACGATGTACCCACAATCTAGTGTAAAAAAGGCACATAGTTTACCATATTAGCTTTAGATCTTTTTTTAAAAAATAAAACATTACAAACACAGCTAAAATCTTCACTTATCCCTCTTCCTTTCCTTCTCACCAAAATTTACCTATAAAGCATTTATATTTCATATATTAAGTGTATATATATATATATATATATACTTAAAAAGTTTCTACAGTAAATATATGACTTTGTAATTAGGAAAATCATATTAAATCTATCTGGTGTGATACTGTGATGTCTCTTTATACTAATGTTAATCTGCATCCTATCTTACATTTTATAGTGGTAGCCTTTCCAATTAAACCTTGGCCTTAATTTGGAATGCTTATTGTATGGGGTCTGACACCCCACTGGAGGCTGCCAGGTATATCAGGGGGTCCTTTGACGGGGATGTATATATCTTACCTTATAATAGACAAATATGCAAATTGACCACACCTTCGCTACGCCCAAGCCACGCACACTAACCAAGCCACACCTGCCAACCACACCCACCAGGAAACTGTTGCAGGGACGTTGGGGTGCGGCGAGCCCAAGGCCGGGAAAGCCTGGGGCGGAGGCTTTCCCGGCCTTGGGCACCAGCAGGGAGCCTGCACCGATCGCAGGAAACCACTGGGGGTCGGCTCCTTTGATCAGTAGCAGGGACGCTGGGTGCGGCCGAGCCCAAGGCCACCGCCTGGGGCCAAGCCCCGACCCTGAAAAAGGCAGAAGGCGGTGGCCACAGCCAAGGCCTGGGTCCCCGGTGCCGGCAGAAAACTGGTGCAGGCAGCCAGGTTAATGAAGGTCTATTGCACGAATCTTCGTGCAAACGGGCTACTAGTTTGTTCATAAAGAAATATTTTAACCATTTAAAATTTGTATTCACTTAATCGTTAGAGGTGGTATATTTACAAAGTTACTGATTATAATGTTTTGTTTTGTTTTGCTTCTATGGCATTTAGAGCATCAAAGCAGAATATACTGCACCAATTAGGAATCTTGTCCCAGGACTAATTTACCCAGTTAGGTACATCTAAAGGGCCTTGCAGCAAAAAGTCCCACTGCATGGAGTGCCCAGGAAACTAAAATAAATCACTGTAGCTTCCCTTACTCATCAATATCAGGACATTAATATTATGAACAACCAAATGCCAAGTTAAAATTACTAAAGAGGGTTTTTAATCACAAAATAAATTTGACCATTGTAATTATGTTGAAAAAGACTTCTACCCAAGACAAAGAAAAGTATCCCTCATATCTGAATTCTAAATTGAATTCTAAAAGCATCCTTTAAATATACCACGCTTTAAATAAAATGCTCCATCAAAAAAAAAGTAACTTGTATTCCTTTGGTGCTTCATAGGAGAGGTTCTAAAAGTGAGATGAATGCAATTGATGATTTAAAATTTAAATTAACCCTGTGATCTCACAAATGAGCTGGGAACCAAGAATGCCCTGGATTAGAGAACAGCAGTTCTCAGCCACCTCAGAGCAGGCCTCTAGGTCTCTAGTTGCCTGGGTTGGCAAGGCTTCCTGGTTTTCCTGATGGTCCCTGGGTTGGCAAGGTGAGGGCCACTTGTAAAAGATGACCAGAAAGCCTATGGCTCCTTGGTCTCTTTTTTTAATTTTTAAATTAAATTTATTGAATTGTAATTACAAAAGTAAAACAAACTTTATCATTGTAAAAACACATTATGTGACTCTTGACCTCACAAACTGCATCTCTTATTTAAAATATTCTTACCACTAACTATTCAAGTTGTCCCTCACAGTCTGTTCTTTTACTCCCACGGTATCAGGAGATCATTTAATTAGTTAGACTTCTGATTTGCTCGATAGTTCCGTTTGTGAAGGCACTCAGGTCCTTCTCTGACCCACTAATTCATGCTGCTTGGCCCTTTGGTATAATTACATGTTTGTCACTCATCCCAAGAGACATGTGTTCATCTTAGAATCCCTAAGGCTTCCTAACAAATTAAAGTACCAAGTAGATTCTTAATAAATATGCACTGTTTTAAATGTAGATTTAAAGGAGATATGAGAGATAAAGGAAATTGTCAGATCATAAAAACACCTGATTCTTTTATTTTACTACTTACTCCAACATTTAACTTCTAATGATTTATTGTAAGGCTAGGACAGTGGTCGGCAAACTCATTAGTCAACAGAGCCAAATATCAACAGTACAACGATTAAAATTTCTTTTGAGAGCCAAATTTTTTTAACTTAAACTTCTAACGCCACTTCTTCAAAGTAGACTCGCCCAGGCCGTGGTATTTTGTGGAAGAGCCACACTCAAGGGGCCAAAGAGCCACATGTGGCTCGTGAGCCGCAGTTTGCCGACCATGGGGCTAGGCAAAAATTTAATTTCAAAAAATGCATTGCTATGTTGTTTATAATATTTTAAATGACCCAGAATCCCAGTTACTGGGGTTTGAACCATTTTGATTAATCCAGATAATGTAACATAATGCAGTCATAATGAAGTGTAAATATAATTCCCGAATGAGAAAATGTGCAAGGCATATTAGTTAATTCTTTTTCTTTCTTCTCCCCCCTGTATCTAGAGATTTGAAGAATATATCCAGAAATGCCCACAGTGATTATCACTGGTACTAGAATTACAGTTGCTTCTTATTGCCTTTAAAAACAATTTATTTCTTTTTTTATGCATAAATATTCATTTTATGATAAAGAAAATATGAAATATAAAAAATGATTTAAGAAATGGTTTAATGATTAAAGTTATTCTTTAGCCAGTTGCTCTAGTGCTTCATGAAAGAAAATACATAAGTGCTCTATCTAAAAAGCTTTATTCTTTGAAAGTAGGAAATGAAATATGTTACTTGGAATTTGTTGAACCAAAATCATTGAGGGAAGCAAAGAAATCTGCAAATCTGCCACTGTGCAGTCATATGGTTTCTATAACACTATTCTACTTACCCTGTTTCTTCATATTATAAAATCCATTTTCAATTTATTTGAAATAACAATTCTGTATGTCTCTGCCTAATGAAAAAAGAAAAGCCAAGAAATATTTCAAAATATCAGTGTTCAGAAATGACTAGAATCATAAATGAAAAGTTCCTCCTATTGTAAAAGCAATTAATTAGCATCTATCCCTCCTGTTAGACAAATTAAAATGGTGAATATTTATTCCTGTTAAAGGAAAAAAGTGAGTTGTCTTCTTACTAAATCTGCAAGTGGCAGCTGAAACTTCTTCGTTTAAAATTAGCCTTTTGTTTCTTTAGATATGAAACTAATCTGGTGTCTTGGCTTGGATACTAATCGAGGAAGATAATATGAGAGAGGCTTTTATCTACAATTGTGGTAACTTGCACAGCTTCACACACAGCTGAGTTCATTATGTTGGAGCTGCCAATCACATTGCCACTCATTGATATCGCTTTTAAACCCTATTGTTATGTTTCCTCATGGACATTTCTTTTCTCTTTTCTTTCATAGGATGCTTAAACATTCCATTCTACCTCCTCAGAAATGACATTCTAGGAGATTCCCCATAAGACTTTCTTTGCCATAACAGAGAAATAAGATGCTTTTTCATTCCACTAATATTCAAGATATGATTCTTCCAGCTAATCTCAAGTAGCTTAAAATCATTTTCACAATTGCCTTGAGATTTCTTTTTTTGCGGCCTCCACTTAGGAAAAAACATAGGACGGGTTCTCATTAAGGATGCTCATAATACCCACGGAGAAATCCCATAGATATCAAAGGAATCAACATACAACCTTTACACTTGAAGTGGAATCAGAAGTGCTCTCAGCCCTGGAGAAATTTATGAGACAGCAAACAAAGCCAAGTACTTGGTAAGGGTTTTCAGTCTTTACCATGTAATCCCTGGGGGCACTGCCCAGAACATCCTCCTCAGCTCCCCATTTCAGACAGACAAAGGCCATAACCATCCACCCACTTGCTTGCATCAGAAAACTTGCTCTCATCTTTCACTTTCCTCCTCTCTTAACTGAAAACTTTCAAGCGATCACCACATTTTGTTATTTCTCCTTCAAAACTATTCCTGGACTTGTGTACATCTCCCTATTCTCTCCACTATCTGAACTTAGTATCAACATTTTGCACTTGGTGTAGGACACTGCATCCTGCAGCCGCCGATCTCACCCCCATTCCAATCTTCCCACCACGTAACAGAGTGATTTCTCAAAATAAATAAAAGCAATTGACTTTCCACTATGTCCTTCACTGGAACCCAGTTGCCCTTTGAGATAAATTCCCTCCTGCTGCTTAACTTTTCCAATCATATTTCTCACCTTCAGTTCCCCAAAAGCACCACACTCTCTCTTAATTCAATGAAGTGCCACACTTTCATCCTCTCTCAAAAAAACTCCATGCTCGAACTAGTCTCCTTTTTACCTGGCTAAATGCTGCTCATCACTTATGTCTCAGCTTGGAAATCACTACACTTAGAAAGGCAGCTCTGGCCTCCTAAAACCATCTGCAGAAGCTTCCCTAGATGCCCTGCTGTACACCTTCCATCCTCTTTCTCATTTTCAACTGCATCCTAACTGCTTGTTTCCCGTTGTTCACCTCCAGGTGCTAACATTAACGAGGATGAGGATTATATTATATTTAGCCCAACCTTTGTTGAAGAAAAACAATACATTCAAGTTACCAGAAAAAATATCATATACATTTTATTACAATTCAAATTTATTGCCAAAAGAATTAGCGATCTAATTTTCCTCCACTTAGGGCTTTAAACTCCGTAGACCTATCCCGAATATAAAATAAGGTCATCATTCCAGAAGTATCACATTTCTTTTATGTTTTTCCATTTTTGTCCTCTCCTTTCAGAGACCGGGGTTTTTTCCGTACAGATGAAATCCATTGCTCTGTCACAGGCACATTTCCTATTTGTTTTGTAGCTGAGTCCTTACAGTGCCAACACCAAGGGTGTCAAGCTGAATAACAGACTCCCAGGACCCTTCTTCACAGTGGCCCTTTGTTGAAGTAGCTCTTTCCTATGTCCCTCCTCTAAATGCATCCATATGAATAGAGAGCACAGCTTCAACAAGTGACAAACTCTCGTTCGCTCAGTACAAAGTCGAAAGAGCTAAACAGCCTTCCATTACTACCAAGGTTTCCGGAAAATATGGCCATTTCATTTTCCTTTTCCCAAACCTCTCTATTCTCTACCATGTATTCAATCAAGCCCCCTGTTTCCTTTGCCTTTTTCAGAGCATACTTAATACTAAGGGTCTGGAGGAAAAATTTAAAAAGTCCCGCATTTTTCAAGAGTCCGTGTTTCCTGGGGCCCTTCTGAGTCCTGGGTGTGAGTTAGGCAGGTCCTACAAGAGGAAAAGACAGGCTTGTTTGGGGGACAAAGCAGACACAGACAGATCATTCCAAAGCAATGTCACATTTTAAAACAAAGGTTTAGGCAATTCTACAGAAGCGTTGCTAATGGAGTGATTCGTTCTGCTCAGGGAGAGTTAGGGAAGAGAGACACGAGACGTCAGAAAGCTCCCAAGAGGAGGCAGCAGGCACAGGTGCACACCTGTGTGTATTTTATTTTCCCACAACAAAAACTTTGAGCGACAGGAAACACATCGAGAAAATAGATTTCATACTTTTCATGCCTTTCCTTTTGTGGTCACATAAGAAACCTGATAAACTTTCAGCATTTGCCTTTAGGCTTGAATTAATATAATTTCATAAATTTGGCCATCTTTTTTTAAAAAAGCTTATTTTTTCTTATAATGGAAATCATTGAGGCTTTATAAGGCATTTGGATTTCAATATTTACATCATTCATATTGTACTGAAATATAATTTATGTAGCAGAATATAATAAATAACACTTCTTAGAGCATATCAATTTCTGAATATGCTATAGAATCTGTTTTTAAAATTATTTCTTTTTAATTGACTGTATTGGGTTGGCATCCTATATAATAAAGCAGTGATGGCGAACCTATGACACGCGTGTAGCCATTTCTGATGACACGCGGCCGCATGCCGAGGATGAAACATTTGCTACTCCTGAGGATGAAACATTTGCGACTAGAGTCTTGGAGTTAGTTTTTTCCTCAAAGTGACACACTACCCGAATTATGCTCAGTTTTTTGGCGAAGTTTGACACACCAAGCTCAAAAGGTTGCCCATCACTGTAATAAAGGCTAATATGCAAATAGACCGAATGGTGGAACAACCAGAGCAACAGAACAACTGGTCGCTATGACATGCGCTGACCACCAGGAAGGCAGGGCGCTGGTCACTGTCATGGGGCGAGCCTCTGGTGGTTACTGAAAATTCTTTGCTCCCGCATGCTGTGATCCCGCCCGGCACTCACCCTGCTGCTGGCACTAGCCCTGCTTGCACCAGCAGCTGGCACCAGAGCCGCTACTCGCACCTGCTGCAGGTGCCTGGCGTCAGTCCCAATCACTCGGCGCCATCAACGGGTGCAAATGGCGTCTGCTGGCCCCGATCGCCCCTGAGGGCTTCTCCACCTCCCCCTGCCCCTGAGGGGCGAATGGGGCAGCAGCCGCCATTCACATCTGCTGCTGGTGCTGGCCCCAATTGCTCTGCACCATCAGCGGGTGCAAGCGGGGCCAGCACCATCAGCGCATGGGAGTGGCAGGAGCGGGGGCTGCTGGCAGACAGGGGTCCCGGGCTATGGTGGGAGGGGCCAGGCAGGGTTGTGGAGGATGGGCTGAGACCTGCCCCTGTGCCTACCACAGCCTCGTAGCCCACGGTTCCTTTCAAGGTGCACGAATTTGTGCACTGGGCCCATAGTTAGTTAATGAAAGTATATAGATTTCAGATGACGGTTCCATAATACACCATCTGTATATTGCATTATGTGTTCATCACCCCAAGTCAAGTCCCCTCCCCCACCCCCATTATCTATGTCTTCTAGCTCTCCTGAGCCCCCTTTCCCCCTGGTAATCACCATACTGTTGTCTGTGTCTATGAGTTGATTTGGTTTTTGCTAATCCCTTCACCTTTTTTCACCTAGGACCCCCATCCCCCTCTGACAGCTGTCAGTCTGTTCTCTGTCTCTATGCATCTGTTACTATTTTGTTTGCTAGTTTATTTTGTTCATTACATTTAACAGATACCTCACTACTAATTTGGCTCTGAGGGAGGAGACATGTGGGCTGCAGCTATTGACAAGTTTGAGTGCCAGAAGACACATTCACGTTCTGGTGATATCTCTGTTGCTGAGTGAGCAACCAGAAGGAGCATTATTGTAATAGACCCCTCCACTTGTTTGGTTGAACTCTCAGCATCCAGAAAAGTGAGTTCAGTAAAGAATATTACTTTAAAAATAGAGATATGTCATTTGCAAACTATGTAGTTTTATAGATCACATATCATCCCCTTGTTTAGAGACTCACTTTTTCTGTGGAGTAGATAGAGCAGAATTGAATACACCCATTTTACAGATGAGTTGCTGATACTCATTAAGATTCAAAGATTTATAGAAACTGGACAAGTTTTGTAATCATCTGACTACAAAGTAATCTTCAAGAGCTCCCAATTGAGTTAAAGATGTAAATAAAAGCACATAGTCATAAATGCAATTTTATGGCTACAGATAAAGTGATATGTGAAGAGATTCAGCAAAAATAGTTGACCATAGTTGAACCAGATCTTGAAGGCATTTTTCAGATGAATAAAGAATGGAGCATTCTGGGCTGAAAGAAGAGTGTGTATAAAGACACAGAAGCAAACTGTGTCTGTAGTGCTAGCCAAGCTTAAGAATCAAGGTATTTTGAATGCCGAGTACACGAGCAATAACTTCAAATATTTTCCATAAGACAAAATTAATTATGCAACCCACTACAACCGCATTCAAGCCCAAAGGAGATCACAGAGACAACACAGCTGCTGTTGTAATTGTTCAAACCAGTCAATGAATTTCTCCCTTAATGAAGATTGCCTCAGGCATTTTCCTACAGAGCTCTGTGTCCTTCAGAAATAGCACATTTACTCTTCTCTATTTCTGTAATAAGCAGCAGCTATCAACTTATTTCAAGAGCTAGATATTTGTGGTTTTGGAGAAAAAAAATAAAGGTGTTCCAATTTACTTCTCACTCCTCAGGGGCAGATGAACATACAATTAAGATGTTTGTTGATACAGACAGGCACCATTCAGAATACATAAACATTACTTCATTAAAAGTAGACTATATCCTTATTTTTCATCTAAACTAACTTTCTAGAAATTTA
Source organism: Cnephaeus nilssonii (assembly GCF_951640355.1). NCBI lineage: Eukaryota > Metazoa > Chordata > Mammalia > Chiroptera > Vespertilionidae > Cnephaeus > Cnephaeus nilssonii. Next base: position 59,657,037 of record NC_137081.1, read on the forward strand.
TTTTCATTAAATGTCTAGAGGAGTTATTCAGAATGAAAGGAATATTTTTGAGTAATAGAAATTTAGGGAAGTTTCTAAGTACTAAAAATTATAATTAATAGCTTTTTTATCATATATTATGTCGAGATAATCTTATCAAATTGTGCCATATACTTTTCTCTGCATTTTCAACGCTTGTATTATATTTGTATTTATGTGTAGCCAATGTCTTGATTAGTTTTATTCTGCATTGCATTTTTTATAGAAAAGCAAATAGTTCTATAAAGGGAATATTGATGATGAGCTGTGAGTTTTTCTTTAGTTCCTCATAAGACATAATGATGAGAAACAAGCTGTCCAGGCATATTAATTACTCCCATTCTACTTTTGTCATATTATCTATTGCCCTTGTCACTCATCCAGCTGAGACAAGGGGAATAAGTTGTTGGAGAAAAATATTTATACTGGAATCCTTTGAATTTACATTATTAGAAAGAGAGGGGATTTAGAAATACTCAGTAGGGATATTAATGAAGGATAGGTTATATTGTTTAAATTTATGCCATACTTCATTTTGTTATTTGGACCTGTATAATTTCATGTGGGCTATACTGGAAAACATAGCTGAACCTGAGGCAAAATGGGGCTAGCAAAGGGTGTGAATTTTTGATCCATGGTATGGTGTACATACAAATAATTCCCATTATATAAACGATCAAAACAAGCAAATAACATATATGTGGTAAAAACTAGTAAGGAAAGGAAGCAATAGAATATCACAAAATTTAGAATAGCACTCAATTCTAGCAGCAGATGGTCAAGATGATGCAATTAAGAAGAGGCATGCAGGTGCTTTTAAATACAATTGGTACCTAGGTGGGTTTGTTTTGTTTTGTTAATCCTCAGCCAAGGATATTTATCCATTATTTTTAGAGAGAGTGGAAGAGTGAAAGATATATTAGTTGCCTCCCGCATGCATCCTGATGTGGACCGGGGATCAAGCCTGCAACCCAGGTACGTGCCCTTGACCTGAATGGAACCCACAACCCTTCAGTCCAAAGGCCAATGCTCTACCCACTGAGCAAAACCACCTAGGGCAGTGGTCAGCAAACTCATTAGTCAACAGAGCCAAATATCAACAGTACAACGATTGAAATTTCTTTTGAGAGCCAAATTTTTTAAACTTAAACTTCTTCTAACACCACTTCTTCAAAATAGACTCGCCCAGGCCGTGGTATTTTGTGGAAGAGCCACACTCAGGGGGGGCAAAGAGCCGCATGTGGCTTGAGAGCCGAAGTTTGCCGACCACGGACCTAGGGCAATTTAGTACCTAGTTTTTAAAGCATGTTGGGTACAAGTATGTTTATTTTATATTATTTTTTAAACTGCCCTTTATCACACAAATGCTGACTTTCATATTAAACAAAAATTATAACACTATGTCCCTAATATAAAGATAATGTATATAATGTAAATGTACTATAAAAAGAAAATAAGGTAATCAAAATAAAAAGGTGAGAATCAAAATGCATGGAACTATATCTTCTATGACAATTGATAAAATGTGAAGGCAAAATCTAAAAAAACATTCAGAAAAGGCAATTTTGCCAAAGTAATCTGATCAAATTTACAGCTCTGTGGTGTTCTAATTTGATCCAAAAATAAACTTTAAGTGTACAGCGGTGTGCACTGTTAGCAGCCTGTCCCTTAAATGATCTTCTATGAGACTTTTGGTAAAAACTACACATTATACATCGGTAGTACTCCTGTAGAAGAGTTTAAATTGCAGTAATGATATCACTGATTAAGTTCACTTGTGTAAGTTGTGGAACCCTGGCGAGCAGGGAGAGACTTTGTAATATATGATTGAAATTAAAAAGTGCTCTCATCCACTACTCGCATCCAAATAAAGGTGCACTTCATCTCCACATAGTGTTTGGCTCAAGAATGACCACAAAGAGATTCCTTTAAGAAAGTACATTTTCTCCCCGTCCTGGGCACTGAACCTACTAGTATATTCCACTGCCAATCCCCTACATGGATTATAGCAGAGACCATTTTAACCTAAAAGAAAACCACCCCCAAAAAACATTATAGCACGTGTTACCTGTTATCTCCCAAGACTAGAGGAGCTGTTAGCAGTGATCCAGCAGGGAGAGTACCGAATTTAAAGCAAATTTGACTCCCGATGAATAAGCCAGAATTACTTAGCTGCAAAATGTGTCCCTGGCATCTGAAATATTTAACCTACTACAATTAGTTGCTGATTTTTTGTAAGTTGGAGAATATATTCTCCCCAAAATGTTTTGTTTTTGAATTCTTTTCTTCTGACAAGTCTTAGACAGGTGTTTTGTATCTCAAGGCCAGTTCCTATTTAAGGAACTAATTATATCTTTTGTGGGTATACAAAGGTATAGAGAGTAGAGACCAGAATTTCATCTTCAGTTTCTTTTTGGGGGGAACACATGAAGAATTGTAAATGTAAAAAGATATGGCTATTTTAGTAAATATTCACATTGATGCTGACAGAAATTACTAGTTCTATAAGGAGGGGATTTTGATTATGTGTAGAGTTGCCATATGTAGCAAATAAAAATAGAGAATATCCAGTTAAATTTGCAATTCAGATGATGAAACAATTTCTTAGTATAAACATATCCCAAGTATCATTACATGGGACACACAGTAAATATTATTTGTCATTTATCTGATATTCAGATTTAACAGGGAATCTTGTATTTTGGGGGGTAGGGGAGTAGGCTACAATCTCTTTATTTATGGAGTAATCATATTAAAGATTAGTGACTTGATTTTAGAATTAAGGGGCTCAATGTTGGTAAACCATTGCATCTATTGCAGGAGTCAGAGGGAAACGGGAGAGCAAACCAGAGGAGACAAGAAATGAGACTGAATATTTACTAGACTTCAGTGTTTTTCAAACATGGCCCAGAATCACCAGAGATCTTGTTTAAAAATGTTGGTTTTTTTTAGTTTGAGCTACCATAACAAAGTACCATAGACTACAGGGTATGGGGAGAGAGGCTGGCTTGTAAACACAGAAATATTTTCTCACAGTTATGGAGGCTGGAAGGCTGAGATCAGGGTGCCAATATGGTCCCGTTCTGGTAAAAACCCTCTTCCAGGTTGAGTACTTCTCACTGTCTCTTCATGTGGCAAAAAGCGAGGAAGCTCTCCGAGTTCCCTTTTATAAGGGCACTAATCTCACTCATGAGGGCTCCACCCTCATGACGTCATGACCTCATCATCTCCCAAAGGCCCCTCCTCTTAATACCATCACATTGGAGATTAGGATTTCAATTTGGGAATTTTGAGAGGGACATATACATTCAGTTCATTATAGTGAGTGTGGAATGGGGCCTGAGACTGTGCTAATAAGCACAGATAATGACAATGCCACTTGGAACACGTTGACCAGAAAGGGTTACAATAGTGTTTCTCACCTTTGATGTTCATTAGAATCACCTTGAGGCTCAATAAACACAATTCCTGGCCCTACCCTCAGTGTAGGATAAGTTCTCAGGTGATGCTCTTTAGGCTTGTTGAGACCACACTGCGAAAACCACAGTGTTTGAGAGTGAGTTAATCACAGATGATCTATATATGACTAGGATATTTATATACCACTTGGAAAAGTAGAACAAAAAAGGATGACATATGCATAATTACACATAATTAAAAGGAAACACCTAATTTTAAAAATAAATTACACAAGGTTATAGAATAAATTTAAATATCTAAATATGGGCATACCAAATTTGGATACAAAAAAATGTAACTCACATAGTTCCTAGGCAGTAACGTTTAAATCCTGGTGCCATTTGTAGTAAGATCTATTCCCTTCCAGGCTTCACCCCATGTTCCTTTATATATTCACGTGAATTTGAGTACCTGACTGGAGGAGCCCAATTCAGTTCCTTTAATGCAGAGGTAGTGGAGAATTCTGGTAACTAACTTGACATTCAAATTTAACATGGAATCTTGCATTATTATCATTATTATTATTATTAACGAATCTCTTTCTGTATTGATTAATCATATTATAAAGCTTAGTGACTTTAGAATTAAGAGATTAAATGTTGAAAAAAGAAACAAACCTGCGTATCTATTCCAGGGGCCAGAGGAAACAAGGGGTCAACCAGAGGAGAGAAAAAAATGAGACTGAATGATAGTCTCAAACTTTAACCTGAACAAAAGTCACTAGAGGTCTTCTTAAAATGCAGGTGTTGATACATTGCTATCTAAGTTCAGGCTGCTATAATAAAAATACCCAAGACTGGTACATCAAGGTGGACTTGAATAAATGTTTCACATTGAAGGGTAGGAGCAAAACTTTCTTTTCTGGGATGGCCATGAGCCCTGAGGTGGTACCTTGCTGGCCTGTGAGGCTGGCCTGGCTCACTCATTTTTTGAGTTAGGCTCAGGGATGAGACTGCTCCTATTTAATTGGCCCAGGCTCTCTAGTAGAAAGCACGTATGGTTTTCTCACCCAGCCACCTCCACAGGGAGCTGGGATGCCCAGTGTTTAGTCTCATAGAGATGAGGTGTTGAAGGTTCTGAATACAGTGGAACCGTGCCTCCAGGTTCAGGACTCAGGGAGATACGGTGCCATAAAGAGACAGAAATGAAGATGAGGCAAACACTTTTAACAGTGAAGCAGCTCACAAATAAGGTTGAGTTTCTTCATAGGAAAGCACCTATGGCTTCTAGAGGTCATGTCGAGAGCACTATGGCAGGCCTCAAGGATTCTTACCTACTCGTCCCACTTGCTAGTCCCCAGTGACCACACGACTGCCAGGAGCAGCCAGACCCAGGTTCTCTCAGTTACAACTGGTGGTCTCATCTTTTCTCTGTGAACCAGAACAACTGTGTCCATGTCCACCTTTTCTGATTCCGGCTCAGTATTGCCCCACTGGTCCTGCCTACCTTCTCTGCAACCTACCTTCTTTTTTGTGGCCACCCTAGTTTAAGCCCTTAAATGTGGAACTTAAAAGAGGATTAGTTCCTTCCCTCCAGAAAGTTATAAGATCCTCATGCAAATCAATAGATTTTATCTGCACAGAGCAGAGCTGCATAGAAAATGCTGGTAGCATTTGCCAAGTCATTGTGAGAGCTTCTCAAACTTCTCATTTAAATATAGCACAATAAAAACACAAAAATCTTCATGCACTGCACTGCTCATAACCTCCAGAGGTCAAAGATCAGATTCTATTTAAAAAATTAGTAAACTTGGTATCCCTTGCATATGATTTTAAAGTTAGTACGAACAAGATATAATTTAGAATATTTAAGGCAATAAAATATCTCACAATAAGAAGATGTTAAAGAACCAAAATATTAAAGAGAAGAATATCTAGAAAAGTATTAGAAAATATTTTTCTAAAAAAACTTCAAGAGCATAAACCAGAAGGCAGAAAAATCAATGAATTTAACAACATCAAAATCAAAGGTTTCTCATTGGAAGATACAGGAGAAATTACACAAAGTATGGGAGAGGAATGGAAGAGGTGAAAATAGGTTTTGATCAAGATTCTCTACAGAGACCTTGTTATATCATTTTTATTTTTGAACTATGTGAATGTATTACACATTTAACATTTTAAACAGCATTTAAAATAAAGAAAATGAATCCTGCTTAATGAAAAACCCATGGACAAAGTTAACAGGCACCTGGGAGAAGATACTTGCTGTGATTCTGCAAAACCATCTTACAAAATTTTGTGGCGCAGAAATTTTGATCTTGGGTATAACTCAATACTCCTATCTATCTATCTATCTATCTATCTATCTATCTATCTATAAAAGCCTAAATGACCATTATAACCGAACAACTGGAACGACTGGAATGACCGGTCAACCAGTCGCTATGATGCACACTGACCACCAGGGGACAGAAGCTCAACGCAGGAGCTGCCCCCTGGTGATCAGTGTGCTCCCACAGCCAACCTCCCGCAGCTGGCCAACCTCCTGCAGCCCCACCTCCCGGCTGGCTGGCCAACCTCCCACAGCCCCTCCCCCTGGCCAGCCGGCCCCCTGATAGGCCTTGATTGCCAGCCAGGCCGAGGGACCCCACCCATGCACGAATTCGTGCACCGGGCCTCTAGTTCTTATATAAGTCCATGAGAGCAGTGTGTTGTTAGCATCTAGAGTACCTAGCACACAGAAAATATCTGATATTATTTGTTAATCAAATAATCAGAAACTAATAAATTAATGGTGTCAGGGAGTTGGAGCTGCTTTGAGTACCCATCGCAAAGGGTGAATAGTTAAGCTGCAGTGGAGGGCCACCATGGAGGGCTATGCAGCATGTAGATGTGTATTTAGAAACCAGGAATGGGTGTTAAAACCCTAATGTTTGGGTTATAAAGAGAAGACAAAGAATGGAAAACTCAAAACCGTTTATGCTATTTAAAAATAACCCCAAACAATATACATTTTTCAATAAAGTGTTAAAATGAAATATACATATTGAGCAAATTGGAATGGTTGCCTATCATGGGAAAATAAAGAAGTCATAGCCATGAACCAAAAAGTATGATTAACTAAACTCTCTTTACCCCAAATTCAGGGGGAACATTATGATAAAAATAGTCACAAATACTGTGCTACTCCTTCCTTTGAAACATTGGGTCTAAAATCCCCTGTCTTGATTCTAAGTTTGTCTTAATGATTTGCTTAGCTAATAGAATGTGATAATGGATATGCTGGGATTCTTATAAGAATCTTTGCAGCTTCTACTTAGGCCACTTGAAACATTTGCTCTAAGGAAAGACAGCTTCCTTGAAATCACCTGTGTACCCAGAGACAAGCATTTCAGTTGATCATCCCTGCTCAGCCCAGCTTTTCAGCCTTCATAGCAAGGTATCAGATATGCAAGAGAAACCACCTTGAACTCTTCAGACTGGCCCATCTGCCAGATGAATACCACTGAGTGACTTCAGCCAATGCCATATGTAGCAGAGGAATCATCCTGCTGAGCCCTGCCTGAACTTCTAACCCAAAGAATCATGGGATTTAATAAAATGTTTTTGCTTTAAGAACTGACTACCACAAATGTTAAAGACAAGGGATCAAGGATAAAACTATGAAGGACTACAAGACAGAGATAAAATGGTATTAACAATTCTGAAACTGCTTTCTAACCTAAGTCAGAGTCCTTCCAACTAGGGCTGTCACTAATACCAGTTATACTCCTACTTAATTGTTCTCCTAGTTTCTGAGAGCAAGACTCTTGTCCTCTCTGTTTTGGCTCTTGCCCCTGTGCCTTGCCCCAATTTAAGAGTACTGAGTCAGAGAAAGATATACTTTCTTATGAGTGCTGCTGAATCATCCCATTCATATCTACATAACCACGTGTTAATGATTCTATGTGTATTTGTGCACATGGTCTCACACAGCACTCTCACATCAGGGCTCATAGACAGACAGTTATCAATATGATGGTTATCTATTTTTAAGCATAATAATTCCACACTAACAGTACTGCATATTACACTTCTTCTGATAAAATTATGCAAAAAATCTATTTGTTAAACAGACATCCTACATTGCAGAAATTGTTTCTCCTTCCCTTTGCAAAGCCCTCATCCTGTCTACCTGATGTACCCTTCTATCCTGGCCCATATCCATTGTCCAGACTTCCTTCCTACCAGGGACTTGCTGAAAATCTCTCTTCAACTTATAATACCATTGGATAAAGATAAGTAATAAAAATAGAATGTTTATTTTCCAGGTAATTTGTGTTGTTGTTTTTTTAAATATATTTTATTGATTTTTTACAGAGAGGAAGAGAGAGGGATAGAGAGTTAGAAACATCGGTCAGCTGCCTCTTGCACACCCCCTACTGGGGATGTGCCCGCAACCAAGGTACATGCCCTTAACTGGAATCAAACCCGGGACCCTTGAGTCCGCAGGCTGACGCTCTATCCACTGAGCCAAACCGGTTTTGGCAGGTAATTTGTGTTAACAAGCTGAAGGATAGCTACTATAAGGGAATGCAAATTATTTGAATGCTGAGGTAATCTGTCATTAAGTTTGATTTCTGGTAGCACTGTGAGGTTAGTTTTGTTGTTTTGTTTTGATTTTGCAAGGGTCCATTTTAAAGAGCCTCAATTTAGCACATCTGGGAAATTTAATCTGCCTTGTGTCATTCTTATATCTACAAAATATTGGGTTTGCTAGTTCCCAGAAAGTTATCCTGGACCCTACTCACCTTTCTAAGAGCATGTGTAAGTAAATAATTCTGGAACTTAACAAATATTTTATTTAAAATCGCTAAAAGATGAGTGTAGCATAGAAATCAGGCAAAGATGATCCACCAGAACCCCTAATACTAGAGACTTAGCCTGAAAGTATTAGAAGAAATCTGCAATCATGTGTAACCACCTGACCACCAATCATTTTTTGTAGATGAGGGCTGCTAAGAGTGAGAGTGATCCATTCAATTCAATTAAGAATTAGAACTGAAATTTCATGTAATTAGTTATATAATTCTTAAGCTGTTCAGTTTTAATTATGCTAAAATTAAATAATAAAATGGGGGCACTCTGAAAAATAAGTGACAAGATGAACATAGGAATTGTAAAGCCTTTGTATGTATGTAAATCATGTTTTATTCATATTTAATACTCTTGCATCAAATAAAAACTCAGCCAACTCCTGACAGTAAAACTCCATGCATCTTATACAAGTGTTTTTGATCATTTGCACCAATTGGAAGAACATTAAAAATTCTTACTTTCAACAGCCTTAAAATAATACAATTAATTACGACAAATACAATCCAATTGAAGTGGAATGTACTAATTGGAAATTTCAGAATATTGCATTATTTGTACACACAGAGTGGTTAGATTGGAGTTATGCATGCTTTGTGTGAGGGAGAAGCAAAAACTAGATGTATGTATAATTTTGGTATCTAAATCCTAGAAGGTGGTGATTATTCTGTGAATAAATCTATACAAGAACTTGTTATATTTACTCACTCTAGAAATACTTTAAAACTAACCAGATTTGATAATGATAAGATTATTTGAGAGGTTTTATCTGAAATAGCTGCTGAATTTCTAATAAAAAAAACCTCTGAAGATACAATGACTACTCCTTACTGTTCAAATTCAATATCTTGTAACATTCAATAAATATTATTGATACCATCTGCTTATCAGCTTTATGGAGCATAAATGCATTCAAGATACTTAGAAAGAATTACGGTAATGGGAAGTAATATAATCACATTAATAGATTTATTGAAAATTTAACTGTTATAGCTGATACTTTTATTTATGCTCCATGGATGGAGATAATAATACTTTTCCTGAGGAGGGTTATGTGATTCTGAAATTCTGTTCATGTTTATTGCCCAGAAAGAACACTGAGTACTTAAGAGAAAAAAAATATGCATTTTATTAAACTGAAACCTAAATCATTCACCAAATATTTCTGGGCACCTAAAATATGCTAGGTTAGGAAAGACTGTTTTACCAAAAAATAAACCCCAAAAGTCATAAAGGCTAAGACTGACATATTTTGCTTCAACAGCTAACTTCCTTTTAAGATATCATTTATATATCTAGAGTTAAAAGACCTATGTTAAAAGAGGAGCAAAAATTATGCAACAGTAAAATGAATAGAGGATACAAAGGAAAAGAAGAAATCCAAATAAAAAATGGCAAAAAAGATGTCCATGCCTAGTAGGAATGTGATAAAGGAGACAAGATATATATGCAAATATAAACAAACATATGCATATATGCACAAACATATGTATGCAAAAATTAAAAGGACAGATAATCTAGAGTGTTGATAGTATACTATAAGTACTCAAGCAGTCTTACTGGGAGTGATAATGGTTACAGTCTTTTTAGATGGAAGTACTGAAAATATCTACCATAATATTTGTGTGAATATGCATTGATCCAATAAATCTATTTCTATAAATAAATCTAGCTAATAACAGAAATATATAACAAATTTAGTGTTTAATTTTACCAGCAATTATCATAAGTGCTTTATATATCTTTTTCATTTAAGTATTAAAAAACATTATGTAGAAGGCCCTATTGTTATAATAGCAATTTTGTAGTAAAGTAACTCAGTACAGAGAGGTTAAGTACAGGGGCTACATGGAGCCAGGATCTGAACCAATCCAGGCAGTTTGCCACTAGAGCTCTTTCTTGTTAATCCTCATCCAAAGATATTTTCCAATTGATTTTCAGAGAGTGTAAGTTAGGGGAAGAGAAAGAGAGAGAGAGAAACAGCAATGTGAGAGAGACACATAGATTTTTATGCCCTTTACTGGAATCAAATCTGGAACCCTTCAGTCCTCAGGCTAACACTCTATTCACTGAGCTAAATTGGCTAGGGTGAGCTCTCTTTCTCAATGCTACTATTCTTTAGAAATATCCTCTCAGGTTCACAAAGTGGTTATAAGAAATATTTCTGTAATATTTTACAATGGCAGACAACTGAAACCTAATGCTTCTCAATACTGGTATGGGTAAATATGTGTTGATATATCTATGCACTATAAATCTATTTAGCTGCAAAGTGGAATTATACAATCCTATGTGAATTATATATATGTAACACTGCAAGACATGTTAAGAGAAAGGAAATCTAAACAGTACCTATTATATAATCTTATTTATTTATATTTGTGTATATATCTATGTGTGCAAGTACATAAGAGAAGAATGTGAACGGTATATAGAAATTTTAGGGAAGGGGATATCGATGGTGATTGACATATATGTTGTATTTGCCTCCATCATATGTAATAAAATAAAAACAGGTTTGAACACAATGAACTCTAAAAGCAAAACCCAATAAATAAATAACATGTAGTTACATTAGTCACATAGATTAGTGGAGGAAAGGAATACTTTAAAAATGTGTAAATGCTACAATGGGAGAACTCCAGGGAGCCATTGGAGTTCCTAGGGAAATTATACCAAACTTGATACATGAATGATTAATGCAGGTGGAAGATGAAGGTATCTCATGCAGAGGTAGCAGCATTCATGAACTCATACTGTTTTACACATATGCAAAAATCTAAAAGCAGAAGACAGCAGGATTGAGCTTTGGTGTGTGAAATGCTGCAGTTGAAAAACTGGGAAAGGACCAGATCACACAGACTTTTGACTTTGTGTGAAATCATTAAAATGTTGTTAGGTAAGTAAGAGATCGACAGAGATTTTCTTTCAGAGAGGTGCTCTGGCAGCAGCATAGGGGTGGGTGAAATGTGGGCAAGTTTTTAGGGAGGGAGAGCCATCCGGGCAGACCTGAGGTTATCTGGATGCAGGAAGAATCTGAGAATAAGGATAATTGAATGGATTTGAGAGAACTTAGCAGGCAGAATAGAAAGGACTTGAAGTCTCATTTGACTCTGAGTTTATGAGTGACAAGTAGGAATCAAGGAAAATGTAGGTAGTTCACATTAAGTATCTCTTTTAATTCTGGCAGCATGCTCCCCATGTATTATGCACTTAATCTTATTTTTCATTTAAACTAATTAATCGTGATGGTGTAGAGCAGTGGTCGGCAAACTCATTAGTTAACAGAGCCAAATATCAACAGTACAACGATTGAAATTTCTTTTGAGAGCCACATTTTTTAAACTTACACTATATAGGTAGGTACATTGTTATTAACTTAATTAGGGTACTCCTAAGCTGGCCTTTGCTAGAAACTCAAGGGGCCAAAGAGCCGCATGTGGCTCGCAAGCCACGGTTTGCCAACGACTGGTGTAGAGAGTTCACTCTTTTTTATTTTTTAAAGCTTTATTTGTTGAAAGTATTATATATTTCCCCCTGTTTCCCCCTTTGACCCCTTCTGGCCCACCCCCACCCCCCGCCCGCCCCAAACCAAGAGTTCACTCTTTAAAAGCAAAGACAACATCTTATTTGTGTTTATATCCCCCATCTGCAGAGTGCAGACACATATCACAGATATAAAAATACAAATAAATATCCATAAATACCAATAAAAATGGACACAATGCCTTAAAGAATTATTAAAGAATTCAAAAGTGTTTGATTGACAGTAGCAAGGAAAAGCAGTTGTCTATCCATTACACCAACAATGCTGAATAGAGCTGGCATCCCTTATTTCAACATTTAACATTTCAAGATATCACACAGGTAAAAGATTATGTGTTTTTACAATATAGCATAGCAAAATAATTTAGAATTTTCACCTCATAATATTGTATTCATTCAGTGATACCATGGTGTGTGCTGCTGAAAAAGCATTGGTTAAAAAATAAAAATTCAAAATTCATAGGTACAAATGTAGTTTACTTTCAGAAGTGCTGCACTCTTTTCAGATGATTTCATGTTAGCCCAAGCAAAAACTGATATCCTTGAATTATTTAAAAAATGTGCATGCTGCACATTTTGCTGGAAACATCAAAACCTGTGCTTATTAAATCATCTTGAAACCACAGTTCTCTGACTTGTAAAAGAAATTAGGCCCTACACTCAAAGGGCTGGTTATTAAATACTGTAGCTTTAAAAATTCAGCATGCTGAAAAATATTTGTATTTTATAGATACAAATTTCAAGAGATAGAAATGAATATAGGCCTTTGATGTTAATAAGGATCCAAAGACGCTGCTAACAAAGGCTACGTTTAATGAGCAGATTTTCCAAAGATTTTTAAAAGGTTAACAAATAGACAGTTAACCTTCAAAACAAGTTCAAGGATCCTTCTGCAAATATGTGCTTTCTGTTTACCTGGAATACAGATCAAAATACAACAATATTGCCAAAAGAAAATATGCTGCTTTCCTAGTTACACATAAATATCCTTCAAGGTATGTTTTGGGAGTCTTTAAATTTTATTATCTTTTTTTTTTCTCTCAAAACAAGAGCACAAGCTGTCCATTAACAAAAGGAAGAACAGTGGGAGGTTATGTAAGAACAGCTGCTTCTAAGCTCCATGTTGATTGATATACTTTTAGAAATCTGCCTCCCCAAAGAAAGAAAATAAATATGCATCTATAGAACAGCCAGCATTTCAAATATATGGTTAGTGTGACTACACTGAAAGTAAGCTTTTTACCTGTGACCAACAGGGAAAGAATGTTGCCATTTAGCCTGGACTGTTCTGTGAAGAGTGGTTGACTTCTGACATCACATCATTTCAAAGGATTTGCTAGAACAAGTGGATTGGCTTAAGCTGAAACAGCCAGCCAAATTAGTGGTAAAATCTCACCCTTTAAGAGCCTACGGGGCTGTAAAAACCTATGATGCTATCGTATCTGCATTCTTAAAAAGACAACCCAAAATCAAACTAAACAAGCGTTGAACACGTACTCTTCAGCACTATTTCAAAGTATTTCTACTCTTCATTCTAAGAACCATCTAGGAGACATAATTAGACAATGCCAACTCTACCACTATTGCCAATGGCTAATGTGTACAGGCCAAAACAATTAGGCTATAGAGTAAATATATATATTTTTTAAATCAGATAAAATTAATTCACACATACATTTTATATATATACCATTTTAACTTTAAATTAATGGGGAGGCTTGAGAAAAATAAAAATCAATGTGTGGAAAATAATCTTATTTTAAGTTTATCAAGTCTTATGCTACTCTATGAGAAAACATTATTATCTGTGTAAATTGTGCTTGTTAGACTTTATATTAATTCTGGAAGGTAACATTACATTACTGTAGGGTGCATATGTCTGTCTGATTGGTGTTTCGGGATTCTTAAGATATATTCTTAGAAGTGGAATCCCTGGTCAAAGGGCAGTTCATTTTTAAATTTTTGAGAAAACTTCATCCTATTGTTCCATAGTGGCCACACCAGTCTGCATTCCCATCAACAGTGTACTAGGGTTTCCTTTTCTCTACATCCTCGCCAGCACTTGTTTGTTAATTTGTTGATGGTAGCCATTCTGATAGGTGTGAGATGATACTTCATTGTCACTTAATTTGCATCTCTCTGATGATTAGTAACTTTGACCATTTTTTCATATGTCTCTTGGCCATCTGTATTCCTCTTTGGAGATGTGTTTAGGTCCTTTGCTTAATTTTTAATTTGATTGTTTGTCTTCCTTTTGTTAAGATGTATGAATTCTGTACATATTTTTGGAAATTAACCCCTTATCAGATGTATCATTGGCAAATGTGTTCTCCCATACAGTGGGATCCCTTTTCTCTTCGTTGGTCATTTCTTTTGGTGTGCAGAAGCTTTTTATTTTGATGTAGTGCTATATACAATAGATAAGATCTGGAAACAGTCCAAGTGTCCATCAGTAGATCAGTGGCTAAACAGATGTGGTATGTTTAGACAATGGAATGCTATGCAGCTGTAAAAAAGAAGGATCTCTTACCCTTCGAGACAGCATGAAGGCCCTGGAGATGATTATGCTAAGTGAAATAAGCCAGTCAGAGAAAGACATGTATCACATGATTGCACTTATATGTGGAATCTAATGAACAAAAGAAACTGACAAACAAAATACTAGTAGATCCAGAGACATGGAAGCATGGAACAAGATTGATGAATCTCAGAGGGAAGGGGGGCGGGTAGGAAGAGATTAACTAAATAACTTACTTGTATATGCATATAAGCATAACCCATGGACATAGACAATAGTGTATTGAAGGCCTGAGGGCGGTGTGGGGTGAAGGGGGTCAATGGGGCAAAAAAGGGACATCTGTAATACTTTCAACAATAAAGATAAATTTTTGAAAAGTTATATTACTGTGTATGCCTCTGATTATGGTGGAATCATAAATCCCTAAGTACATGGGTAAGCCAATGGGATGGTCTTTTCTGATGGCAAACTCAAAGGAAAAATATTGCAGATGTAAGAAGAGTAACCTTCACCTTTCTTTTGTCAGTGGGTCCTTAACCAGGAATTGGCTCAGAGAGGTGGGATAAAGGCTTCTCATTTGCTGAAAGTCTTATGAAGAGATTCCCTGACATAGACCAGATGTCAATGAAGAATTCAGTAGAAAGGAAAAAATAAGTGTCTCCTGCACTGACCAGGTGGCTCAGTTGGTTGGAGCATCATCCCATACACCAAAAGGTTGTAGATTTGATTCCTGATCAGGGCACATAACTAGGTTGTGGTTTTGATCCCCGGTTGGTGTGTGTACAGGAGGCAACCAATAGATTTCTCTCTCTCTCTCCCTTCCTCTCTCTAAAAATGAATAAAAACATATCCTTAGGTGAGAATTTAAAAAATAAAAATAAAGTGGCTCCCTTTCAAAATTCATTCATTCATTTTGTCATTCATTCATTCATTCATTCTTTTAATTATTCAGCCTATTTTATTTTCAAGTACTACACAGACAGGAAATTACTAAGCACTGGAAATGCATGTATCTGAACTACCTTGGATATAGAAATGATAATAATAAAATTGAAACAATATGATACAGAGTAATAATGTATTGGCCATGGTGTCAAAACTACAATGAATAATCTACCTTCTAGAAAGGAAGAATACCTAGTTTGAGATAGAGCTGAAGTGTCCCTGAAAACAACCAATAAAGTGGATATTTTATAGACCATATTGAAAGGAAGCAATGTTGTTGTCCGAATTCAATTCATAATGGATCAGTACTTAAAAATTGCATCTTTAATAACTGCATAAGTGAAAAATAAGATTCAGAGAAGTCCTGGTATAAAAAATAGGATTCTCCTCACAAAACATCTTGGACGAATTAACTGATACATGGTGGTGCTTCTAGAAAGGAACAATTTCCTTAGCCAGAATATCAAGGTGGTTCAGGAGAATTAAACAGAGTTCAGTATAAACTTTTTAGAGTTCTTCATAAATATGTGTGTGCTTATCCTATATAATAAAAGCCTAATATGCTAAGTGTTCAGTTGTCCGGTCCTCCATTCAACCAATCAAAGCATAATATGCTAATGATATGCTAAGGCCACTCAATCACTCGCTATGACGTGCACTGACCACCAGGGGCAGACAGTCAACTGTTCGCTATGATGTGCACTTGACCACCAGGGGGCAGACACTCTGACTGGTAGGTTAGCTTGCTGCTGGGGTCCTGCTGATCAGGACTGAGTGAGACAGGCCGGACACACCCTGGAACCCTCCCGCAGTCCTTCCCCGGATGGCCCACCTCCCACGTTCCTCCCTGTTCCCCATCATGCACCGGTGGGGTCCCTCAGTCTGGCCTGCACCCTCTCGCAATCTAATACCCCTCGTGGGATGTCAGAAAGCTAGTTTTGGCCTGATCCCACAGGCCGGGCTGTGGGACTCTACTCGTGCACGAATTCATGCACCGGGCCTTTGGTGACTATGATAATAAAGCATATAATTCTCAGTATGAATGTGCATGTATGTATACCTCTAATCTCCCCCACACCACCTTCCCTCTTTATAAACTTACCTGTTACCCAATGAGATAAAAAATAGAAACCCAACAATTCTGGACAATAGCAAAGAAATCTGAGATTTTATTGTAAGAGTAACAGAAGCCATCGGTAATGACGAGAATAGTTATCCACTCCAAATGGCTAGACACCATTCATATGACAGACTCCTGGCTGCTTCAATACAACCCACTTTATCTGTTTTTGGATGATTTGAAACCTGCCCAGGGCTAGAATTGTTTTTAAGCATCCAACTCCAGTTTCCAGCTTACTACTCTTCCTTTTCCACTGAGAAGCAATTTAATGTTTCATGTTTTTTATTTTCTCTCTGCTCACACTACAGCGGCAGGTTCCATGCTCAGCAATGCTGTGACTGAGACATACATAAGCATAAATGCCTCTTAGGAAACTCCAGCATACTTCCAGCACATTCCCCAAATGCCCTTTCTCTGCTTTCCAAGGCACCTTTCTGGATTTAAATGAGCCCGTTTTATAAGAACAATAACTTTCCTAGTGGTATTTATTGTAATGTAAAAACTACACGTTCCAGACTATACAGTCCCTATCGAGTAACAAGGTGTCATTAGTTCCAGACAGCAAGCTTTATTTTTCACCCTTTAAACTCTAAAGCTTGTCATTTTATTAGTTTCAGAAATGGTTCCACTGTTTATCTGCCTTTTTTGCTCAATGGGAAATTATACAAAAGAGTTACACATCACTTTTACAAAAAATATTCATCAAGAGTGAATATAATACATATAGTTACAATTATTTCAATTACTTATATTCCTAAATGTAAGGAGTATATAATCACACATTACATATTTCTTCATTCCATCGCTCCTTTCTTCATTTTGAACTTACATATTTCTACAAGTAATGATTTATATTCAAAAAGGGTCATCGAAAGAAAATGAAAAGGTTGTATAAATGCCACTGCCTTGCTGTGAATTTTACATGCTCTTGCTGAACTCAAGTTTGTGAACATCTGGAATGGCTTTCCACTGTAAAGGGAAATACATTTAGGCATGAAATAGTGTATCTGGCAATAGCTGCTTGACAAAGAAGAGGCCTTGAAAATGTGTGAAAAAAAGTCCTTCTCCTAATCACACATTTACACATGCATTCCTCATTTTTCTTTTCTATAGAGTAATGCTCGATCTTAATAGGAAAGTTCACCCTGCTCACTCCCTTCACATCTATAAGAGTTTCACAGCCTCATATAAACTTTCAGAAATCAGAGTCTGTCAACTAGAAATAAAACAAGCTTGTCAAAGCCATGTAATCTATAATCTATAATCATAAAAGCATAATATACTAATTAGACCAGAAAGCTGAACAACCTTCCTGGCAAAGCTGGGGCTGCAAGGGCCAAGCCCCTTGCACAAATTTCGTGCATTGGGCCTCTAGTTGAATATAATATAGAAAAGAGGATGTGGGCATGGATTTTTGTTATTTTTATGGTTTTCATAATAATGACATTGATGGCCATAGGGCCTACATAGAAACTATCAAAACAGAACATTAAAGTTTACTTTATCATTGTATTTGAGAATTCCTGTTATATTAATTTATGCTTTGGTGTCTCTGAGATCTGGAAGGCAACCCTGTGTCATTTTCTTATTTGTATCTTCTCATGCTTCATTTTTTTTTTCCTTAAAAAATAAGTAACATCTCAGAGTAAATTTTTTTAAAAATTAAGTAACATGATGGCTGGAGAAATTCTAGAAAATTATAAAGAATAAAATTGGTTACAATCACACAATCCTGCAATGGGATTTTCTCACAAGGCTTTCTTTCCTTTTGTAATGACTTTCAATTTTTTTTTTCAATTTTTAAGAGTTTACTAAAATTAATTTATGTCTTATGTGGAAAATTAATAATGTTTTATAATAAAAATTTAGAAAATATAGAGAAATAAAAGGAAAAGAATAAAATTACTCATGTCACCACCCAGTGATAGCCCAAATTTACTTCCATTTCCGTATCTATTTTTCTCTGTAATAAAGTAGGATAACATTTTATTGCCCCTATTAAGCTTTTTCACATACCTATTGATGAGTAACTTACTGTTATTAAAAAGTATTTAAAAATAAAAAATAATATGTGCATAATTTTCTATCTTGTTTCTGTAGGTCATTTAACCTTTTGCTAGTCAGCTATTTAAGAAAATAAGGCAGTAGAAAACATCTCCACTTAAACATTATCAAAATTTCTTACCAACTCAATCAGTTTTATATGTGAAACAAGAAAATAAAGGCTTCCTTTTCTTGAAAATAAATTATTTTCTTATATTGACCTGATACATGTTAATTACATTTAGAGCTCTCTGTGTACTGTTTGCTCCATTTTTCTAATATAATGCATATGCCAAGAAAGAAACAAAGAAAAAAGGATACTTAGGCATATGAGATCAACATAGTGTTTCTCATTTTAGGTGAAAATTAACTTCATAGTACAACTTTCTCAAACACGACTTTCTGCAACATAATGGTGATGACATTTTATTTAAACAGGTAGAATAGCAACAATAATGAAACACATATTCAACATCCTTAAAATTATATTTTCCCCTGCAGAGAATGAAAATTGTCAGAATTGTTTACCTGGGGATATGATGTAGAAGAAATCTTTAAATTCATCCATCCACACTTCTGCCAGTCTCCTGTTGTTCTTGTTGATGACATGACCGGTGCCACCAGGAAAAGTGTATGGAGTTGCCTTCCGAAAAACATGACCCACATGAGAGCAAGTCACAATCTCCAATGAGCCTCCACATTGCCAAATCTGGGGAAAATAGCAATTGTCATAGAATAGTCATTGCAGATAATGCAGTAATATTGTCTGAGAAACAGCTGAGGCTAAGGCAAAATCGTCAGATCTTATATGGTTCAAGCAAACATTGGATGAACACAATGTAGAACTAATACACTAAGGTTTGGCAAAGGATTCTAGTTTGAAATTACTTAATATACTTAAATACTGTAGCATTACAATAATAGAAATAAGACAATTATTTTTATGTGTCTTTATTAGACTACCTAATTTTTAGTTTCTAGTAGTTACCTAATTGCTGTTTAACAGATAGTATTTGGTATCCAAAATTTGCAGTGAATGAATTAATTTGTACATGTTAGATGCATGTTCAATAACTAAATTTGATTTGAAGGAAAATCAGTCTATTATTCTGCATCCATCTGGAATTTTAAATGACCATTAATTCCCAGTTGTCCATATCTCCTGTCTTTGGATATGTTATTAGTCTTATTAAACTGTGCTAAGATTCCTTTATATAGCCTCAACATTTGTGCATCCTTCAAAGCCCATCTCCAAGAACATTTCTGTTTAGTATTTAATATTAGAGTCCTGATGCATGAAAATTCATGCACTGGAGGGGGGGTCCCTCAGCCCCCTCTCACAGTCCAGGAGCCCTCAGGGCAGGAGGCGACCCGGCAATCAGGGGAAGGCGATGCCCCATCACACCTCTGCTGCTGCCACTGCTGGCAGCACAAGCCTCGGCCGGCCCTGGTTACCTGAGCCTTGGGCAGCTCTGGGAGGCTGGGCAGCTGACATCTGAGGCTTGCCTGTGCCTCGGGCCGGCCCTGGGCAGCTGGGGGGCTGAGGGGACAGGGGGACTCCTGAAGCAGGCGCCCCAACGAAGCTGAGGGGACTGGGCACTGCAATCTTGTGGCTGTGGGTGCCGCCACCTTTGAGGGCGTGACAGTCAATTAGCATATTCCCTCCTTATTGGCTGTGGGTGCCACCATCTTTGAGATGGCGTGAGGGTCAATTAGCATATTCCCTCTTTATTAGATAGGATGTGTGTTTTATATTTTAAGCATGCTTTTATGAAGAAATAATTTCACTGTAGTGTAAGCAGTGGTTTACTCCACTATCACTCCTTTCAAATTATGAATACTTGGAATACATATGGGATGTATTTCTTGTTATCCTAGATTTACTGTGAAATTGAGGGTATGTATTAAGTAAAGTACCCATAAACATTTATTTCTATACAATTACATTGTATAATCATAAGTTATACTTACTATGTGTGTTTAATATAAACAAATATTATATGTATATTATATAGATATGTAGTATATAGATATGATTTATATATACATATACTATACACTTGGATATTTATTTCATACATATATTACATATGTAATATAGTTTTTATCCCAATAAATAAGGTCATAGTGATTGCTATATGTAATTGAAAGGACCTGGTTTTATACTGTAACTAACATTCTTATTTCAAGGAGAGTTGCTTATCTTTAAAGAAAACATTACTCCAATTAGTCCCTCAAGTAATATTCATCTTAGAAGAGGGCTGCTATTGGGCTTAGGCAGTGGTATGAGATATTCATTTTTACCAGAAAATGAAAGATGCTAAATAACAAGTTATATTCATCAACTCTGTTTTGTGTGTTACATATAGCAGCTATCCTTTCTCATTTTCTAACTGTCTAAAGAGTATAATGCTAACAGAAAAGATGTTACAATCCAACACTGAAATGATGAAGCAATATAAAAGAAGAATGGAAGTTACAATTCCCCTCAAAAGACAGGCTAGCTCATTCTTAATTAATCAAAGTATTTAACTAATTGGTAACTTTCTCATCTTTCTAGCATGGAAATTACATACATCTTTACATTCTCCCCTAGTATTGAAATGGAGGAAGTTGACTCTTCTCCCATCAGAGACAAATTTGTACTTGTCAGTCTAGATCACATCCCTTAAATCTGTCCTAAAGACTTCACTGGTTTGGTCCTCCCCTTAATCTTCTCCTGAAACACGAATCATTCCCCTCATTACTACACTATATCTGTCTTCACTTAGTATCCCCTAAAATGTCCTATCTCTCAAATAGGTTAAAAATATATAAACAAATTTTTAAAATCACTAAATACAACAAAAACTCCATTCCTCTGTTCAAATTTCCATTCAACATTTTTCTGTTTCCTGTCACTGTAAATTAACATGAGATGTGTAATGATATAGGTTGTTCCTGATCCTTCATTTTTCTCATTTCTTTTTTTTTTTTTTTTTTTTGTTAATCTTCACCTGAGGATATTTTTTTCCATTGTTTTCAGAGAGAGTGGAAAGGAGAGAAGGAGGAGGAGAGAAACAAAGGAGAGACAGAGAGAAACATTGATGTGAGAGACATTGATTGGTTGCCTCCTACATACGCCCCAACCAGCCTGGGGATCTAACTGCAACCCAGGTACATGGCCTTGACTTGGAATTGGACCTGAGACCCTTCAATGCCCAGGTCAATGCTCTAACCACTGAGAAACACAGGCCAGGACATCCCTTCCTCTATTCTTATCCATTCTTTTTTTTTTTTTTTTCTGGGGCCATGCTAATCTTCTCTGTATCGTTCCAATTTTAGTATATGTGCTGCCGAAGCGAGCACTATCCATTCTTTTATTCATTGTGAAATGCTTCCTATTTCTGTAGCTACCCCAAAAGTGTCATGGTGAAAATCACGAATTTTCCCCTTGATGAACACATAGTGGACTCCTTCTTAGATTATCTGGCTTTTGGTCCTACTATCATATGGCTGGTGGCCACAAATAGCAAGTGGAACCACACTGAGACAGTAATTGGCAGCTATCATAAAACATGATATCAGTTAGGACCTGTCATTCTCTAGCCCTCCTATTTGATCCTATACCTTGGGGGACTGGCATCCCAGAAAACCCTTCCAAGCACTTCTATCAGCATGGGCACCAGGAGAGAAGAGAATGTGAGATATGTATTGCTTTTGAAACCAAAGCTTTAAATTACTAGTATTTTTAATAACTTAAAATGACCAGAAAGCTACAGAATCTGTTCCAAATGACATTGGGATTAGAAAGAAATGTTCTTCAGAGCATGAAACAATGACTGGAGAAAAAAGTAAAACTATTTTAACTTTGTACCCTATTAAACTCAGACTATACAGTAAGCCCTATTGTATATAAATTAGTGATTGGCAACTCTCCTTAGGTTCCCAATTTGCCTTTTTGCAAATATAGATTGTAACTGGTTGTGTAAGCGAGGATACTTTATTTGCATTGTGCCATTTCTTCACCGTACCCTTGTTTGTAGATTTATAGATTCTATTGCTAAACACGCGCACACAAAAACAGAATAATATCTAGTTTAAAATCTTTTAAAAGCAGGTTCCAATGGTTTCACTTCTTTCCTTCTTAATAGGAAATGGTGAGGATATATGAAAGTGCTGATTTTGGGTAATCCTCCTAACTTGCAATGAGATTTTGTGTGTGCAAGTATTGGCATAATGCAATAATGGTTGTTGATTTACAAGACAGAGGAAAAAGCTGTCACTGATTTTGAGTCTCACAGATGGAGCCAGTTCTTAAACACATTTAGGAGAGATAATAGAGGTAGAGGTAACTGTTCCATAGCTCAGCGAATATTGGCCTGTGTTTTGCTTTTGAGCCATAGTCGACTGACTCCTGGAACAAAGTGAGTACTTTTCCCTTTGCCATCTGTGCGCACAGAATGTGGGGATAAACATTCATATGGCATTTCCTAGGTAGAGTCTCTCCCCCAAATTTACATGAACATGAAAATATCAAGGTAGGAATACATAACATTATGCATTAAATAGAGTGATATGGTCATGATAATACCCAGTTAATATAAAAACAAAACATTTAGTTGATCAAATATTGACCAGGTAGTTACCATGTACTTGGTAGATAGTTCCCAGAAAACAATATAGTTCAATATTAAAGTGAAAAGAATTCAAAATGAGTGGAGTCCCCTGTGCTTATCAGGATAATTTCCCTCAGTGTATCTTCAATAAATGTTTGGGAAGGATGGAAGAAATGAAGGAAAGGAGAAAAGTAGGAAGAGAGAGTATGACACAGTCATTAAGAATTTGGGTTTGGAAATAAGCAAATAGAAATGTTTTAGTGACTGTCACTTAGTATCTATGTATACTAGTACTTGTGAAAATTATTTAAGTCTTAATTTCCCCGTTGGAAAATAGGGATAATAATAACCACTTCCTAAGATCCCAATGAGATTCTGTGTATCAAGCACTGTGCCTGACACTTTATATAGGAAGAACTAAATTGTTATCTGTATATTAACTTAACTATCATTGTTGTTGTTCAGGGAAACAAACTTCTACAGATTATCAGCTTATTCTTGCTTCTTAGAAATATTTTATTTAAGCCTTTTTTGGAATTACAATAACAATGTCTAGGAGATTAGGTAAATTAAGGAGTTTTAAAAAATAGCCAATTGGTCTCCAATTAGAATACTACATTTTGTTCTCTAAAATTATTTTACAGTGTCTGAACAAAGAGTATACACTGAATAAACACGATGTCTCATCCACATGAACACATAATGTCCAAATTAGCACATGAACAAATGATGTCCAAATTATTTTGCATCATCGAGCATATCTGATTGTTATTTTCTAGGCTTCTAACAAATTAATATTTGTACATCATATCTCTCTCAAGTACATTTGATCATGTACAAAATACAAACTGTCCTTTTATCCACAGAGGACTGAAGGTAGTTAGCTACTTGTCCTTGTTCCCAGATATTTTTATGAGAGTCTTTTGATGATGGAGAAAGTTATTAATCAAAATGTAAAATGCCTATTGCTCATGTGATTATCTTCCTGATTTTCTTCTCCTAGTTAGAAGACAATTAACTAACATACATTATTCTTTTCATGTTTTTTGGCATCTGCACCAGTGACATTTTAATTAAGGTTCATAAACTTCATAAGCTTCAACTTTGAAATCTCAGTTCAAGTGCTACTATTGTTTCTAATTTTACAGCTGTTGTGCCAAATTCATGCAGCTGCTTGTTTTTATACTAATCTTTACCCCCTCACTCCCTCCCACACATATACTACCTCTGGCAAAAGTCTTTAAAATAGCCTAAATAAAAACAGCAATATACCATGGAGGCACATACCATGATGATTATGAGTGTGTAGGTTCTAGTTCCTGAGACCATATCCTAACTCTGCCACTTAGTAGGGTGAACACATCTTTCTGTGCTTCAGGTTTCAGGTAATAATGTGAGACTAGAAGAACCTACCTCACAGCGTTGTTAATGAGGATGAAGGCAACCTGATGCACATAAAGATACTTAACCTTTATGTGAAGAATGGATCAGAATGGCGCTAATAGGAGAGATTTATTAAGGAGTTATTGCATTAATCTATTCTAGGAGA
This sequence comes from Cnephaeus nilssonii, assembly GCF_951640355.1. NCBI lineage: Eukaryota > Metazoa > Chordata > Mammalia > Chiroptera > Vespertilionidae > Cnephaeus > Cnephaeus nilssonii. The sequence continues at coordinate 59,681,629 of NC_137081.1, forward strand.
GAGATGATAATGACTTCAACCAGAGTGATGACAAAGGAAATAGAGAGTAGAGAGGAATATAATAACTTGACACAGTTTGGGGAATTAAAACTAAGAATTAATGTACGTGCTTTCCCTTTCTATGATGTTTTCCCTATTAGGCCCAACTCACATACATTTCTTCTGGCAAGCAGCTCCTAACTATATGCTACCTTTCATTGATCTCAGTATTTCCTGACTCGTAGCTTTTATACTTGCCTCTAGACCACCTCACCCCATGTAGCTTAGTTCTATACAGGTTTTCATCTTGTGAAATGTTCATGTGTGTATTAATTCACACATTAGTCTTATCTCTCTAACCACATTATTATCCCTTCAAGAAGAAGCATCACCTGTTTCACATTATGAAACTGAATTTCATCATCACATGAAATTTAAATTCACTTTATGCAATTGGTATAATTTACATATAGTGAAAAATATCAGAACTTACATATACCATTAAATCACTGCTTTCAAAGTAATACATAGTGATTGAGCTAGTCAATTAATACAGCAAAATCTGGAAAAATCACAAAGTGTACACAAAAATGTCTCATAAAATGCAATTAGGAACAAAAGACATTCTTCTTAGTTCTGACAAAGGCAAAACTAAAACGAGATACTGATGAGTTAATTTTCAAAACATTTCTTTCTATAGTCAATGTTTCTTTCAAATAATCCCTGTCGGCACTTCAATTCTCCACTTTGTTTATACATACTCAAGTACACTGATGACAAATTCTTTAATTCTAACAATTGAAACAAAATCTAAATGAGTCTGCATTGAGATCCTGAAGGCACTATGATCCTTAACAGGTTGACACAAACATAAAAGGCATGGAATTCATTATTTAAAAGGGTCAGGTATAAGGGCTTCTGTAGGCATCTCTATTCATTCTTGACATGAAGCTTGCTAGTTACTCCTCATAATTGTTTTGATTAGGGAGAGGATTCTTTATATTGTTTGTTTGACTCTTGGCCTAGTTTTCACTTCAGAGTTTAATTGGGGACATTTATGTGATCTTGAAGAGGTCTCTAGAGCTGGAGTGATATTCTGATATCACCCTAACATTTCAAGATGAATTCCTACATCAAGCTGCTGTGACCTTCCAGCGCTCACCTAAGTTGTCAGAGATCATGGATTCAACATAGTGGTTAGGCATTTATATATTTTATGAAATGATCTCCCTGATAATCCTAGTACCCACCTGACATCATACATAGTTATTACAATATTATTGACTAGGGGCCTGATGCACCAAATTCATGCAGAGGGGATGGGGGGTTGCTCAGTCCGGCCTGCACCCTCTCATAATCCAGGACCCCTCGGGGGATGTCCAACTGCGGGTTTAGGCCCAATCCGGCAGTCGGACATACCTCTCACAATCCGAGACACCTCGCTCCTAATCGCCCGCCTGCTCGCTCCTTATCACTTGGCTCGCCGCTCCTTAGCACTGACGTGGAGGTGGGAGAGGCTCCCGCCACCACCACTGCGCTCACCAGCCGTGATCCCGGCTTCTCACTGAGCAGCACTCCAGCTGTGGGAGTGCACTGACCACTGGGGGGCAGCTCCTGCATTGAGCGTCTGTCCCCTGGTGGTCAGTGGGCATCATAGTGACCAGTCGTTCTGGTCATTCTGCCATAATGGTCGCTGGGCTTTTATTATATAGATGATATTCCCTTCACTTTTTTCACCCAGTCCCCCAACCCTCTCCCATTTGGCAACCATTAGTTTGTTCTCTGTATCTACATGTCAATTTCTGTTTTGTTTGTTTGTTTTATTCTTTCAATTGCACAATAAGTAAAAACATATGGTATTTGCCTTTCTCTGTCTGACTTATATCATTTACCATAATTCCCTATAGCAGTGATGGGCAACCTTTTGAGCTTGGTGTGTCAAACTTCGCCAAAAAACTGAGCATAACTCGGGTAGTGTGTCACTTTGAGGAAAAAAAACATTATTTCGCAAATGTTTCATCCTCAGGAGCAGCAAATGTTTCATCCTCGGCATGCGGCCGCCTCAGCGGCTGCGTGTCATCAGAAATGGCTACACGTGTCAGTGCTGACACGCGTGTCATAGGTTCGCCATCACTGCCCTATAGGTTCATCCATGTGTCACAGACAGTACGATTTCACTCTTTTTTATGGCTGAGTAACATTTCATTATATGTATTTATCACATCTTCTTAAATAAACAATCTGATTTAAAAATGAGCCAAGGATCTAAGTAGACATTCTCCAAAGAGGACATACAGATGGCCAATAGACACATGGAAAGATAATGTCACTAATCATCAGAGAAATGCAAATTAAAAAACACAATGAAGTGTCACCTCACACCTGTCAGAATGGTTGTCAACAATAAATCAACAAACAAAGCATTGGTGAAGCTGTGGAGAAAAGGAAACCCTCATGCTCTGTTGGTGGGACTGCAAATTGAAGCAGCCATGATAAAAAACATTATGGAGGTTCCTTAAAAAATTAAAAACTAGAACTGCTTTATGACCCAGTATTACACTTCTGGGTATTTATCCAAAGAAATCCCAAATTCTAAATCAGAAAGATATACGCATCCAAAAATTCAATTAACATTTTCCTACTTGGGGGAAGCTGACTTTTTGTTAATTATATTAGAAATACATAGTACAAATAGCATTCTCCGAATAAGAGAAATTACAAGAGATGACATTGTAAAACTTATTATGAGGCAATCAATGGGTTTCCTCCCTACCAGATTTGGGTTTTACCCTATTTTAGAAAGGTCACAAATGTTACCAAAAACAATTTTAAAAAAAGGAAAACCACAAAGAACTTTTGTCCACAAGATAGTTTTTCAAGAAATAGCCATATACTAGAGTAATTTGAATATTTTATTTTCACATTGGCATTAAACGTAGACAATTCTGAGTTGCATTTATATCATTTCATTTATCACATTAATTTGCTCCTAAAATGACCAGTTATCAAGTACTTTCCTTTACAAAGTACTATTCATCTTAACTTAGAAATAATCTCCTGAAAGCCCCAAATTAAAAATGAACCCTTTTATACCTACTCATTTTTTTAAGGACTTAACACATTAATCCTGAAATAATTTCCTTTAAGTGATGTCTCCAAACTTAGTGTACTTTCTCTTTTGTCAAAGAATTGGCAAGTGATTCTTCAGGTTGGGGAGTGAGGGGAGTACGAGGAAGAGAGAGAAGAAGAAGAAATAGAGCAGAAACAAAGGAAGATGTGTTTTACTGGGTATGGCTTGAAGTGGAGGAATTATTTGGAAGTACAACCCAGACAGTATGTGTATGAACCAGAGAGTATCAGAGGTATAGTGAGGTGGTTGTGGCCACAGATGGAGTCTTTGTTCTTCTTCTTCTTCTTCTTTTTTTTTTTTAGAGAGAGAGAGTGGAAAGTAGAGAGGAAGGGGGCAGAAAGAGAGAGAGAGGGGAGAGACAGTCAGAGACAGAGACAGAAATGTGAGAGAGACACATCCATTGGTAACCTCCTGCACAAGCTCCGACAGGGATCAGGGATTGAACCTGCAACGCAGGACTGGGAATTGAGCCCTCCACCTTTCCGTGTGTGGGCAGAAGCTCTAACCACGGAGAGGCACCAGCCAGGGCACAGATCGAGTGTTTTTTGTTTGTTTTTATTGTTGAAAGTATTACATATGTGCCCCTTTGTTTTCCCCCATTGACCCCTTTTAGCTTGGCCCTGCCCCCCACCCAGGCCTTCACTATTCTATTGTCTGTGTCCATGGGCTATGCATACTAGCACAGGTTCTTTCCCACCCACCCACCTCTGCCTTTTCTCTGAGATTCGACAGTCTGTTCTATGCTTCTATGTCTCTGGAGCTATTTTGTTCATTAGATTCCACAAAGGAGTGAGATCATGTGATACTTGTCTTTTTAACTTCACCTCCCACTGTTTTCAAATACAAATACCCATCCCAGCTTTTAAAATACGTAGTGGAGATGCCTCCAACATACTCATGCCAACATGTACATTCCACCTTCACATTTAGCCTCTCATCAACTTTCTTCACCTTGGAGATTTCTAATCTTCAGACTTACCATGTGTTATGTCCACTTTATTTCTCAGCTTCGGAAAAACTGTCACCTGTCATTATCCCACATTTTACTAGGACTGATGCTACTGTAGAAAGTTCCAACTACCCCTTTAGATTTCAGAGCAACAGAGTCCTATTTGCATTATGGCAAATCTCCCATCTTCTGATTAAATGAAATGGATGAATATAGCAGACACAAAATGAACAAGCTGTCTACCGGATATTGAAAATCTTACGTAATATAAGGTGGTTCTGCTTAAGAAAATTAGTGTCGAGCTTTTCATATTTACAAAAAGGTATTGCTTTTTTATTAGCATAGATTGTCTCAAGCAGATAATTTATAAAAAGGGAACCCAAGGAATAACATGCGAGACAGTCACACTTTTTCATGATTCGATAATCAATAATCTTAAAGTGTAATAAATACTGGAGGTTCTGGAAGTATTTTCAGGGGTTTTAAGGGGAATATTAACTAAGACAAAAGTAGAAGTTTTAAAATCTGTGCTTTTCTCATTGTACAGTTAATCCTACAAATAAACCTCAACTGTGAGAGAATTGTATATAGATACAATGATTGACAAATGGATTGAAAGGGTCTATGACTTATTAAATGATACCTAGGTTGACTTCTGGGTATTTATCCAAAGAAATCCAAAACACTAATTCAAAAAGATATATGCATCCAAAATTTCAATCAACATTTTCCTACTCAGGGAAGCTGACTTTATTTTAGTTGTATTAGAAGTACATGGTACAAATACGATTCTCTGAACAAGAGAAAGTATGAGAGATGACATTGTAAAACTTATTATGAGGCAATCAATGTGTATTTTCCACCCCATCAGATTTGGAGTTACCCTATTTTATAAAGGTCACAAATGTTACCAAAAACAATTTTTTAAAAAAGGAAAACCACAAAGAACTTTTTTCCCACAAGTAAAAATGTAATATTTTACATCTTACATTGGCTTCCTCCACTGTCCGATGATCTGTCTGCCTGTCAGATATCAGCAGTATCTGCTGCTTCTGGCCACAGAGCAGCTCATGACAGTTGCGGGATGCTGCCCTAGAATTCATGCCAGAACAGTCCCCGTTGAAAGTCAGTAGACCACCTGTCCCCAGCTGCAGTGTGTGACAACATCTCCTGCTCTCTCATGGACGCCAGAGATGCTTAAAAGAACTTGGATCGGCCCGGATGGCATGGCTCAGGGGTTGAATGTTGACCTATGGACCAGGAGGTCCTGGTTCCATTCCCAGTCTGGGCACACGCCCGGTTGCAGGCTCAATCCCCAGTGTGGAGCATGCAGGAGGCAGCCAATCAATGATTGATGTTTCTCTCTCTCTCTCCCTTTCCCTCCCTCTCTGAAATCAATAAAAATATGCTTTAAAAACAGAATTTGGATCGGGTAGGGGAAGAAACCTGGTACTTCAGAAAGCTGTCCTTCAGTGACTCTGCTTGTCCCTTTGTAAACTGCCCACCTCACCTGACTGCAGCTATAGCATTTTCCTGGAAACAAAATTCCCTGCATCACTTGGGAAGTGGTCAAATGCCTTTCAAAGGCAAGACCCCATGATAAATTCGAAGAGAGGAAATGACCTCTCCCCTCTCCAGCATTTTCCCTCAGGCCCTGGCTGGCATCTATTCAGAAAATATATACAGGCCATTGATTTTGTGTCAAGCACCATGCTGGGCTCGGGGGCATAAAGAAAGAATCATCAAACATGGCCCTCTGTCTTTAAGAAGCTCATAGGCCAGGCCAGTTGTATCAGAACTGAGCATGTTAAAGTCCAGTCATCAGTTTGCATTTGACAGTTGAAGAGTCCTCTCAATCCTACAAGAAAAGGACTGTTTTAAGAGGTACTCACCCCAACTGCAATCCTTTCATAGACAGACATTTCCACTTTTTAATTAGTTACATTTCGTTTCGTATCGATATTTTTATAGGAAACTGTAAGTTTTGCTTCAGATAAACACTTTCCCTAGGGAGCACATAGAAAACTCTAATGCCATCCATGGAAAACTATGATTCCCTTCCAAAAATCATCTTACTGGCATCTTTTTTTTTCCTGTAAAATGTTTAGTGTGATAAATGTGAAACCTATAAAAATATCCAAATTAGTGTCACATCAAGAGCTCATTATAAATACCCACAAAACCTGCTGTGAGGGAAGGTAGTCCTCTACTTTGACAGTTTTTGGTTTTTTAAAAAATAAATTGGTAGTCATCAATGCCAGTTACATTATGCTTTGGCAGAAGAGTAAAGAAATAACCATTTAGCATGTTACTTAGCTCACTTATCAGTCACAAATGTGGAGAGTGCAGTGCAAAGTTTATTTCTCCCGACATGATGCTTAAAGCACAGTGAGGATCATTTCCTCTATTTCATCAGAATTGCAAGATGCCGTTCTTGTGACATGTAAGGGTTGTTTAATAGGGACCATCAATGCTCCTTCAAATGCTTGCTGAAGAAGCCAGGTTTCATCCCAAACTTTCTCCTTTGGCAAGCCCCAATATCAACCCCATCCTCTCTGTCCATAATCTTTTGCTTCCTACTTTTCTTAAGTTCAAGAACAGCTGACCTGACTTTCTATTCATTCCCTCCTTGAACCACCCAATAATGCCTTAGTTTCTTCTTTCCATTTGGGAAGAGAGTCAAATCTTCTTTCCCAAGTTAAACCCTGTCCTTGGGAACTTGAACTCAGAATAGAGGACTAAGAGACCTGGAACAGAAGATGTGGGTTTGATGTTCAACCCCGCCAACTTCTAGCCACATCACTTAGTTTATTTGAGACTCAAAACTGTTAATTATAGAATAAGACACTAAGACAGTGTTCTGGTAAGGACATAATGAAATAATAGGCCTAAAACTGCATTATAGACCAAAAAGTGTTAGAGAGTACTTTATTTCTCTATAATATTCTTCCAACACCTGCAGGTATTTACCCATCAATTCTTCCTTCGTCTTTTTCAATATTACCTAGGTTTTTTTAATTCTTCCTACCAGCTTATATTTTACCTTATCACCTATGATAAAATAAAAGAATAACAAATATAATTACTTTGTCATATTTACCCTTTAAGTTACTGTGTGTTTTCTTTCCTGTTTTCTGGGAAACTTCTTTAAAAGTTTTTCTTTTCTATAAACATCTTCACAATCCAATTTTCTTAGCATCTTACATTCTAACTAGAGGCCCAGTGCATGAATTTGTGTACACTGAAAGGAAATTAGTTAGAAGAAATATTTTAAAGGCTAGGGATGGGCTGTGGGAGGGCTCCAGGCCGTGTCCAGCCGGTCTCACCCAGTCCCGATTGGCCGGACCCCAGCAGCAAACTAACATACTGGTCAGAGCATCTGCCCCCTGGTGGTCAGTGCATCATAGTGACTGGTCGAATGGTGGAACGAACAGTCGGACACTTAGCATATATATATATATATATATATATATATATATATATATATATATATATATCTTTATTCTAACATCTGAACATGCTCATGAAGCATTTTAGGACCTTTAATCATTCTTCTTTACTTCTCTGCAGCATTTGACACTGCTGAAAATCACCACAACTTTCTAAGTTTGGGTGTTATATTTGTTCTTCCCTGATAGCTTTGACATAGCATTCATTTTCTCTTTTTCCTCCCACCCCTACATGTAGGTGCTACCTAAGGACATGCCTTGCTGGTCTACTCTTCTTATTTTCTTTCTTGGCAAACTCATCCATTCTCAGACGCTTATTTAATTATAAATTCCAAAAAGGTAACTATCAACTTGTCACTCCCCTTATACTTTGCCTCGACTCCGCAACCATTTCCAACTTCCTCAGGTACATCTTTAACTTTCCATGACCTTAAAGACCCAAAAGTTTCCATTCCGTTCTCCAAATATGAAAAGAAAGGTTACAGTTCCTGAGGATTTTTCCTACAGGACCAGAGAAATCATGGAGTCTTTCATCAGGTCTAATTACTATTCAAATATGTCATTACAGGCTCAGTGGGGAGCACTTTGCCCTTAAACTGTTTATTTATAGATTCTTATCTTAGTTCAGGAGTTGCAGGAATTATGATTGATCAAACCCAAACAGCTTCATTTGAACAGTTAAAAATACAGAATATAAAGTTGGTTAACCAATGAAAACACAGAATTTAAAAATATAAACAAAAAATGTTGTTGACCCATTGATATTGAAAAAATTACAAGACTGAGATCTCATATTGCTGAACTATAAAGTAATAAAATAAGTAAAATTGTAGTCAAATCTTTGACAATTGAGTAGTGCATGCAGACACATATTTTAGTATTCAAGCATATCATAGAAGAGAGCTAATAATCCTACACCAAAATTTTTATTTCAATTTTAGCATATTTCCAGTGTAAACCAGTGACTAGTTTTTATAATTAAATATTTTAAGAATGTGTAATTCATCATGCTGAATATTTACATATGTAGTGAAAACAATTAAGTTGCATTATTTTTAAAGATAATTTTAAACATCTATTAAGACTCTACAGCTACCTTTTCAATGGTACTTAAGACTCAGTGTTATTGGTACCTGAAAACATGGTTCAAAGTCTTTCCTTAACATTATCTCACACCCTCAAAAGGATCACCCTTAGTATCTCAAATCTGTTATTGATGAAATCACTTAGCCGTATTTAAATAAATCTCATAATTGGTTTCCTTTTTAAACTACATGTCTGGTTGACTACAACAACCCTGAAATGATTGGTAGTCATTGCTTAAGACAGACATCACTAAGTGTGACAGTATAATCATAGCTTAAGATGTTGCACATTTATTGTAGTAGTTACCATAGTGATTTAAATTTTGCTCTTTAACAAAAAGTATATGAATTTGAATGCATTAAATTTGGCTAGCAAGGTGCATGAGGTTTCCTAACAAAATGCACACATATAGAAACAGCATTTTTGTAATTTTGTCCTAGAAATCTTTAAGGCATCAAATAGGAATATAAAAATAATAGGTTCAATTTCTTTTTAAAAAAATATATATTTTATTGATTTTTTACAGAGAGGAAGAGAGAGGGAGAGAAAGTTAGAAACATAGATGAGAGAAACATCAATCAGCTGCCTCCTGCACACCCCCTACCGGGGATGTGCCTGCAACCAAGGTACATGCCCTTGACTGGAATCGAACCTGGGACCCTTGAGTCCGCAGGCCGACGTTCTATCCACTGAGCCAAACCGGTTAGGGCAATAGGTTCAATTTCTTAAGTTTTTAATGAATACTTCATTAACTCTGTCATTTGAACCCTACTTCTGCAAAATACATATTTAATGGTTTAATAATACTTCATTCATATAATTTTCAAGAGAGAAAATAAAATGGAGGGGGGATCAGATATTCTAGCCTGAGCTTAGGTATTATTCAAAGCACAAAGGAGAACCACAAGTGTATAGAATGGAAATTGAAAGCTCACCTATTTCTAGCCCCTGCTTTTCTTCTGCTGTTTATACAATCATTGACTTTTTAATTTACAAATTCTTCCCTGACTATCCTTGACCACAGAAATCTTTTCCTGCTTTGAATGTAGCATTTTATATTTACACCTTGAAATGACACCTTGACCATATTTCACTCTCCAAACTGATTGAGATCAAGAGCCATATCTTGTATGTATACCACTCACAGTGTCTACTGCAGGTATCCTATATAATAAAAGCCTAATATGCTAAGTGTCCAGTCTTCCATTCAACCAATCAAAGTGTAATATGCTAATGTATGCTAATGATATGCTAAGGCCACTCACTATGACATGCACTGATCACCAGGGGGCAGACAGTCAACCAGTCGACCAGTCACTATGATGTGTGCTGACCACCAGGGGGCAGATACTCTGACCAGTAGGTTAGCTTGCTGCTGGGGTCCGGCTGATTGGGACTGAGCGAGACGGCCGGACATGCCCTGGAGCCCTCCTGTGATCCCTCCCCAGCTGGTCAACCTCCTGCCTCCCTCTCCTGCCCTGATGGTGTACCAGTGGGGTCCCTCAGCCTGGCCTGCGCCCTTTCACATCTGGGCTGAGAAGACCCCACCCCCACCCCCAGTGCAGGAATTTCTTGTACGGAGCCTCTAGTACATATATAAATACTTATATTGATTAATGGCTAAAATGAGAGGATACTGATACCTGGCTGCTACAAAGAAGTAATCCACAGTATAATGCAAACATTCCAAAATGTATTAAAGATAAAAACAAAACAACTAATTTATGGGGGAAATGCCAACATCCATTATGATAATATGTGTAAAAGCATTCTATGAAGTGCTATTCAAATGTAAAGCCTCATCAAAAAATAAACTCCTAGAGAGCGTGGCCTGGCCTGTTATGTTCATTTCTCTATCTCTAGTTCCTAGCACAGAGCTTGGTACATAGTAGGTGCATATAAACTATTCTCTGAATAAATCAATCAGCCAAAATTTGTCCTACAGAATGATTTATACTTTAGCCATTGAATAAGAATGCTTTCCCCCTTCAAAAGCTTTAGGATATTTGTGATCCTATAGACTTAGAAGGAGAGAATTAAGCTCATAATTTCAGTTGCCCAAGGCTTTTTGCATTTACTCTATCTTGCATGATGATTTATCTTGAAAGTTCCCTCTACAAAACCTTGCACAGCTTCCTGTCAGTCTGAACTCTGATAAAATGCTTTCTTTGAGATCTTCCTGGACCACTTTGATGCAATGCTGTGCTCCACCTCTCATTTTATTTTCTTCAAAGCACTTGTCTTTATCTGAAATTAACAGGCTAATTCCCCAGTTTACTCCTTTATTGTTATCTTCTCCCAACAGCATAATCTTATGAGAACAGGGACTGTCCTCCCTCTCCTAGTGTCCTCTACCTCCTTATACCCAACTACTAAATATTTTTGAATTAATTAGTAAATTCTTTGAATTGTATATTTTGCAAACTTGGTTTGAATTTAATGACAGGTTTATCTCATTTAATCAAACACAGTGTATATAAATGATTCTAAAAATTTCAAAACTAGAAACATTTTTGGAAGTTATTTAACTCATTTCCATAAAGAAAAATGGAACTTTAATTTGTAAAATAAATAGTTCCAAGTCAATTCAAGCACCGCATCTTTAGCTACTACAAAAAAAAGTTAAATGTTTCATCAGAATGACTTAGGCGCATTTCAAATGTAAATAAGCAGGATAATTGCCTTAATTCTCACACCATTTTGTATAATTAAGGACCCTTAATGAGAGGCTTTAGTAAAATCTGGCCATCATAGAAGATGTTATATTTATCTGTACAATAATTCTGAGCACATTTAATTTCTTCCGGTAGTTTTTTTCATTGCCATAAATTCAAACAGTTAAATTGAGGTTCTGTATATTTAGGGTGGGAAGGATCATATAAATGTTTAAGGTTAATGCAGGTGCGTATTGAGTATGCCCACTTTAGCAGAGAAGGGTCAGCAAACAGTCACAGAGTTGGAGTGTGTTTCCCAAAGGTGACAATTCAGATATTTATATCTAGTAATGATTCTTGGTTTCTAAATGTACTGAAACTCACTAAAAAAAAACAGGTATACCTGGCTTATTGCTGTAAGCAGGGAAATTCTGCTTAGTATGTTTGAAATACCACTGTATTTGTAAAGGAGCAACATTTTATCATAGTTCAAAAATCAAATTCTTTTTTCACATACCTTTATTTCCACTCAATGATTTAATTAAAGAAGAACAAAAATTTGGAATGATTTTCCAATAAAATTTATTTCCAATGTATATTTCTGAATAAATCCTGTAAAAATGTCATTCACCTCTGCTTTATATGTTAAGGGAAATGAAAATTCATATTTTACACAAGATTTTTATATAACTTTCACTCCATTTCTTTCCTTTTATGCATTTCATTTCTAGCCATCTTCCAGGGTTTAATAATTCCCTAATTCTCTTAATTATCTGAGTCCCAACTCTTTTAGGATGTATAGTGAATATCACTCAGCATTTACTGGCAATAGAGACCACTTATGCTATAACTTCTTAAATTCTTAATTTATTGTTAAACTATATCCTTTGCACTAATTAATACTAGAAACTTGTATTCCGCGTCTTCATAAATATCATTCACACTCACACAAACACACATACATATAAATTTAGTATAGATAAATTGATATAAATAGATAAAAGAGTAGACAGCATAGGTTAGACATTAGATGAGTATATTTGCAGGCTGATAAATATTCCCTGTTTACATTCTGCAGAGAAACACTCATATGATAAGACTGTGAGGTCATGAAAAAGAGCAGTGAATGTTATTGTGACTGTGACAACATGAGACATTTGTTTCTTAAAAAAAATAATAATAACTTTAGGAGATGATTAAGATGATAAAAGAGAAGCAGAGATTAATAACAAGTTCTAGTGTACCTAAGTTTCCTACAATGCCTTATATTTCTAAAAACATAAGTATGTCTCCATGTAGTATGTTTGCAAGGTGAAGCATTACATCGATGGCTATTCCATCTAAATCTATTCTCATGTTCTGGTTTTGTGAACCAGAAAGTTTTAATGAAGAAGTAGAGTAATCAAAGTTACCAAGCCTTAGGCTATTATAGTTTTAAACGCAAAACAAGTTCTGCTACCATTAGCTAACATTCTCCTAAAGTTTGATTAATGTCTAATTTTCCTGTTGTTCATTTGTTTTTTTCTAAAGGAGCATATGAAATCATGTATTTATTGCATTTAACATCCAAAATAAAATTCTCACACTTTTATTTTGGAAAAATTGATTCTTCTAGAGAATCTTAATTAAATATAATTATATGGATCCTACTGACCCAAGGTTTTAAAATGTATATAATAGATGTAACATAGTCTTTATAAACAATGTCTCAGCTATCTCTTACCCAGAGTTATTTTTTCTGTGATTTCAATTAAACAAAGAATAAGGAGATTCAATAAGGTATGTTTAAGCAATGGATTAAGGTAGCGTGGTAACAGACACCAGAATATCTAATTGTAAACACGAAAACTAAAAATTCAAGTCATTTGCAATGTGCTTAGGTTTACCCTGCACCAAATAGGTAACCTGAGAGAAATGTGCTGGACAGTTTCATTAATATTGGCTTATATTCTTTTCGTTGTTGTTGTTAATCCTCACCAAAGGATATTTTTTCTATTGATTTTTAGAGAGTGGAAAGGAGGAAGGCAGGTTGGGAGGGAGGAAGGGAGAGAGAAACATACATCAATGTGAGAGAGACACATTGATTGGTTGCTTCGCACACACACCCCAACAGAGGCCCAGGATAAAGTCTGCAACCTAAGTACCTGCTCTTAACTGGAATCAAACCTGGGACCCTTTAGTCCACAGGCCAATGCTCTATCCACCGAGCCAAACCGGCTAGGACAACATTTGTTTATATTCTTTATGGAGGCTATACATGAATATGATGTCAGTTTATAATCTCTTGGACTCAAAAAAAAAGAAGAAGCCAATAAGAGTACACACACAGTTATAAGATGAATAAGTTCTGATATCTAATGTACAGTATGGTAACTATAGTTAATAATACTGTATGAAATACAGGCATACCTTGAAGATATTGTGGTTTCAGTTCCAGACCACTGCAATAAAGTGACTATTGCAGTAAAGTGAGTAACATAAATTTTTGAATTCCCGGTGCATATAAAAGTTGTTTATACTGTATTGTAGTCTGTTAAGTGTGCAATAACAGTATATCTAAAAAAGCAACATACATACCTCAATTAAGAAAATACTTTATTGCTAAAAAATGCTAACCATCATTTGGGCCTGTTGGAAAAATGGCACCCATACACTGTCTCTATGCAGGGTTGTCACAAATCTTGGACTTACTTAAAAAAATAAAAATAAAAGCAATATTTGAGAAGTGCAAAAGAGTGAAGAGCAATAAAGCAAAGCACACACAGCAACTATGTGAGGTGATGGATGTGTTGATTAGTTTGATTGTGGTAACCACTTCACAATATAGTACAGGGTAAGGCAAAAGTAGATTTACAGTTGGGAGTATGCAAGGCATTTTATTTTTGTATTATTATTCATTAATTGTATTATTTTCCATATGAACAACTGGAAAACCTATGATTGCCTACCCCTGTATATCAAATCATCACATTGTAAACCTCAAATATACACACTTTTCATTTGGCAATTACACCTCAATAAAGCTAGGAAAAGAAGAGGCTAATAAATCTTTATATTAATACTAGAGGCCCAGCATACGAAATCGCGTGAGACCCAGACCCGCCGCACCGGCGGAACCCCAGACCCACCCTGCGGGAGCCGCGGGCCCCACCAGCCCCACGCTGGCCACGCGAGCCCCGTCTTGCCACACAAGCCTCTAGTCCCGGCCCACAGGAGGTGCATGGAGCATCTCCTCGTGACCAATTGTTTGGTCTTTCCGCTGTTACAGCATCACGACCACAGGCCTTTTATGGTATAGATTAAGCGTGCTTAGCATATGATGCTTTTATTATTATAGATAAAAGTGCTCCACAAAACCATTTCCACCAAAATTGTGGATAACATGAACTTAAGTTAAATTCACTTAACTGCAATTTTTCTATTAAAATTTGTTTTTTATCAGCAACTCAATAAAACAAAATAGTCAAGTTTTAAACATAGACAATCCATTATGCTCAGATTTATATTAAGTTTTTTTTAAAAAAAGGCAGAATTCTAAAAGAACTAGACTTTGTCTAAATTTGTTTCTGTCTAAAATTATGATTGACATTTTCACTTGTCAAAATCATGTGGACATTTCTAGAAAATTCTTTACTTTCTTTTAAAATTCTGGATACTACAATCCCCCAAAGTCTACAAACTTCTTTGCCTCATTTACCATACTGTTCTGTTCGATAAAACCGTCTGCCTTTCATTTTTCCATTATTTATGATGTCTGCTTCTATTTCTTTTTCACTTCATTGCTTGTGCAATTTGGAAATAAGCGGATTTCACATCATAGGACATTTCACTTGGTTATATCCTTCAGATAAATTTACTGCTGTTTACATTGTGATTTTAAAGACAAAGAAAAATTGGATCATTTCAAGTAAACCCCATCCTGTCAATTAAAATATTGCTTATTGACAAAACTGCCTCTACTTTTTAAGGGTAATGATAATGAAACTAATATTTCTGCAGTACAGAATAGTTTATGAAAAACTCCAATAAGTATTATCTCATTTCCACACAATTGTCTTAAGAGGTAGATTTTTGACTCACATCAGTAGATATTTAAAAGTAAGTAGGCTAAGACATACTGAGGATCTAGACTGAATAATACATGTCTGCAGTAGATGATACCATCAATTACATGTTTCTTCATTTGTTTCTTTTTGTAGATGCCAGCAGTGTGTGTGTGTGTGTGTGTGTGTGTGTGTATGTGCATGCTTTAATATTTTAACAGCTTTATAGCATATCATTAAAATACATAAAACTGCATATATTTAAAATGTACCATTTGATAAGTTTTGGCTTATGTAAGACCTGTGGAGCTATCACCACAATCAAGGTAATAAATATATTCATTATCCCCCAAAGTTTTCATATGCCCCCTTGGAATCCCTCCTTCCAACTCTAGTTTCCCACCCCAATTTGCTGTCCATAGACAACTTGTCTGCTTTTTATCACTTATAGATTAGTTTGCATTTACCTAAAATTTTAGATTTTAGTATACCTTTTGTCAGATTTATCACTATTTCATATCTTTGATTCTATTATAAATTAAATTTTATTTAGATTTTTTATTGTTTGCTGCTAATATAGACAGGAATACAATTGATTTTTATATAATATTCTTGTATCTTGCAAACTGGGTAGATCACCTGCTTGTGTTAGTAGCTTTTGAAATAAATTCCATTGGATTTTCTAGATAATCATGTCATCTGGAATGTCAGTCTCACTTTCTCTTTTACAATATGGATAGCATTTGTTTATACTTTTTACCTTCTAGTACTGCCTAAAACCTGCATTATACTGTTAAGTAGAAGTGGTAAAAGCCAATATCCTTATCTTTTTTTGATCTTAAGAAGAAAACATTTGGTTTCTTAACAGTAATATGAGGTAGGCTTTTCCTACAAGCCCTTTATTAGGATGAGCAAGTTCCCTGCTATAATTACGTTGCTCAGGTTTTTGTTGTTGTTGTTTGTGCTTTTGTCCTGTTTGTTTTTTAATAAGGAATGGAATTGGATTTTTTTCAAATGCCTTTCTTGCTTCTATTCAGAAGATCCTTTGATTTTTTCCTTTTTGATGTGTTAACATGGTAAATTACATTGATTGGTGTTTGAATGTTAAATCAGCCTTCCATTCCTGGGGTGATCCTCACTTAGTCATGATGCATTTTCATTTTACATATTGAAAGGATTGATTTGCTAAAGTTTATTTAGAATTTTTACATCTATGTTCATGAGGGGTATTGACTTGTGGTTTTCTATTCTCTTAACGTCTGTCAAGTTTTGCTATTTGAATAAAACTGACCTCACAGAATAAATTGGGAGGTATTATCTCCTCTTCAATATTCTGGAAGTTTGTGTAAAACTGTTCTTATTTCTACCCAAAACTATGGGTAGAATCTACCAGTGAAGTCATCTGGCAAGCGGGTTTCCTTTGCAAATAGTCGTTTTTTAAAGTACAAGTCTTTCTTTCTTTCTTTCTTCTTTCTTTCTTTCTTTCTTTCTTTCTTTCTTTCTTTCTTTCTTTCTTTCTTTCTTTCTTTCTTTCTTTCTTTTTTTACCAGTTTTTAGGGCTGTTTGATTGATCTACTTCTTGTGGGCTTTGATAGTTTGTCTTTTAAGGAAGTTGTCTATTTTATTGAAGTCAAATTTACTGCCATAATGCTATTAATATTACTTTATAAGCCTTTACTATATCTAGCATCGACAATGATGTCACCTTTCTCGTTCCTAATATTGGTAATTTGTCTTCTCTTTTTTCTATTACGTTTGCTTAGAAATTTATCAATTTTACTATTCTTCTCAAGGAAACTTATTCTCTTTTACATTTTATCATTTCTGCTTTGATCTTTATTGTTTCCTCCTCCTTTTTTTGATCTTTATTATTTGTTCTCCTCCTTTTTCTAGTTATTGAAGGAGGAAGCTGAAGTCGTTGATTTCCAATTTTTCTTTTTTTCAGCAGAGATGTATAGTGCTGTAAGTTCCCCCTAAGTATTACTTTTCCGGCACTACAAACTTTGAAACACTGTGCTTTCCTTTCTTTCATTCAGTTCAAAATATTATTAATTTCATTTTGAACTTCTTTTTTGATCCATGGGTTATTTAAAAGTGTATCACAGAGTTCCCCAATATTTACTCTGCCCACGCCCCATGAATCAGGCTGGCTGGAGAGTACAGCCTACTTTTGCTGGTCCTAAATGAGGGGCAAAGAGACCTCTTTCTCGTGGTTCTTTCCTCAGTTTGGGTCATTTTCTCACATATGTGCTGGTCGGTTTACTATTGAGTTCTGTTTGTGTAGCTTTCTCCCCTCTGGTACTCAGTCCAACTTCTAGCTGCCTGATCTTCCCAGTCATTCACCTCCAACTTCTCACGTCATGGAGTCCACTGGGCTCTGTGCAGGTCCTCCTTCTCTTTCTGAAGTTGCTCTGGCAGTAAAGCTGAGGCAATTGCTCTCCTTGTTGTGTCCCATCTCTCGGACACCACTGTCCTCGATGACCTGCTGTCCAGTGGCTTAAATCTCCTATTTCATATACAGTGTTATGTCCATTTTTATTGATTCAAGTGTGGGTGTTCATGTGCAACCCAAGTAACTGTTAACTGTTATGCCTAGTCTAGATGATTCTTTAAAAATAATTATTTTATTAAAATTGATTATGAGTATAGCTAAATGTTTTATACTCTAGGTTTTTAGGATGCCAGTAGTCATCTCAAAGGACATTGAAACAGTCAAAACAGAAAGTGTTTTTTTTTCTTTCCTAAAATTTAATCTCTTGGGAGAGAAACCAAGATGGCGGCATAGGTAATCACCTATACTTGCTGCCTCTCACAACCACATCAAAACCACAACTAAACGGCAGGAGAACTACCACCTAGAACCACGGGAAAGCTGGCTGAGAGGAAGTCCCACAACTAGAGAGGTGAAGAAAGCACACTGAGACCGGTAAGAGGTGTGGAGGCATGGAAAGTGCTGCTCTTTAAACTGGGAGGGAGATACAAGCTCCCGCTTGCTCTGAACTCGTTCCAGGCGAGACTCTGGGGGACCCAGGCACATACGAGGAGAAACTGGACTGTCTGGCATGGGGACAGGAACGCCAGGATGGCTTACTCTTAGAGGTGCTCGCAGCAATCACTGTTCCTGTGTGGGGGCCCAGGATGTGGAGAACCAGGGACCTCTCTGGTGCAGGGCTGACTGGCAGCCTTGCTGTTTGCTCTGCCCTGGTGATTCCTAGAAACCCCGCCCCACCCAATTTACAACCCCACCCAAGCTGTGCACATCGGTTTTTGTATATGAATGGCCTGTCCTTTCACCTAAAACCTGTCAAACTGCAGCTGGGTCAGAGAGCCCCAGAGCTTCCAAAAGAAGGCCCAAGGCCTGGCAGCATCAGCGGCCTTGCTTCACAGCTGGGCCTTGTCTGGGCACTTCCAAACCCCATACAAAGAGGAGGAATCTGCAGATGTCTCTGTAGCTCCGCTGGGCGGCCCCAGACAGTGGCTGACCTTGCATCTTCTTGGAGATCCAAGAGCCAGTGTACACAGTGGTCAGAGTAAGACCATACTGGATTACAACTCTTCACATCCAAAAGAGACACACTCAAAGGGCAGACTCAGTGAGCACCAAAGCCCTACGGAAGCAAGTCCTGCCCCATAAGGGTGTCTCCTGCACAACATATCTTCCAGTGTAGACACAGCTGGTCAACACAGCCAATTGGCCTGGAGATCAATTCCTCCCAGTGATACAAATAGCAATCAAGGGTTAACTACAACAAGACTGTGCACATAGCCCACAAAGGGGTACACCAAGAGCGTCCACCTCAGCTGACTGGGGAGGCTGAGCCACTGGGCCCTATAGGACACCTACCACACAAGGCCACTCTATCAACTCAAGGAGACTTAGCAGCTACCCAGTACATAGAAACAAACACAGGGAAGCAGCCAAAATGTGGAGACAAAGAAACAATTCACAAATGAAAGAAATGGATGAAAGCAAAATACTAGATATAGAATTCAAAACCATGGTTATAAGGTTACTCAAGAATCTTCTAGAAACTTTTGAGAAATTTAGTGAGATACTCAAGGATATGAAAAAGGGACCAATCATAAATTAAGCATACACTGACTGAAATAAAGAATAATATACAGAGATCCAACAGAAGACTAGAGGATCCCAAGAATCAAGTCAAAGATTTGAAATACGAAGAAGCAAAAAACACCCAACCAAAAAAGTAAAAAAGAAAAAAGAATCCAAAACTATGAAGATAGTGTAAGGAACCTCTGGGACAACTTCAAGCATACCAACATCTGAATTATGGGGGTGCCAGAAGAAGAGAGAGAGCAAGACATTGAAAACCTATTTGAAGTAATAATGACAGAATACTTCCCCTACCTGGTGAAAGAAATAGACTTACAAGTCCAGGAAGTGCAGAGAACCCAAAACAAGATGAATCTAAAGAGGACCACACCAAGACACATCATAATTAAAATGCCAAGGGCAAAAGACAAAGAGAGAATATTAAAAGCAGCAAGAGAAAAACAGTTAGTTACCTACAAGGGAGTACCCATATGACTGTCAGCTGATTTCTCAACAGAAACTATGCAGGCCAGACGGGAGTGGCAAGAAATATTCAAAGTGATGAACAGCAAGAACCTACAACCAAGATTGCAAAGCTATCATTCAGAATTGAAGGTCAGATAAAGAGCTTCACAGACAAGAAAAAACTGAAGGAGTCCATCACCACCAAACCAGTATTATATGAAATGCTGAAGGGTATTCTCTAAGAAGAGGAAGAAAAAGGTAAAGATAAAAATTATAAACAACAAAGTGACAACAAATACATATCTATCAACAAGTTAATCTAAAAATCAAGTGAATAAAAAATCTGAAGAACAGAATAAACTGGTGAATATAATAGAATCAGGGGCATAGAAAGGGAGTGGACT
This sequence comes from Cnephaeus nilssonii, assembly GCF_951640355.1. NCBI lineage: Eukaryota > Metazoa > Chordata > Mammalia > Chiroptera > Vespertilionidae > Cnephaeus > Cnephaeus nilssonii. The sequence continues at coordinate 59,701,842 of NC_137081.1, forward strand.
GACAACTCTCGGGGGAAAGGGGGTGTGGGGGGTGCAGGAAAAGATTGGACAAAAATCTTACACCTATGGACAAGGACAATGGGGGGGCATGGGGTGGGGTGGGAACTGGGTGAGGGGAGCTGGGGGGGAAAAGAGGAACAGCTGTAATAATCTGAACAATAATGATTTATTTAAAAAATTTAATCTCTTTTCTGGGCAGGGAAGTTTTAGAACCACATCTTAACTAACAATTAGGGAAGTAGTACTTTATGTAAGTATTGCATATTCTAGCTTTAAAGGTATTTTCATGTACATTCCCTTCATTGATTATCTATGGTTAAGTACTTATTTTTAAGGGGAAGGTTGTTATTAAGTGAGTCTCAGGAGTGTCAGGACTTACTCAAAGTTGCACAGCTTATAACCACAGCAACAATTGCTGCCTTTTATTACACACTTTACTATATGTGTGGTCATTGGGGTGCTCAATACTATATACAAAGCTTTATTTAATCATCTCTGAAAGCGTATCAGGAAAGTGCTACAAACTTTCTTATTGTAGATGTGAAGAAACTCGAGCTGAGGAGACATAGTATCTTGCCCAAATCATCCTATATAATAAAAGGCTAATATGCAAATCAACCAAACATCGGAACAACCAAACGGAGGAACAACTGGTCGCTATGACACACACTGACCACCAGGGGGGCAGATGCTCAACACAGAAGCTGCCCCGTGGTGGTCAGTGCGCTCCCACAGGGGGAGCGTGCTCAACCAGAAACCCTGAGCTGAGCTCATGGCTGGCAAGTGCAGCCCCGAGGGCTCCTAGACTGTGAGAGGCCACAGGCTGGTCTGAGGGACACCTCCCCCACCCCCTGTGTATGGATTTCATGCACTGGGCCTCTAGTACAGCTAATTAGTGTCAGAGCTGGAACTTGAATCCAGGCTGTTGGACTCCTAGATCATTCTTGTAACTGTTACTCTATCATTCATGGCTGTGGGACACTCTTCTGTGTCCCTTGATGACTTCTCACTTTTCTCCCCCTATGACCTCAATTGGCTCAACAATGGCAGACTATCTCATTTCAAAATGAACAGAATATTGTGCATTCTTGGAAATATTGCTCCTGTGCTATTACTCATGAAAAGCAAGGTCTTTTGCTGGTGATGCTTGTTGGGTGGTATTTATGCTGACATCATAGATATTGCTTAAAAATGACACTTTTGATGGTAAATATATATTATCATGGGTTCACTTTTTTATCAATTATTTTATATGGGTATTCATTTCTGAGTTTCTCCTATCTAAAATTTCAACTCCTACCAATCTCCAACATCTACCATTTCATATTCCTCTCCCTTATTTTTTCTCTTTAACTCTTATCACCAATATATTAACATACAGGGGTGGACAAAAGTAAGTTTACAGTGGTTCCTATAGGAAATAATACAATAATTAATAAATAATAATACAAGAATAAACTGTTTCACTTGCTCACAACTGTAAACTTACATTTGTCCGCCCCTGTATTTTACTTCCCTTGTTTATTGTCTGTCTCCTTCTCTAAGATATAATTTCCATAAGGACACACCATTTTGTCTGTTTTGTTCACTACTGTATCCCATGAACTGACTGAATAAAAACTCAATAAATGTCAGCAAATAAATCAACATTTGTGTTTAGACAGTATTCTTGGGATTTATGTTATTTGGATGATTGTTGCGGAAGGAAGTAGAGAGCAATATCTGAGGCTAAGCTTTCAGGAGTATTAGCATCTACCTGTACATAGTCTCGCTGTTATCAGATGTACGTATGTTATATACCAAAGAAGACTAAAGCCTATAACAGGAAGATAAGATCACTAGATGAGGCAGCCATCTCAGAAGCCTGGAGGAAGATCACGTTTGCATATTAGCTTCTCCTCTCTCTCCCGATAATATCATCAGCAGTTACGAGTGACATGTTATGGAGGGATGAATCTTAATGAGGAGGTAGCAGTGTGGTAATTAGCACCATAGCTGATGGTCTCAGAACACTGGGGTTCAATTCTCAACTATTCCACTTAATCGCTCTATAAATATTAGAAATCACTAATATTTTTTGCCAAAATTTATTTATCCTGACACTTCAAGAAATTCTTCAACCCTATGAAACTGTTAAAACCTACTCTGGGGAGATCTAAGAGTTTTCATCAAATTTTCAATGTCTCAGTACTTACAATACTCTGGGCATCAAAGACCAAGTGATATTATTATAAATAAATCTGCAAGATGCAATTCTTTAGATTGGCTTAAACTCCCGTAAGGCTAGTCAGACTCGTGATATTTTGCAAGCCCTTAATATTTCTCTGTTTTCTAATTACCCTCAAATCTACGTAAACCAGAGCTGCAAAATAGAATTTCACTATGATTACAATCACCTTTCCACAGTTGAGGTTAAATGATTTGCCTACATGACAAAGACACCTCATACATAAATTTCTTTTTAAGAAATCGTATTTTATTGTCTATAATAACTATGTATCTCTCTCATAGAAATGTTGCTTTTTGAGAGTAAAAGCATTATGCCTTACTCATTTTTGTGGTCTCAGCATTTGAATGTGTAAAGCATGTATTACATACTCAAAATATGTTTGCTCTATAATGACTGAGCTGGATATTAGTCTCAGGTCTTCTGATTGTAAATCCTCAATATAGTCTCATTTTATTAAGTCATATCTTTTCATATAATTAGTCTAACGGGGAAGTCTCATTCCTTTGTTAATATACTGTTTCAGCATTTTTTTCTTACTATCTTCCTCAACTAGGGTACTAGTTATTAAGTGAACTGTTCTATTCATATCATGGAAAGGAAAGTAAGCATGAATCAAGAGTCTATCAAAAAGCAAAATATATAGGTTGTTTCTACTGAAATCAGATGGAAACTGAAGTCAATGATATGTTTTAAAACAATTGAAAAGTAGTCACTTATGAATACTTTATTTTTTAATAAGCTCAAGCAACCAATCACAGTAAACCTCTTATATCATTTTCTAGGGATCTGATCATACTTAGGGCCACTAGTTGCATTCACTCTGTCCCCCTGGTATCTGCATCAAATATTATCAAATTTTCAAATTTCATATTCTCAAGTCTTCCTTTTTGATACATTTATACCTCTGTTGCATTTTCTGATCATGTTCTTCTGTTTTATTACACTAAATTACTCCTAAGCACATCTTTAAATCAGATGAAGAGTATCCACCCAGTACTGGAGCTATGTATTGAAAGCAATGGAAGTCCATTGGCAGAGAATCAGGCTTAACAGGCAAGAAGACTAGAGGTGAACATGAATCTTAGAAAAGAATGAAAAAAGGTGGGCTGTAGAATCACAGATAATAGTAATATTCCCATGTTGATTTTTTCCTTATGTAATCTCAGTGCAATATCCAAGGAATATTGGTTTATTAGTATGTAAATACTCTCATCATTACATCTAAGATTAAGGACAAACTGCTTTTAAGGTTTGAATTTCCTTCCTTCCTTCCTTCCTTCCTTCCTTCCTTCCTTCCTTCCTTCCTTCCTTCCCTCCTTCTTTCCTCTTTCTCTTTTCTTCTTCCATTTCTTAACTGTCATTTGTTACTCTCTGCACTTTCTGAACCCCATGAAGTAAAAATGGTAGGTCCCCAAATGTCCCCAAAGGTTGTGCAAAGATGCATCATGTGCCTGATGCAAGAACACATTCCTGAGTATTGTACTAAGACTGTAGAGCAAGTTGCAATAGACTATAAATATATAAGCAAATACAGAAAGAACAAAATTCCATTAACTAATGATGTTTTCAGACATCTGACTATAAGAAAGGTTTATAGGCAAACAATTGTATAACTACGCCATTCTAGTACTTATAAAATAATTCAGATTATGCAAGATCCATTAAGTTCCATATTATATAAATTCAAAGTAATTCTTAGTTTCAATTTGGAACATTTTCTTATAGAACATTATTATATTTTGTAAGTGAAAAACAAACTTTACTGTCCAAAGTATATAATAAATCTATATATCATTGATAAATATATATAAACTCTAATAATTTCATTGCACAAATAATTTTGGCAAACAATAGTGTTTTGAATATTTCATGTTAAATTCTAAAATGGAAAAAATAACAGTGCTACTAACTTATTTCACTTAAAATGATAATATATGTGGTTTGAAGAAAAAACAACAGTATGTTAGCACTTATTTGATAGCATGAAAGCACATTTATGTGTCTGTATTTTAAATTTATGAATATAACAAAATGTTAAAAATATTCATATGTTTCTTAAATCATATATATGAGGGAGTAATCCTTAATTTTTATTTACCTAGAAGGTCATTTAATAAGTGAATTTGCATTATTTAAACTGATTCATCAAACAAAGTCTATGGTTGTAAAAGTAGTCATGCTACACACACAATTATACAGAAATCCTTTCACCAGATTATTGTTAAAATTATTTGAGAATAACCTCAGACAGCACTTGCAAATTCAGATAACATAGTTTTAGTGCCAAAATACACATTGATTTTATAGGGAACTGCTTTATTGAAAAAAAAATAAAGCCTGTCTTTATTTTAAACACTTGAAAGACAATGTCTTTGTACTATTAATAAAATAATTATTTTTGAAAACTTAAAAAAATACCTAAAATTTCCCATTTAACAGTAAATATTGCATGCAAAAGACTCTAGCAAATCTTTTTAATAAGTGTTAAAATGACCAACAGATCAGCAATTTGCATCACTTCACAAAAAAAGATTCCACAGTAAACGACTAGGTCTATGTGTGCATGCAACAGAATAGTATGTTTAGAGTCAAAAAATAAAGGAAAAGGCAATTACCCTAAAAGACATTTCAAGATTCTCTCCACCCCAGATATCCATTCCTGCATCGTAAGTTCCTATCTCTTCAAAGTAGTTTCTGTCAATAGAAAATAGGCCACCAGCCATAGTAGGGGTCCTAGTTGAAAAAACAAAACAAAAAGAAAAGAATATCTTTTGAAAACAATATGTGGAGTTTAATGACTGTAGCAAATATCTTTGAGACATTTTACATTAAAAATAATACTACTCAAAAATCTCAAACTGAAATCATAAAGCCAAGGTATAAGAGGTTTTAAAATTAGTAAATAGCATTTTATCATATTTTCTGTAAAACTAAATTTAGATTAGCCTCTTTTTGTTATAGGTGATCATACAGACACATGGAAGGAACACAGGGCACTTAAGAGGAGGACATCTACATTCCTTTTGAAAGCCAAAGTGAAGAGAAGTTAGTGCTCTTTGTACCACCCTTTAAGAGATTACTAATCATGAAACTGCCAGTTGTGATCTTTTGTCATCTGATTATAAATCATTTTCACGTGAAAATGGTTTTTCTATGGAAATATATATAGCCTACTTAAATATGAAAAATATTGAATGCTATAAAATGTTTATAGACAGTTAAGTAATAAGAATTACAGAAGTATTTTCAAACATCAGAGCTTTACATCTAATCACATATTCTTCCCTTTACCTAACTAAAATAACACAATCAATCATATAGCACTGGAGAAACATAGATCCCTTTGCTATGCAGAGATTTAAAGTAAATTTGGCACAGATACTAAAACATTTTCCTAGAAATAAATGCTTTTGGTTCTCAAATTTGAAACTTCTCTATAAGAACTAAGAAGTCAAATGTTTCGTTTTAAATGATTAATTAATTTTAAAAGATCATTAAAGCAATGTTGATGTGTGAACTATACAAGTCTTTCTATACAAGTACTAGAGGCCCGGTGCACGAAATTTGAGCATGGGGGTGGAGGTGCCCTCAGTGCAGCCTGCACCCTCTCCAATCCGGGACCTCTCCGGGGATATCCGACTGCCGGTTTAGGCCTGATCCTGGAATTGGGCCTAAACTGGCAGTCGGACATCCCTCTCACAATCCTGGACCGCTGGCTCCTAATCGCTCACCTGCCTGCCTGCCTGGTCACCCCTAACTGCCCTCCCCCTGCTGGCCTGATCGCCCCTCACTACCTCTGTGTGCTGGCCTGATCGCCCCTAACTGCCCCCTCTGCCGGCCTGGTTGCCCCCAACTGCCCTCCCTACTGGCCTGGTAGCCCCCAACTGCCCCCCCCACCACCACTGGCCTCGTCACCCCTCATGGCCCCCCACTGGCCTGGTTGCCCCATGCAGCCTGCTGTTCAGTCTTTTGGTCAACCCTCACTAACCCCACTGCCAGCCTGGTCGCCCCACGCAGCCTGCTTGTTCAGTCGTTTGGTTGTCCCTCACTAACCCCCTTGCCGGCCTGGTCATAGGCAGCCATCTTGTGAGGGCATGAGGGTTAATTTGCATATTACCTCTTTATTATATAGTATTATAAATTTAACTAAAAAAGTGTGGCCTAGTTGGTTGGGCATAGTCCCATGTACCAAAAGGTTGCTGGTTGGATTCCAGATCAGGGTACATGCCAGGGTTGGGGGCTTGATCCCTGGTAGGGCGCATGCAAGAGGCAGTCTATTATGTTGCTCTTTCTTTCTCCATATCTCTTCCTCTCTAAAATCAAGAAACCATTCTTTAAAAAAATAAAAGGAAAGAAAATTCTAGTTGTTCACAACTGAATTTATCTACATTGGAAATTAATATTTTTGAACATTAATTGTAGTATAGTGGTTTCCAATCATCTTAGCACACCTGATAAACTTTTAAAAAATGCATTTCCATGCTTGGGTACCACTCTCCATAGATTCAGATTTCATTAACAGGACATGGGGCCAGACCTTTGGTGTTGTGTAAAGTTCCCAGCTAATTGTAACGTGCTGTTCAAGAGGAGAAACACTGGTTGAGTAACTAATTTGGAATGTTCATCCACCTAGTCTGATATTGGATGAACAATATCAATTGTTTTGCTTTTCTTGAAATTATATCCTCTTCTGCCACAGGATATGCTCATGTCCTCTAATTGAACAGTACAGTTCAATGAAAAACCACCCAATAATATTGTACTTGGATAGCTACCAGACTGTGACGTTCCTGATTTCTCCCAGGGCTCTCACTGTCTTATTCTCAGGTAATTAACTGCCCATCAGTTGGAGAAGCACAGGCTCTCTTAGTCTCTGAGCAGTTTTATTACTTCTAGTCTTGCTGAGTTCCTATCAGGAACAGCATCACTGACCTTCTGAATTATTAGAGAAACACTAACAAAGTGAAACAGATGGTACTTATGGTAGCCACAACCCTCACCTGACTGGGGTTTTGGAACTCTATGGCAATAACTATATACGGTACTAGAGTGCTGGAAAGCTTATATAATGAAATGAGGAACAAAAAAACTGCTTCAATTATCCTGTCATAATGCAACCAAGTGCTTAAGAATGTTAAGTAATGCATTTTTAATGATCAGTTAAGAGTGCCTATCCACTTATCTACTTGCTAATAAAGGACTAATGCATTAAAGTTAAATACCAGTATTGATTTTGATCTTACATTTTGGTCATAATTCCTATACATGTGTGAGAAATGTATAATAAATGCCTACAATAAATCATATTTAAATATAGGAATGACTCAAAAAGTTTCACTTATTCTTGAAAAGTAACAAAAATAAAATAGCAACTAAAAAAAAATCCTGTATTTCTGAGGAAATAAGCTGCTAGAGACAATTTTTTGTCTTTGCAATGTCAGCTGTCTCAAATAGTTTATAGACGATTCCTTAAATTATATTTATAGCCAAAGCCAGTGTTATGCAACACATTCTGTTATAAGTAAACTAAATGAGCAATTTATATATGCCTATGTGAACCTTAAGTGTTCAGGTGCCTAGAAGATAAAGACCTTGATTATAGTTGAATTATCTGAGATTATATTCTTTTTTATATTGTGTTTATACAATGTCACACCAACCAACTAATTCATTCAATGGAGGGGGTGGTGCAGTGCTCAATGGCTATGAACGTGACCTACTACATACACAGTAGGTAGGTGAAGATGAATTAATAGAAGAAAAACACTTAGCACAGTGCCCAGCACATAATAAAGTTAGGTGATATATCTTTGTTGTTGATGTAACCATTCAAACAAAAGACTTGAATGTCCTTAATTTTAGCTCTCCATAAACACACCCCCATTTTAGATTTCAAAACCATTTAGAACTATTTCATATCCAAGACATTGAACTCTGAAATCTGCCACTCTGAACACAACTTTATTTTATAAGCCCTCTTGTTTCAATCCAATGGAAGTCATTTTTTATTCTTCATTGGTGATTTTGGTTTCTTAGCTATTCAACGTTCTCACATAATAATCCCCTTCAGGAATTGCTTTCTTTCTCCCACTGCATCTCCAAGATTCAGCCATGTCAAGGAAAAAAAACTAGCCTAACCCCCTAGGTTCTCTGCCCTGGCCTTATATAACTCATTCTCTTTTTGTAAATATAGTACCTGGGTAAGATTAACCTTTACCTCATCTATTTATGCTCCGAAGACCCACAAAGTCATTGAAAAAGTAATATGATGAGTTCAACTGGTCATACTGGAAGTCCATGCTATTGACTCTCTGCTTAGTCCACAAATTGCTAAGGATCCTTCTACCTATGTTTATTTGTTCACTTGTCTCATTTGAAACTTTTCCAAAAGTTTGGGACGCTTCTCTAGAAACTAGAGATTGAGTCAATGCATAAAATGTGAACTCCCTCACTCTCTACCTCTACCTCTCTCTAGATAGATAGATAATTAGATAGATAGATAGATAGATAGATAGATAGATAGATAGATAGATAGATAGATGATAGATGTTCTTATTGACCCTCTCTCTTATTTCAGAGTCAAGAATATCTCCTTTCTTCTCATTATGGGCTAGCATTTACTCTTGTCCTCTCAGCTGGCTCTTTTCTGACTACTCTTTCAGCCACTTTTTCATTGGCTATTACATTTATGTTTTATGCCTTTTGACTTATCCAGATTGTCGTCTTGAGCTTATAAAACTCTTCAATTAAGTTCTATGCTAAATCAAAATACACCTTCAATGCCATCCTAAGACTCATTTAAACTAGGGACATATATTTTCTATTCCCTTCACGGATAACCTTTTTGAAAGGATACTTTCTATATACTCCCTCAACTCCCCTTCACTTTCTAACTAAAATCTGGATCTTGCTCCCACCTCTACGACAACTTTTTATTCTGAAAGGCCTTATCGATTATGAACCTCAATTGCCTTTCCTGGACGTCTCCATTTGAAAACATTTAACACAATTCATCGGCTCCCCTGCTTGAAATCTTTTCATCTCTGACTCCCCTTGCATTGTTCTAGAGAGATTTTTCCTTCTTCCAAGTAGGATATTCATTTTGTGATTCTTATTGATGCCCCTTCCTCTTCCTTTCCCTTGCTGGTTGTCAGATCTTAGTCAAGTTCTTAGTTTCACATCTGCAACATGAGTGCACTATACAATTTATATCATTGTTTCCTAACAATGTGCACTTAACAATTATCGTCTTTTGTCCCCAAATGTAGTCCTCCCAAGGGTCTCTCAGTAACACTTTTCTCTTTCTATCCTTCTATAAACTCATTTGTCATATGTCTCTAATTGTCACCTCTATGAGTGGGACTCCTAATCTGTGCTTCTTTTCTCTCTTCTTCCCTCTGCATTGTGTGCTTTTTTATTTTCTTTAAAATGTTATTTTTAAATAACTAGTTATTTTCTTTAAAAAAAAATCTTTCTGACTCTGCTCATTGTGCTTAGCACAGAACTGAGAATGTGCTACCCGTTTATATCTGCTTCTCTCAATGTCCTCTATTTCCTTCCCAGAGCCTTAATATAAAATGATGAAAATGCCTTTCAGCACCTTTAATTTTTGTGGCTCATTCATTCATTTCCCAAATACTTCCAATTTCTTTCCAAAGCACTTTTGATGCTTCCCTGTGTTCTCTGTTATCATGGTCACTATCCAATTTTAGTCCCCATATTTCTGTGTGCTAATGGAATCTTCTTGCTTTTAGAGCCTGCTGCTTCCAAAATGTATTCTATAAACCATAGCCAGATTAATTTCTCTAAATTAAAACTCTCTAAAAATGTTAACCAGATGTTCAAATCCCTAATTTAAGGAATAAATGCCAGCTTCTTATCCTGGCACCAGGGATCTGGAGTCACCCAATGAGCTCCATCTATCCTTTGAACTATTTCCCTGTATTTAAAGTGTTTAGCTTTTACTACTAAACGTTTCACACTTTCTCACCTTGGTACATATGTTCAAATCTATTTGTCACTTTTATTTTCCTTTGTAAACACTTGCTCTATTCTTAGGCCATTACAAACACAGATTCCATGCAGTCTGCCCTTAGTACAATCTAGATGTAATAATTCCCTTCTACCTTCTATAACACCCTATTTCTGCCTCAAGGCACTTGTGACTGCTATCAAATATTACATATTATGTCTATGTACATTTTACTATTTCTGTAAGTATACTCAATATATTGGTTTAATAGCATTAGACTAGTAATATATATTTACTGAATAAATAAAATTTTAAAATGAGCAATGTATTTCATGGACAAAAAACAACAACAATCTATTTAAAAGTTTAAATTACCTACAATTTTATTTCTAAAACTATAACAAAAATCTTGGCTCACACCTGATAAACTGATGAGTTTATGTCTTCATTGATTCCAAGATTTTTAAAGTCTTTAAAAGGGGTTTTGGGAGTTCAGTGTGATAGTACTTCAGAATTAAAGATATAAAGCTTTGTAACAATGTAACATATTAAAGGACTCCAAAAAGTAAGTATTTGACATAAAAACATAACTGTATCTTTTAACCAGAAGTTAAAAAATTTTTTAAATGATAAAGTAAATGTGATTATTGACTGAAATGCCTGCATTTTCACTGAGAAAATAATGTATCCTACATTTCACACTGGGATTATCACAATATGTATGAAAAGCAGGCACACAGTAAGGAGTCTCTAAGAGTCAGCTACATTTAGTTTTTAGGAGTAAGGACTTAGTATCTAGTTCAAAACTCATCCCCACAGATGATGTTCAGCAAGCCGCTTAAACTCTGTGCCTCAATTTCATCATCTATAAAATGGGGACATGTGTTAATGCATGTAACACTTTAAGCATAGTACCAACAAGTACTATACATTATAAATATTATTTTTACTTAAAAAGAAGAAAACATCTGTGTTTGCCAAGATTACAATCAACTTTATTTTTTATTGGTTTCAGAGTCCAATTAATTTTTAATAGAACTATAGTATTTAGAACTACAGAACTCTACAGATTTGATCAACAAAATTTAGTCACAATGTGTTCAAATGACTTGTTCTAGGACCACAAATAGTAGTGAGTGGCCCAGTTAAAAAAAAACATATTTCCTTCATTCCTTCCTTCCTTCTTTCCTTCCTTCCTTCCTTCCTTCCTTCCTTCCTTCCTTCCTTCCTTCCTTCCTTCCTTCCATCATCTACTAATCAGAGGTCTCTCAGTTGATCCTTTTAACTTATACAGCAAAGAATTTGAGGTAGCTAATTCAAAATACATTTTCCTGATTTCCAGTTCCAAATTTATGTACCATGTTTTCCTGTGAATTTTAGCAATGCTTTTCAGAGCAATTTCTTCGAAGTTATATAAACATTATTTCTTCTCACTATTTTTTTCTTTGCTATATCAGGATTCTATTTAATCTTACCTGGCAAATACCCAAGGTGTCAGGAGAAAAAAAAATCTAAAGAAGATTTGAGAGACTATAGCTCAGCTTTAAGCTGTTATTTGCATTGGTCAAATATCACAATATGTAGGCTGCTAGTATTTATAGCTCTACATTACTAACATTTCTCATACAGTATAAACCATAATAAAAAGAAATGACAAATATAAATATTTCATTACATATACATATGTGAGGCACAAAAATCTAAAATAGTAAAACAATTTTATTTTTAATACCATAGATTATAATGACTTCACTTGGTTAAACATTTGGCAGGTTTTGAAATCAAAGGAAAATTACATGCTGAGTCTCTCTTCTTCCTTCCTTAATCTGTCCACTGTACCCAAATATAGAAAGCAGAAGAGAGAGAAAAGAAGCAAAGGCATAACAATTATTTTATTAGAGCAATGAATAATCAAATGTTGAATGTGATTAAAGGTTTTTACAGAGAAAAAGTGGGAAGTTCAGTGCAATATTTCACACCATGACACTCATTTGAACATATGTTTGGGTGAGATGATGCAGTTTTCTATAGAAAAGAAACTGTTGCTGTAGGAGTTTATTCTGGCTTAAGCTCTAAGCAAGAAAGCTTACTCAAATCCTGTGGAAGCTATGGAACACAAACAGTTTCAAAGCTATTTTAAAGGATAAGAAAAAAATTAAAGTTTTTCTTAGTATGGGAAATGGCTTATTTTTCTGCCCAAGAACCAATTTAACAAGTATCAGAATCAAATACCTTATATGTGCTCAAATACCTACATTCCCAAGAAAAAGAGCAGTTATTTTTTTCCTTCGTGGACAGTCGAACATTCCAAAGTTCAACTATTTCTATGGAAGTCTTTGTTCTGTTCACAACCTTGACCTTTCCCTGTGCTGTTGCTTTAGTATCTCCAATTGTAAAGAAGTGTCTCACAGGCTTTGAGAGAATTTATCTCTGCTCTGTCTTCTAATTTATAAGTATATTTTCATTTTTAATATTCCTCATGAACTGATAAGACCATTAGCTTCCAAGAGGATGCACAGTAGTTGGCACAGGATTTGATCTGTCCTTTGACTTTCATTGTATAAGAGGGGTCAAAATAAGCAATGAGGCCGTCTGAAATCAGATATTTTAAAATATTTTGGGTAACGCGATAAAATTATTCAGCATATTAATGTGATATTTGATTCATCACCTTGAAAACTTTTTATACTACCCTTGTTTTGTTCTCATCTCAACCAACTGCTAGGAAAGTCTTATAACTTATACCCTAAACAATTAGAAATCAATATAATATAAACATGCAATTTTTCTCCAAAGAATATAAATTCATAGATTCCATGTGAGTTTGTATCTTTTTCTCAATCAACAAGTATTAGGTTTTAACATGAGTAGGTGAGAATGTGGATAGCTGAACATTCCAAAATTCAACTATTTCTATGGAAGTCTTTGTTCTGTTCACAACCTTGACCTTTCCCTGTGCTGTTGCTTTAGTATCTCCAATTGTAAAGAAGTGTCTCACAGGCTTTGAGAGAATTTATCTCTGCTCTGTCTTCTAATTGAAAGTATATTTTCATTGGATTGAGAAAAACCTAATAGAAAATACATGAGTTTAAATTAAAAAATTACATTATTAATTGCTATTAAATAATAAGAAATATGACTATATTTTATAACATTTTTCAGAATAAAATAAATGGTTTTCATTTATTACACTTACTAGAGGAACAATAAATTGAAGAGGATAAATTGGCAGAAGGTAACAATATTAAGACAAATTTCATATTGTCTGCATAATTCTAAGGAGACCACATTATCTATAAAAACTATAGATAAGAAGACATAATTGGCAAGAATGAAGTATAAATAAACTCTCCAATGATTTTAGACTATGAAAAATATAGGAGAAGCTAAGTAAATAATTGAGATATTAGAGCTATTAAAATTTTTATTTGTGAAAAAAATTACTGGCATAAGAAAATACCCATGATATAGCAATTTCTAAACTATGGAGAAATGTACCCAGAAGGAAATATAACAAAATATTTAAAAAAGTGGCTCGTTGGTGTTCTTTTTCATTATGCTTTAGGTACTTGTCACATTTATTTTGCAATGCACATATGTTATATCAGGAATAAATTTAAAATAACACCTTTCAAATACATTTCTCAGTTAATATTTTATAGCACTTCATGACTTAAGCAAGGCAGCGAGAATAATTTTCCATTTAATAGTTGAGAAGACTGGGTAATTTTCCAATTGGAGGAGCTTGAAATAAAACCCAGATTCTTCAAAGCCAGCTTTAATATTTCTTCTGTAATGTCATACTATAAAGATGCTAGAAATAGATATGTAAAATTTCTATGAGTTTTTCCCAATAAAGGCACAATAACTGTCATCTGAGCTGTTATTAAGAACGCTATTAATTTTTTCTTCTTTATAAATTCCTTTCTTTGAAAGAAAAATAAATGTAAGAGATCAGTCACATGTTACTAAAAGGGATATCAAAGTAAGTAAAATGTGTCAGAAAGAGAAAATTCATAATTATATCTATGTTTGATTTATTATGATAGCAAGAATTAGAAAAAATATATAAAATTCTTTTATTTTGCTTTAGGACGATAATGAAAATGGTACTCCAAGTGAAAATGAAAGAAGTCATATTAAGATTATTAATAATAACTAAATGCAAAAGTCTATAAAATAAGAAAAGAAGGATTAAAAAAAAGTTAAATAGGCTTGTTAAATAACCTATAGCTTCCTAGTAAAGATATCTATTTTAATAATTAAGAAATTAAAGTAGAAACAAATATCTTTATAACTATTGAGGATTACTTACAAGGCATAACTAAAAGGTGAAAGTTATGAATAAGAATAGAGGTGGATTCTTTTCCAGAAGCCCACACAACTCTAGCAGTTGGCTGAGTTTAACTCCTGTGTAGCCACGCTCTGACCGCATATGCTGGTCTTTTTCCCTCATCCAACATACATATGACCCTTCCCAGAGAGTGAGCAACCTTAGAGCACAGAATGCTTTATTAATCTTCGTATGTGCAAAACCTAGCATGGTGCACAATGTGTATTTGCATATGAAATCAAACTCATTCCAATAGCCTGAACCAAATCAACTCAAAAGTTACATAAATTGTAAACATACATCCCCCAAACTAATTAAATGATTTGGGAGATTATCTGCACTACCAGATAATTTATGCTACTAGTTGCTATTCCATTAGGTTATGAATATGTATACTCATACAAGGCTAACTTGATTAATCTTTAAAATGCAGCCATTTCCTCTAAGTCAAAAGTTACAAATTTAAAAAGATTTTAGTCAGGTAAATAATATCGATATGTGGAATTGATTAGTTGTAATTAGCATATTTATTTCACCTTTGGTTGGGAAGCAGGCACAGAGAAATATTTTTCCAAGTATAAGAATGATGACAAATGGCAACAACTGATCCTCAGCCTCAGGGTCAGGGACACACACACACAAAAAGAGTTATAGGGATTATGTTACACTTTCATGCTACTTCTATAGGGACAGGTTCTACTCAACTCCACCTGATGGTGCCAATTAGGCACCCAGGACCATAAGAGCAAGACATTCTGACTCTCAAGAAAAGCTGAAAATCCAGATTTTTCTTTAAAACATTTCATGTTTTTGGTGGTGGTAATTTTTAAAATTCAAAACACTATGTAGGCCAAGTAAAAATTCACCTACACAGCATATTTGACATGCTAACTCCTGGTATATGACCTCTGGTTTAACAATTTGATTACTCGATTGTTGCACCTATAATTGAGATATTCCTAAAAAGTCATATAATTTAACAACTAAAATATTAAGGAGAGTTTACAGATTAAAGAAAACTAAATAATAGGGATTAAATGTGCTATTATTCCATTCTCATAACTTCACAAATACCAAGTATTTCACACACTTCATTTATTATCAAATTGAAATATCAAAGCCTAGAGGTGACAAGAGAATAATAATAACAATTATAAACTTTAATTTAAAAGTGGTATAACTAAGGTTAGGTCACAAGTTCAAATTGGTTCTCTATATACACAGAGGCTTGATTGTATTTTTAAGTGATGACTAAATTAGCAAATTATAGTCAGTAGGAAGTTCTGTCTTAACTGACATTTTAAAAGAAATATTCCACTAAGAAAACTAAAATTTCAACCTCTTTAATCACTTTAGCTATTCAGAATTCTATTAATCAAATAAGAAAAAAACGTCTTCAACACCTAGAATGATTAATGTGTTTGTATAAATGTGAGAAAAATGATCACATCTTCAAGTAATAGATTATAAGTACAAAGAAAGTTCACATGATAGCTATGCTGATGAAAATTACCTGTGGGCTGTTACAACATAACCCATGCATTAATTAACCTTTTGCCATAAATATCTAGAAACATCAGCAAAGATAGCATTCTCTTTTTCTTTTGCTCTGGCTCCTTCAGCAATTTAAAGAGCAAAATACTGTGCCGTTACTGAAGGATACAAATAAAATATACTTAGTTTTTATCAGCTTTCCGTGTTACTACAATAAAGCCACAAAGTATAGCAAGTAGGCTATTTCATCTTATGTTTTAGTTAATAAAAGATGAGAGATAATGTCCGATTTCTATGTAAATCTTTACTTTCATGAATGAGATCAGTAAATTATTATGAATGTTGGCTACCATATAATTATCTACCTTTTCATTCTGTGAGAAAATAAAGGTAGGCTCTGGTTGGGATGGTGGCATAGGTAAATATGGCACTTGGAACCACCCACAATGACATAAAAATTACAATTTAAAAATTATAATTTAAAAATTATTTAAATTACAGAACAATCATCATTCATAACTACCTGAAATCTAGCTGAACAGAAGTCCTATGAATAAATATATACAGAAGAAGCCACATCAAGACTTCTAGGAGGGGCGGAGACACAGAATGGGCTGGTCTCACCCCCACGTGTGGTCATTAAAAATCAAGAGAGAAATCTTGGCCAGAAAGGTACACTCTAAGGAGCAAGGGTTCTTGGCCCCACAACAGAATTCCCAGCTCAAGGTTCTGGTGCAGGTTTCTCCCAGACAGAAGTGCTGGCAGAGGCCATTGTTCTTTGATGAGCCCTTTCCCCACAGAGCTGGCAGGTGGGTGACATATCTGAGTTTCCATCCACCTGGTTAACACTGTTAGCCCAGCCTTGCTGATTCCTTGAGACACTGCTCCACCCAATTTGTGGGCCCATCCAAGCCATTTACAGTGGCTTTTCCATACAAATGGTCTCTCATGCCTCATGATTCGGCCTTTCCTACTATCTGTCAAATAAGCAGCAACTGGTCTCTGCATGACCTATGTCTCTTGCTAAGTGATCCTGGTCCTGGCACTACGAGGAATGTGGCCTGTCTTGCAACATGGCCTCTCCTGGGCACTTTCAAATCCCAAACAAGTAGCAACCATCTGAAGATCACTCTATAGCGAGTGTCAGGTGGTCCCAGGCAGGGCACAGGTGGTGGCTGATCCTGCGCCTCCCAGGAGGCCCCAGTGGCAGTGCACCTGGGGGACAGTTTCAGACTATGCCGGATTACAATCCTATTACCTCCATGATCAATGTTTCAAAAAAAACAAAACACATTCTTTATTACTTCATTTTCAAATGAATAAACACATCTATATTTGAGTGTATTTTTCAAGTATTTTGACAGTTTTCACTTGGGATCTGAAGTTGAAAAATCAGCTAACACTAAATGTTACCAGAATTTCTTATAAATAATAGTAATATGAACTATTGTATTTCCTCAAATCATTAAAGGCAAGGTTCAGTAAGACTTGGTGAATGTGCAGATTGCTACAAGATTTCAGGGCTGCTAAATCACACTTTAAATGCTGATATAATAATTTCACATCTTTATGCAATTGTTTGTAGCCATATTTTTTTTCTCTTTGATGTAGTACTACCTCCTGTAGAGGGTTAACAGCCTCAAATTTAATTGTTCAATAACAAACAATTAGAGCTGTTCCCTTCTATTAGTGAATTGTTAGTTAGTTTTAATTAATTCATTACATAATTAATCTTGCCAATGGATAAGTCAATCCTTCATTAGGTTAGGAAACATTCTTGTTTAGATAATGGGCTACATATATTGTTTTAGAATGTTAGGGTATTTCTCTATTATTCTAACTAAATGATGATTTGCCAAATGAATCTTTAAAGAGCTAAACTAGTGAACTCCTTCCACAAAATATTATTCATAAAATCAAAATTGTATTGCAGTTAAGAAGTACACAATGATATGTTAAAGTAAGAAGATGATAATTTTATGTTCATAAAGTGGGTAATAACTATCTAGAAAATTAAAGATGCATATATTTCTCATTTTTTATTAAGAAAAAATGTACTTTATGAATACATATTTCAAACTAAGTAGCTATTTTCAATGACTTAGAACAAATAATAAATCCTTCATAATTATTAATATAGTAAAATTGACTAAATGGATCTTTCTCTTGTATCTGTCAGGAAGATAGTTCTTCAAGTAAATTTAGAATATTTACCGAAACATTTTTTTATTATTTTAATTTTGGGTACACCTCTACTATAACACATATACATTTCAGTAAGGTATATATCTACATTAATTGGCAAGGCTAGCACATATCTGTCACACAGAAAACTGACAATAAATATATTTTAATATAAGGATACACAAAGTTTAAAAAGAAATTTGGCTACTTCTGCCAATGCTAATTTGCCAGTGCTAATTTAAACTAGATTTAATATAGCCATTGATTCTTAGATGATAGTGTAAAAGATGATGACACATATGTGTGTATGAATAAAAATATCTGATGTTTAAAGACTTAAAAATGAGAACACAAATTTATAATACTTCTGAATTATTATAGGAACACACTTACTACCCTAGGAAGATAGCATCTACATACCTGACAGGTAATGTTCTGTCTCCTTTCCTCCTATCCATTTCTCTTTGGGGAACAGGATACCAACGAAAATTCAGTTTCCAGTTAAAACCCCCATAAGTCATGTCTGACCCAGCCATATATTCAAAGGTATCATCACTAATCACATCAATGATGGGGCATACAACTGTTTTCCTGCAGAAGAAGTAAAACCAGTTTACACATAAATAATAATTTAAGTGCTACAGGTGTTTCTTCCAGCTCAATATATTTGATGTGTTGAAATTTAATTATTTTGTGACATTAATATGTTTTTATTTTGTCCTTTTTCCTATGGAATTATTTCCTTTTACCAGATCTTCCTTCAGTCAACTTTATACTACCATGTATAATCTAATCAGATACAGTGATTGATCTTCAAGCTGATTTTCAAATACATTCTAAGTACTAACTCAGCAGGATGGACATGGTCTATTATTCATAAAATCTCTGCCCACAGCATGATTAGTACAGCTGCTTTGATATTATGCATCATTTTAGCTATATCTTTTATAGAAAGTAATTGCTTATAGGGAGTGGAGAATGGATGATTGCAAATTAGATCTGGTAGTTCAAATCTCAGAGGGGTTACGTTAGATTAAGGAGATCGTTTTATGAAAATCTTTATGGAGAAAATATCTATTACAAAAAACAAACAACAAAAATCAACAAACAGAAATAACAATAAAATAGTAATAATCAGTACAGTATAAGTAAATGTTTCCCATGAAAGATATTAGGGTCATGACAATTTCTGAGTGAATTGTCCTAGACTTAAGAGTTTATAGTAACAATCTACATCTTTTAAGATATGGAAAGATAACCAACTTCAATTTCTGGTGTTTATACCCTGACTCATCTTTTCTTAAAGTAAGAGAAAAAGCCAGGAGATTTGGGGTTCTTGATGGTGGCTTTTAAGGTAAAATGAATTGTTCGCCATGGGAGATCAATAGGTACTCTCTTAACCCATGTTGTGCCTTCCCATGCTCCCAGCTTATATGTCTTATTATAGTATCAAACTTGTGTCATCTCCACAGTAAATGCATACTTCTACCCAAGTTTGCCTCGGTTGTAGCTAATTCTGAAGAGCAGAGCTTATTTGTCATATTTGGTAGAAGGTAAACATACAAATATGCTTTTGAATCGTACATAGATGTGGAAAGCAAATAAATGTTGTCCATCATTTATTCTGCTTTGGTAACACCTGCATCACTAATACTTATTTTCAATTCTGTTTTATATTCCACACAATTAATTAAAGACTAGACTTCTCTGAAGTTAATTGAATTCACCTACCCTTGAAAAAACTTCTTGGTAACACTGGTCCCTACAAAATCCATATCTTCCTTTATTTATTTATTAAATTTAATAATTTAATTTGTAGGAAGATGAAATTAGATCTAATAACTTTGAACAGGACTTTATTATCTAGTTATGGCAACTTTAGAATTCACAAGTAGAACAAAACAGTAGAGTTCATTACATAGAAATATAATTTAAATGTGTTGTTAGATTAAAAAATAAATGATCTATGCATGACCATATTGAAACAATATTATATTAAAAACTCTCTAAGCTGAATATGAAACATGCTTTAAAAGGCAGCATAATGTATGAATGTTGCCAAGAAATGCATTTAAGATGTTCCAAGTTCATTTTATTTTGCCAGTCTTACCCTCCTGTGAGTACTGTACAATACACAGAGTGGAAAAATGTTATTAGCTGTGTACTACACGCAGTTGACTAAAAGGTTCCTACTGCTTTATTCAACTGCTAGGGTTCCTTTTACTGGCAAAATCCATCCATCTTCGTGGCCAGTATCAAATCTTGCCATTTAAGTGATATAGCTGGACTAGCTCTCACTACACAGCCCTGGTTTTGAGTGTTTAATTAAAAACTTCAATTCTAGAAAGACCTTTCTATTGCAGGGGAACTTACTTTGCAAGCAAGGTGTTTATACAATGCTATGTTTTTATATCAGACAGTATTCAACATGGTTGTCTTCCTAAGTGCTTGGGAATTATACTCATTAATCACCAATGTTTATGAATATCTTCAGCAAAAGCTCATACCTCATAGCCTCATCATTAAAGAGAATTTCAGGTAACCAGGAGGTTCTTAATTTCTACAAGTAACATTCAATCTTTCAGATTCCATCATTTTTATGTACAAAGTGGCAATGCTGTTTAAATAATTAAGCATTCTATATAGCTGTGCTCTGTATGTTTTATGATT
Organism: Cnephaeus nilssonii; assembly: GCF_951640355.1. Classification (NCBI taxonomy): domain Eukaryota; kingdom Metazoa; phylum Chordata; class Mammalia; order Chiroptera; family Vespertilionidae; genus Cnephaeus; species Cnephaeus nilssonii. Next base: position 59,722,725 of record NC_137081.1, read on the forward strand.
GGAATGTGGAATTTATGTGTTTTTATTTTTAAGATCCTGAAGGTGGTTTTGAACTAGACTTTGAATAAGGACATTGACCTAGCAGGAAAAAGACTAGTCTGGGAATAGGAACAACTGAATTGCTCCCATCACTTCCAATAACTGGAGCAAGCTACTTAATTTATGTGTTCCTCCCTATTATTAGGTACAAGTAAGAATATATACATTACCTACCTCACACAGCGGTTGTGAGGGTACAATAAGGTGCTTTGAAAATGTAATTTACCCAATTGTACTATTTCAAATTAGCCTGATTTCCTTCCCCTAAAAATGAATATTCAACATGTTTACTATTTGAATTGTTTGACCATTTCTTAATCAAATATTCATGTTCAGCACTACTAAGCCAAGGTCTTTATTAAGTGAGAAAGGTGGGGACGGCTTTTTTAAAAGCTAGGAATACACCTGAAAATAGCAACCTGGAAGAGATGTTCTGATGGAAAGCCAACACTGTCCTGACAGGTTCAGTCATAGCCCAGGCAGAGAGAACACGTGAGTCCTTACCTGTCTTCCTTTATTCTCGCCAGCAAGGGCTCCAGCCAGCCCACGGTACATTCACAGTGTGCGTCGAGGAAAGTGATGACCTGCCCCCTTGAAGCAGCGGCTCCTCGAAGGCGGGCACGTATTAACCCGGAGCGCTCTTCCATTCTGATAATTTTTACTGGTACTTCTAAATTTTTCACATAATTCTCTAATGTCAACTTGAGAAAATCTGTAACGTGCAATAAGAATTTATAAGGAAGTTTAACAGTTTTATTTGAAACTGTTTTAAGACACCGCAGCGATACTACTGCCCAGATGAAAACCCAACACACAGAAATGGTGGTGAACTCCTGTCGACATTTTTTGCAGTAGGTGACATGAAGGATAGAGACTTCATGAGTGTATTAATGTACAGTAATTAAAACCTGTCACTTGGCTGACAAAGATAAGGATAAAATAGGAAGTTAACATGTCAGACTCTAATGGAGAAACGAAGCCACACTGGCAAATGCGGGCTCCTTCATTAAGTTATTTTGCATTTACCTGAACTAAAAAAAAAAAAAAAAAAAAGGATAAGTATCCATAAAGTCATATAAATGTTCAATCATATGAGCAGTTGAGTTGGGGAAAAAGAAAGTCTTTTGAAAGTCATTTTGGCTGATTTCCTGGGTTAGTAAGAACCAAATGGAATCATGCAAGAAACTGTAATAATTAGTTACTTGTCTCTAGAGTTGGGATTGCCTAGATACATTGATGGAAATGCACTGATGATGAGGGGTGGTTTCAGGGTTAGTATAATTACAAGGAAAATACAGATCATTTCCCAGCTGTCTTCTTGACCATAATAAAGTGTTCTAATTTAAGAAAATATGTGAGAAAAACATTTATACCTCTTTCACTGGCATCATCTACCAAGATGACCTCAGAAAGTAAATAGTGTGGAGAACGATTTATAACACTGTAAACAGTTCGAAGGAGGGTACTCCAAGCTTCATTATGAAACACAATAACTACACTTGTGTTTGGAAGTTCATCAGGGTAGACCTTCGTCTTGCATCTGGAAAAAGGAAAAGAAGAAAGATATGTTAATAAATAATTCATTTTTTATTCTGATCGCTGAAATAAAAAATATCCATGATAGCACAATTTTAGACTTCAAAGGTCCTTATTAAGGAAAGATTTTATGCACATCTACAATAATTTTCCTTTTTATAAATGCTGTGAGTAATCAGTTGGCATTTTGAAAATTAAATATGCACAATTACTAATATTTCATTTCATTCCTGCAGGGAACCAAGCAGCATGATTTCCACGAGTCTAAGGAAGCTAAAATAACATTCTGAGACTATCAACAGGGAGACCAGGTACAACAGGGACAGCTGAATTCATTTACTGGATGTAATTTTATTCTTTGTTGAGAAAAGGACAATTATTGTATAAAACTCAAAAAGTCATGAGAACATAGAAAAGGCATACATCCACAGAATTTTGAAGCATGTAAAACAGATTATTTTTCTATTCTAAAATCTACTCACGCATGCTTTTCATTCTGCTTGAGAGTGGTGGGCACCATGTCTCCTTTGTTGGAAAAGTTCAGGAGCCAGGATGTATTTTATAGATTCTCAATTAGTGCTATATAATCAAATCTGAGATCAGGACAGGGAATAGGCAGGCCACCAGCACTTCTCAAACTTTAATGGAAATAGGGCTTTGTTAAAATGCACATTCTGGCCTGTCCAGCATGGCTCAGTGGTTGAGCGTCGACCCATGAACCAGGAGGTCAGGGTTTGATTCCCGGTCAGGGCACATGCCGCGTTGAAGGTTCAATCCCCAGTGTGGGGCGTGCAGAAGGCAGCCGATTAATTACTAGTATTCTCTCTCATCATTGATGTTTCTATCTCTCTCTCCCTCTCCCTTCCTCTCTGAAATAAATTTTAAAATATTAAAAAATAATAAAATAAAATGCACAGTCTGATTCAATAGGTCTGGGTTATAGCCTGAGATTCTGTGTTTTTAAGAAAACTTTCATGTTATTCAGATGTTGCTGGTGTCTGGAGCGCACCCATAATTGTTATTACTATTAGAACTTGATGTCTTGAGGAAAAAAAAAATTAACTTTGCTTGTGCAAAGCAGCCCAGATTTTACTTTTCAGGCAATCAATTCAAAAATGTACATTTGGATAAATAATATGCATACTGCTCTGGTAGTATCAGAAGTTTAACATGCAGATGTTTCTTACTCCCATGAACTTGTCAACATTCAGACATTTCTGTCACGTGATTTTACATCATCATCATTATAGAATAAAAAAAATGTCCCTGGGTATCCATAGCAAGAATTAAAGTTTATTCACCTTAGATTATTTTTTTCATATAAAATATTCTGAAGAGCTAGGGAATTAAAATCATTCCACCAAATAAAATGAATCCAACATTTCTTGCCACTCATGAACAACCTAATACATGACACAAAACAAGCATTGTTATAATTAGTCTCATTCATGGGTGAATGAGAAAATCCAATAAAATGTGGGAGTTAAAGGCATATAATAAAACAAATACTGATTGTGTATCTACTGATAGTTTAATCATCTTTTAAAGTAGTTTAAATTTCACCTGCTCAGTGAAGTCTCCTGCAATATAACCAGGTAATAATGTACATATACTTGAACTAAAAATTATATACATATACTTTTCCTTCAGCATATATTTATTTGAAAAACATTAAGCATCCATAATATATGATATTGTGTATACAGGAAAAGAAAAATGTAGTGCAAAAAGGTAGTTTGACTCATAGTCATCTCTTCCCATTCTGCCAGCAAGATTCAAGTAGTTTCTATGTGCTTCGTCAACTAAATTGTAACCCCAGGCAGCTCAGCACTATATGAACTTAGAAAGCCATCCTGATAAGTCAGAAAGGTTCTCTCCATGATTTTTCTCAACTCTCAATTCTTCAGCCTCATCACACCCCATCTCTTTCAGCATGCTAAGGAAAAAGGATGGTAAGAATCACCATCATCATCATCATCATCATCATCATCATCATCATCATCATTATCATCAATAAAGAAGTAAAACTGGAAATACAGGCTGAAAGCAATCTAACAGTCAATGACAACTGGCTTTAACCCAAGGATAATAGGCTATAAAGGCTACTCAATATCATTTGGAACAAAGTGATGAATTTTAAATCAATTTTTTCTACACTATGCTAGATGCCAACGAAGAAAATATGAATGACATGTTAGTATAGATAAATCATTTAAAAGGTCAAAATAAAAAGCAGACACTTGGATCTATCTTCTTAAACTATTTCTATCATGCTCTATTTGTGGTTAAAAAATGCACTCACAAATGTTAATTTTTTATTCATAATATGTGACAAAGCTATATTGACCTAATTTACTATTAATGCAGCTATTATGTATACTTAGAGAACCTTTACACTATTATTATTTAATGTAGCATAAACATAAAATGTGGCTAATATTTTTTATTAATTATTCCTCTTATTCCCAGGTGAAAAGTTATTTATCAAAGCAAACTTTGTATGACAATAAAAAATATAGAATAATTCTTAAGCTATACACATCAATCAATCATTTTCTGTCAGTTTATCTAATTACCTCAAGTGCAATGATATATGCATCAGCAAGAGCTAGGATATTCATTGTTTCTGACAGGTTTGTGTTACACTGAACTGGTATTATTGCCTGTATTTCATCAAAGCTATTCTTTCACCTATGGTAAGGTACACCATAATTTTAGGTACCACTAAAAAATGAAAAAAAAAATTTTTTCAAATAAACTGTGACATAATGTTTTTTATCACTAGAATCTACCTAACACTTAAATAAAGCTTATAGAAAAATCTTTTCAAATTATTTGGACATTTATTTTTAATATATATTTTATTGATTTCAGAGAGAGGAAGGGAGAGAGGCGGGGGAATAGAAACATCAATGCTGAGAGAGAATCATTGATCAGCTGCATCCTGCATGCCTCCAGGATTAAGCCTGCAAGCTGGACTTGTGCTCTGACCGGGAATCAAACTGTGACCTCCTGGTTCATAGGTCAATGCTCAATCAATGAGCAACACCAGCCGGGCTGGACATAGATTTCTATGAATATTGTCATGTTTGCTAATGAATCAGTAGCAACAGTTATCTATGTTTCTGCTTGTATTTTGTTTGTTGAATTATTTTGCTCATTAGATTCCACAAATAAGTAAGATCATATGGTATTTGTCTTTCTCTCACTGGCTATTTCACTTAGCATAATGTTCTCTAGGTACATTCATGATGTCGTTCAAGGTAAGATTTCCTTCTCTTTTATGGTCAAGTAGTATTCCATTGTGTAAATGTAGCACAGCTTTTTTAGCCATTCATCTACTGATGGGCACTTTGGCTGTTTCCAAACCTTGGCTATTGTAAATAATGCTTCAATGAACAATGGAGATGCATATATTCCTTCAAATTAGTGTTTTGGTTTCTTTGGATAGATTCCCAGTAGTGGGATCACTAGGTTAAAAGGTGGTTCCATTTTTACTTTTTTGGAGGAAACTCCATAGTGTTTTTTACAGTGGCTGTACCAGTCTGCATTCCCACCCCAAAGAGGACATACAGATGGCCAATAGACATATGAAAAGACACTCAACGTCACAGTCATTAATCATCTGTCATCTATTCTAAGGGTTTTCTCTTTGCTTTAGGTTGTATTGCTTAACATATGAGAGACATCATTAGCACTTACAAAATATGAATCAGCTTCATGTTTTTTTGTGTATCTTCCTTGGTACTGTAAAGTGTTTTCAAGCTTTAAAGTGTGAAGGAATTAAATGGGAATCTTGAGAAAATGCAGATTGTGATTCAGTAGGTCTGGGATGGGCCCAAGTTTCTGTATTTCTAATAAGATCTCTGGTGATGTCCCCTCTGTTGATCCCTGATAGACATGATAAGAAGCAAAGTTATATAAATCAGTCAGCTATTGACTAGCAAGAAAATACAGAATTGTTCCAACAATAAATATTTGCTTCATCATATGAATTTTAATTCTTGTTGTGATCTCCTTGCCTTTCTTTTCAGACAATAACTTTCCCCCCGCAACAGAATCTTATTGTCATCTATCTGAAGAAATGTCAGATGACAATTGTACATATGGAGTATAATCAGCACACAAAACTTCATTGAAGCATGACTATATGAACAGCCATGACCATGTTCATATAGCTTAAAATATAGTGGCTACATAACAACTGCCAACGGGTAGACAATGACGGCAACTAACCATCCTATCTAACAAAAGGATAATATGCAAATTAACCATCACCCGGCGACAAAATGGCGGCGCCCATGGCCACAAGATGGCGGCGCCCAGTCCTCTTAGCCCCGAGTCCCAGCGGAGTCCCCAAGTCTGCCCAGCAGTGGCAGTCCAGGGTGTCTAGCTGGGAGGCGACTGCCCCACACACAGTAATCCCTGCCCAGTGGCGGCAGTCCGGGGTGTCCGGTTGGTTGTCCCCGAGCCGCAAGCGATCAGTGCGAAGCGGGCCGCGGGGCTTGGGACCGGGGTGTCAGGCCAGCAGCGCCCCGCCCCCTGAGCCGTGCGCGATCGGGGGCGAAGCGGGCCGCGGGGCTTGGGGCCGGGGTGTCAGGCCGGCAGCGCAGTGCACCCCCAATGCGTGATCTTCAGGCCAGGGAAGGCACCCACTGAGCTATCTGCAGCCAGGCTGAGATGGCAGCCAGGGCAGGGGTCTCAGCCTGGCTGGGCTGAGGCGGCAGTCTTGGGCTGGGGTCTCAGCCTGGCCAGGGCCCAAACCCCTCCAGCGGTGGCAGCCTGGGGTCTCAACCATTGAGTCACACCAGCCATGCAGATATGGAGGAATCTTAAATGTTTCTTTTTTAATAATATATATTTTATTGATTTTTTACAGAGAGGAAGGGAAAGGGATAGAGAGCTAGAAACATCTATGAGAAAGAAACATCGATCAACTGCCTCCTGCTAACTCCCGACTGGGTATGTGCCCCCAACCAAGGTACATGCCCTTGACCAGAATCAAACCTAGGACCCTTGATTCTGCAGGCCAATGCTCCATCCACTGAGCCAAACCAGTTAGGACTGTCCAATATGCTAAAGAAAAAACTCTAATAAAGAGGGAATGTGCAAGGGAGGACATTTGGGGGTGACCGGGGTGTCAGGGGAGGGCAGTTAGGCATTGATCGGGCTGGCAGGGGAGTGATTAGGGGGTGATCAGGCTGGCAGGCAGAGCGGTTAGGAGCAATCAGGAAGGCAGGCAGGTGAGTAGTTGGGAACCAGCAGTCCTAGATTGTGAAAGGGATAATGGAATCGGGCCTAAATAGGCAGTCAGACATCCCCCAAGGGGTCCCAGATTGGAGAGGGTGCAGGTTGGGCTGAGAGACACAGCTCCCTCCCCCGCCGTGCACGAATTTCATGCACCGGGCCTCTAGTTGACTATAAAACTCATCCTGATTTCAGACATATAAACTATACAAAATGCATATCTTAGAACAGGTGAATATAATAATTTTTTGTGTAGTACAGAAAAAGTACTTAACGTGTTTTTTAGTGTTTTGTTTTGTTTTTTAATATATTTAGTTTCTAAGCTCGTAGAGTTTGAAACTCTAATACTCTCTTCTCCCTGACAGATGGCAAACAACTTCTCTGTAATATTATAAGAAAAACTTCAACACTATTCACCTCAGCTTTTATATATTTTTCATAAGAATAAAGTATATAATCTGGAATCAGTGTTAGATATTACTTGGTCTACAAAGTAAAGCTCAGAATCTCCAAATGTTGGAATTGGAAAGGATTTTCAAAGCTGAATAATTCCAACCTTGATTTTACAGAATACAAGTCTCAAGTCAGAGAGCTAATTCAATACTCTGGGTCATAAAGTAATAATAATGATAATAATGAAGTAGTGTATTATTTAATACTAGTAACAGTAATGCCTTCTTCCCTGGGGTATATGCTATATTAAACATTTTAAATATTACTGGTGTCTGAAAAATTAGAAAAAAACACACACATTTAAATCATACAAAAATATGACTTAATCTTACACGCAAATATATATATATATAATGAAATAGAGAAATAAGCCCGGCCAGCATGACTCCGTGGTTGAGTATCGACCTATGAGCCAGGAGGTCATGGTTCAAATCCTGGCCAGGGCTTATGCCGAGGTTGCAGGCTTGATCCCCAGTTGGGGCATGCAAGAGGCAGCCGATCAATGATTCTCTCTCATCATTGATATTTCTATCTCTCTCTCCCTCTCCTTTCAATTTAAAAAAAAGAGAGAGAAATAACCTTTCCCCAGTATCATTTCATTAAAACTGAGCATAAAAAATCAGCTTTCATTAAAATTATGAACATACAGACCAAATACTCTTTTAGCACTCTGTTTTATGAAGAGATTATTTTTCTCTTATATAAACATCTAAATGAGATTGGCAAATTGACATTCTGGTGGGAGCACAATGAGAGTAAAAGTAGCAGACTGCACTAGCAATTTTCATCAGTTTGGAAGGAGTAGTTGATGCCTACTAGTCCAATTAAGTTCCTGAAATCTGGTATTCTAGGAAAATCATAAGTATTATCATAGCAATATTTCATATTTACACCATAGTATGACATGCTAAATCTCTAATGCTTGAAGTGAAAGTTTATTTCCTTTTAATTCTGTAATAATATATTTGTGACTCTTATTTTGGCTGCAATTGGAATCATCCCATGAGCATGAAAAAACAAAAACAAAAACATTGATGTGTGAATTTCAGCAACAGATTCTGATTTCAGTGTCTGGGTGTGGTCATGTGTAATGGGATTTTAAAATATATCTCCCTCTGGGATTTGAATGGTTGAATGTACAGCCAAAGTTGAAAACTGTTACCAAAAGTTAATGAACAGAAATTCTGGATTTTAAGAAAAAAAAATTTCAATATGTAAGTATATAAATAAAACCTTTTTTGCTTACATCAACATTTTAAAGTAAGATACATAAGGTTAATATCTGTTTATGTTTATAGCAGATTAAATTAATGTCACCTTTTTCTATAATTGTAAGCCCTGGATTCGGAAAGTCTTCTCTACTTAATTTATAATCTCTTCTGTCACGTGTCAGTCCAGCCTTCACTGCATCAGCTGTTGATTTATAAATATATGAGAAATAAATCCACCCATTCTCTTTTCAAGAAGATATAGGGGTGGGATCATGTTTCCTATATCTGGAACATGAAAATACAGTGATATAGTGTACCTAATTTACCATCTTTCCCTTTGGATATGCACATATTACAGGAATACAGACTGTTACAGTTTAATTTTATCCTTTTTTGAATCATATTGATGTTTTCAGATAAGCTATTGAATATAATATGCCACATCAAAAAAAAGAAAAATGGACTAAAAGATTCATAATTACATAGTGGTTTAGTTAGACATAATCCATTTAAGACTACAAACAAAGGCTTTCAACACTGTAGTTTGATGACTTGTTGGATTGTTGTTCAGTGAGTCAGTGGTTACCTTTTATCATCTCAATCAAAGAAAATTAATAACAGTAATTAAAAATAAAGATTTACAATACAAGTCCTCTATAACCTTCTTATTATTAAAAGCTATGGGAATTGCACTGAATGTTGCAGAATTACGCAAGGTTTCTGTTTCCAAATCATTAACAATCATATGTACAGAGAGAAATTTCATCATTTTCCAATGCATCCATGCAAAGAAGACTTAGGCAACAGGAAACTGGTTCTTTCATAATCATTAAACAGCTTGGGGGTCTCATAAAAATGAAGCATTTAATTTTGTGTGGGTTTCTATAGATTGATTTCTATTTACATTTTATTAAACCTTTCAAAAGTAAGTTCCTATAAGTTATAATTACTTCAATAATTCATTTTTTTAAAAATCAGATTTTATCCATCTTCCCCAAACAACTTTATTTTAAAATCCAGGTAGACCCTGTATTGCATCCTTGGCCTATTTGCTACTAAAGCCATTCGCTCCTTCTGTTTTCTTCTACACATTTGGATGGGTGGATGAGGCGGGAGAATTATTGGGCTAGTGATGTGCTTCCAAGACTCCCTTGCTTGTTGGCTTCTTTCTGAAATATGCCACAAGGACCTCAGAGAGAGATTAACAAACTGGAGGAAAGAGAAACAGGGAGCCAGGTAATTTCTCTATTCTTCCCTAACCCCACAAAGAATGATTCTGCTTCCTTTCACAATTCTATAGCGCATATATGCCTCAATCTTTATAACATTATTTTACTCTTTCATAATAAATCTATCTTATCCAATGGCTAAGGGATTCTTTAAAAGAAGAAAGAAGATTAATCTTATTTATCTCTGCCTCTCCAGGATCTAGCATTCTGCATGTCAGGAAATATATTTAATAAGGGGTTGAGAAATATAAACTTCACAGTCAGACTATTGTATGAATCATCAGATCAACTTCCCAGTGGTAACTCTGCTTTGTTATTATCTGAACTAGAGGTGTAGAAACACCACATTTTCCACTTTCTTTTTTCATATCTTCAGTTGGGTTTGTTATTTCATCTTCTAGGCCCAGGGCAAATAAATAAGCTAGGGATCAGAACAGGAAAGAGTGTAAGAAAATTGGTCTACGAATTATTCTATTATAACATCACTCAAACCTAAGTAACATCACTCCTATTCAAACATACTGGAGCAAGTTCTCTGTCTGGAAAACCTATGTGTGCCTCCCAGTTCTGCCATTTAGTATCTGTGAACAGACTCTTTTTAAGGTTCAGTTTTATCATCACCTAAATTTGGGTAACACTGCTGCCATATCTACTTTACATGAATTTTGAGGAAAACAAATGAAATTATAAAGGAATTGTATGAAATTCACTTATTATTACACTATCCTTTTATTATGAAACACTGTATAAAATACAGATAAGGTCTGTATGTTATTTGGGTCTGCTTTGCTTCTGCTAGGATTCTGACCATGGCCATGTTCTAATAATTTGTCTCTTATACTTAGTTCCTGTGGTCAGGTTTCCACTGTATTCTTCACTTCCAAAGCAGTTTGAATAATAGATGTGGTGTCTAGACCTCCCTGGCTTAAGAACTGCTTTACTTGTTTGTCCAGGGTAGCAATGTGGAACAAAAGACCATCGTCTTTTCCTTGTAGTCATTCTAAATCATTTATTGCCCTAATCTAAAATTTCTCTGGCTGGCTGTGGCTGCCTGCTATTAAATCTTCCTTCTTGCTTACCGTAGTCTCTGCTTATTATTTTCTGCTGGAAGAGCTCAGAGAGTCATGTTCTGCCTGCCTGCTGAGGTCTCTGCTTCTTGCCTTGCCTTGAATATCCATAAGCTCTCTACCTACTAACCAAAGCTGGGACTGCCCACCAATACTTGCTTCCTGTGGGTTATTATCAAACCTTGATTTCTCAGCCAGAGTTAGGACCAATCCTCCAGCATTCAAACCCTGATTTAAGAAATATCCTACCTAATAAAAGAGTAATATGCAAATTAACCACCACTCTGCTACACCCACAAGGCATGCCCACCAGCCAATCAGTGCGAGTATGCAAATTAACCCCAACCAAGATGGCTGCCACCACAGAGAGCAGAAGGGAGGCTTGGGTTTTCCCAGCAATAGAGTAAGCCAAGCTTTCCACACACCCTGGCCAGCCCAGGCCTCCACTCAAGGATACAAAGTTTCAATTATAGAAGATAAATCCCAAGAAAAATGGCGGCAGCTATGGAGCTGGAGAGAGCAGGCTAGGGTTGCCCCTGGCGACCGAGGAAGCCAAGCTTTCCACCTGCCCTGGCTGCCTAGGCCTCTAGTCCAGGCTACAAAGTTTCCATTATAGAAGGTGAATAAACTCCAACAGAAATGGCTGCCACGACGGAGCAAACAAAAGGGTTGGCTTTGCTCCAGGCTACAAAGTTTCAATTGTAGAAGATATATATATCCCAGATACCAGGGCCTCTGCTTGGGTCGCCAGGGGGCATGACTGGCCTGCAAAACACCACAGGCCCCTCGCCCAGGCTGCCCCACGCCCCAAGGGAATCCCCACCCTGACCTGGGACACCCTTCAGGGCAAACCAGCTGGCCCCCATCTGTGAACCAGGCCTCTATCCTATCTAATAAAAGAGTAATATACAGATTGACCATCACTCCAACACTCAAGATCAAGATAGCTGCCCCCATGTGGACACAAGATGGCCACCACAAGATGGCCAGCAGGGGAGGGCATTTGGGAGGGACCAGGCCTGCAAGGGAGGGCAGTTGGGGGCAATCAAGCCTGCAGGGGAGGGCAGATAGGGGTGACCAGGTCAGCAGAGGAGGGAAGTTAGGGGCAAACAGGCTGGCAGAGGAGCAGTTAGACATCAATCAGGCTGGCAGGGCAGTGGTTAGGGGGTGATCAGGATGGCAGGCAGAAGTGGTTAGGGGCAATCAGGAAGACAGGCAGGTGAACAGTTGGGAGCCAGCACTCCTGGATTGTGAGAGGGATGTCCGACAACCCCAACCCCCTCCCCCACGTGCACAAATTTTGTGCACCGGGCCTCTAGTATATATATATATATATATATATATATATATATATATATATATATATATATATATATAAAAGGCTAAGTGACTGGCCAACTGGCCAACTGGCCAACTAGCTGGTAGCTATGACACACACTGACCAAAAGGGGGCAGACGCTCAGTGCAGGAGCTGCCAAGCGACAACAACTTTGCGGAGTGCCCTCTCACACTCCGGGACCCCTCGGGGGATGTCAGACTGCTGGTTTCAGCTCAATCCCCACAGGCTAGGCTGATGGACCCCATTGGTGTACAAATCTGTGCACCAGGCCTCCAGTAACATAATAAGGAAGCTAGTACTAAGTGGCAAACATTTATTGAACTCTTCATTATACTATATATTTTTGTACTATATTCATTGTATTATATATTCATTGTACTATATATATTCATTGTAATATATATATGTATATATATATATATATTCATTATACTATATATTTTATATGGGTCATCCCATTTGACCCTCAGTGGTTAACTATCAGTACTATGACAAGGCTATCTTATATAATAAAAGCCTAATATGCTAAGTGTCTGGTTGTCCATTCAACCAATCAAAGCATAATATGTTAATGATATGCTAAGGCCGCTCAACTATTCATTATGACATGCACTGACCACGAGGGGGCAGACAGTCAACTGGTCGGCCAGTCGCTATGACATGTACTGACCAGCAGGGGACAGACACTTTGACCGGTAGGCTAGCTTGCTGCTGGGGTCCAGCTGATAGGGACTGAGTTAGATGGGCTGAATGTGCCCTGGAGCCCTCCCACAGTCCCTCCCCGGCCCCTATTGTGCACCAGTGGGGTCCTTCGGCCTGGCCTGCACTCTCTCACAATTCAGGACCCTTCAAGGGATGCCAGAGAGCCAGTTTTGGCCCAATCCCAGAGGCCAGGCCGAGGGACCCCACTGGTGCACGAATTCGTGCACTGAGCCTCTTGTAAATTTATAAATAACTTTAATGTATGCTTTCAGAACTTCCAATCTATACATAAATTGCTCAAAAATACATCTTCTAAGGAGAACAGCCTGCTCAGTTGGGAAAATGGCTTTCTTCTCAGAACAATATATCTTAACTAGACAAACTTCTTGATTATCAATTCACCTCAAGACTATCACCTCATTCTATCCACCAATCCTAAATTATTACATCACATACTTGATTAATCCCAATAAGATTTTTATGTTGAAAAACCAGTCATAAACCACTTAGACCCAGACTCCCAATCTCTTTAAACATCCACCTATATAAATAGCCTCTTCCTAGAACTGACAAGCTGGTGGTTATTCTGGTGGTCTTTTGTGGAGTAAGCAGTTGATAATCCTTATAATATTTCTTATGAACTAGTTATATTATTACACCCATTTGATAAATAAAGATCTTGCTATTCAGATCATTTAAAAGCTTGCTTCTAAGTGAGGAAGCTAGGTTTCAAAAGCTGCAGTTCTATCTGATAGGATAAGGTTATTTGCCTCTTAAGAAACTTACTTTGTTATGGAGAATTTCTAGACAAGGAATCTGGGGAGGCAGGCAGGAGCCTGAACACATGCAATCCCAGGAAACAAAGTCTAACTGCTTTGAATGAGATGAGAGGAGCCTTTGCTTTGCTCTAATAGGATGGGGCCAGGAGGTGAGGTACAGTAAAGAAAGTAATAAAAAGGTGTAGAGAGAGGTGATGAGCAATTACAATGCTGAGAGTAGCCAGTGGACTTTCTTCAGTGTTGTGATAACTGGAGGATATTTGAAAGATGAGTTGTGTCTAAAGTTCATGTTGGACTACAATGTTGTAATGCAATCCCAACTCTCCTTCTATTGTTCATCAAGTCTGCCCTACTCTCAAATGCACTGCATTAGTGGTTGCATGACTATGTCTCTAATTTTAGGAAGAAGCCAGGTTTAGTATTTGGATTGCTTTGTGAGAAATGGAGAAAGCAGTGACAAAAGCAATTAAAAAACCCTAAGTCCACTGGGGGAGTTGAATAAATTTTAGGAAGAGCTCTGGACTTCATCAGATAATTCCTTTGGGGTTTAAACTGACCTCATCTTGACTTTAATAGACTGGATACACTCAGCTGACATCTGGTTTATATTAAAAACTAAAACATCATAGATGTAATTCCTACCAAATAAATGGCAATCATATAGTCCCATTGGAGTTATTTCCATGATGTCAATAGTTAATAAATAATCTTTTTTAAGACATAAAAATAAGTATGATACAAGCAAATTTTATATTCTTTCTATTGTGAAGAACTTTCCTGTATTTAGAAATTAATGATGTAAATCAACTTTGTAGCTAAAAGTAAAAGAATGTCATTCAAGTAAGTGCTGTGACCATTGTTGTTTTAGAACACAAGGTTATGAGCTTGTTCCCTTTCTGTGAGTGACCTCTGAATATAATTCATTCATGAAAGAGTTATGAAAGTATTTAACAATGAGTTGTCTAAAATAAATGTGTTTATTGAATGTGATAACTGTAGTGGAAGTATTTTGCAACAAAATTACTTGCTACTGCATTCATATATTTAAATTCTTACATTTGTTAGTGAAAAAATAACACTGATTTTTTTTTACCAATAGTCCTGGAATCGGGACCAGGCTTTGCTTCTGCCTTCATTGATGGGCTTATCCAAGTCAGCTGATCACCCTGAGCCTCGTTTGTTTTTGTGTGTTTTTTAAAATATATTTTTACTGATTTCAGAAGGAAGGGAGTGGGAGAAATAGAAACATAAATGATGAGAGAGAATCATTGATCGGCTGACTCCTGCATGTCTCCTGCTGGGGATCAAGCTTGCAACCTGGGCATGTGCCCTAACCCAAAATCAAAGCATGAAATCCTGCTTTATTGGTTGACACTTAACCACTGAGTCACACCAGCCAGGCCCTCAAGTTTTTCACCTCTCCGAGATAATGAAGCCACCAGCCACATAGGTTCAAAGCCAGAAACTTTGATGCTAACATTATTATGGTGATTTCAACATCATGAGTCACAGAATCCTGATAATGCTTCCTTCAGTATCTTTCTTATTCTTCCATTCCACTATATCCTCTTTGTAGACCACCACCTCTTCTTTAAGTTATGTCATGGAGTCAATATGGTGCATCTGTAGAACATTCTTGATGCCAAAAGTATACCCTCCTCATTGGAGACCTAAATGAAGATCCAAACAGCCTCTCCTTTATTAAAATGTTTCTGATGGCTCTTCATTGCCTACAGCTATAATCCAAAGGCTCCTCCTGATATGGCTCAGCACCACTCATGTGATCTTCTCTTCTCAGTGGCATTTAAGTCTTCAACAATATTGAACATCTCAAAGTCCCTTCAGGAAACAAAGCTCTCTCTCACACAGGCATCTCTCTTTATCTCTGAATTCCTTGTGTTTAGAATGCTTTCTTCCCTAAATAACACATTTATCCTTCCAGGTAGGGCTCAATCAACCTCCCCTATGAAACCAAATTTTCTCCAGGGATATTCAACTGTTCACTTTCCTAAACTCCAGTATGTTTTACATATTTATTTTAATAAGTGCTGTAACCTTCTAGCTATAGAAGTCTTTCAATATAAAGTCTTTATTTACAATAGTCCTCCCTTTCCCACGACTTCACTTTGTGCAGTTTCCGTTACCCATCATTAACCACTGCCTGAAAATATTAAATGGACAATTTCAGAAATAAACAATTCATAAGTTTTAAATTGCACACTCAAGTAGTATGATGAAATCTCTCACCATGCAGCTCATTCCTGACTCAGACGTGAATCATCCCTACATCCAGCTCATTCATGCTGTATACACTCCCTGCCTGTTAGTCACATAGTAGTCCTCTCAGTTATCAAATTGACTGTAGCAGTATCACAGTGCTTGTGTCCAAGTAAATCTTACTTGCCTTAATAATCACCCCAAAGCAGAAGAGCAGTGATGTATGTTAGCAATTTGGATATGCCAAATAGAAGCCATAAAGTGCTTCCTTTTGTATGTATGTATGGGTGGGGGGGAGATGGTATGCATTGTACTATCTGTGGTTTCAGGCATCCACTGGAGGTCTTAGAAGATAGATCTCTTGGATAATAGGGACTACTGTATTCATCAAATATATATATACCAAGCAATATGTCGTTAATGAACCATGCACTCTTGAGGGAAGATGGAGTTATAGATAAATAAAAGAAAGTTCAAACTGGTCAAGTGAAGTTCTCTCTCCAGAGAGAATTGTTATTGATGATGCTTTAGAGTAAAAGCCTATGTCAAGAATAGCCTGGTGTTGGTCAGGGGCGAAAGCATTGCCAGGTGGTGCCTAAACAAGCAAAATGAAAATAGGGTAAAAGAAAATTTGATGATATTTGTGGGGCCTAGTATCAGATAAAGGGACCAACTCCAGATGATGAATTCAGAAATAGAACAACACAGTACCTGTAAGTTCAAAGGGAGAAAATAATTCACTCATGAAGACACTGGGCGTCTACTTTTACCAGGGCAAAGATACTGATACGTAAGCTCAGAAAACAGTTCATGAATCAGGTATAACATGGGAGCTAGATCGTAGGATCAACGTGTTAACGGAGAGAGGCACTAGGATCAGGCAAGCTATAAATGGGCTTGTTGAACTAGAATCAGGGCCATCATCAGACTACACTGTCCTTTGTATGATTAGAAAAATACACCCCTTCTGGACAGTGGAGTCCTGCCACTACAGACTTAAAAGCATATGAGGCCTTTGTGCCCAGAAAAAGGCCCTCTTTCTTCCAGTGAGAAATAGCCCCTCAGCAAAGTGCACAGCCTCATAAGCAAGTGCACCCACTCAGTCCTTCAGCTGATGTCTTTGTGCTGCGCGCACTCGGACAACTCTACAGGGATGCCCTAAGCCGAGACGCCCTTTCATCATCCTGGATATAAAGATGACTAGCTCTGTTCCCAGAGGCACCGCTTCATCTTTAGATTAAGAATTGGGGACACAGCCCTAGCCAGTTTGGACTGAAGGGTCCAGGGTTTGAATCTGGTCAAGGGCATGTACCTCAGTTGCAGGCTCCTTCCCTGGCCGTGGTCGGGTGCGTGCGGGAGGCAACCAATCACTGTGTCTCTCTCACATTGATGTTTCTCTCTCTCTGTCTCTGCCTCTCCCTTCCACTCTCTCTAAAAACCAGTGGGAAAATATCCTTGGGTGAGGATTAACAAACAAACAAACAAAAAAAAACAAAAAAAGAATTGGGGATAGAATGAATAGGGGGCAAACACTTAGGCAGGTCATTGCACTTTATTGGAATGGGGTCAATGTGAAGAGTCTGTGTGTATGGAGTCAAGTATGTGGGCTTTCTGAGAATTTAGCTTTTTTACTTTGGCACAGACAATGTTTTAGTTTTGTTTACTTAAAGCATTATATATCTACATATCCACCTATAACTATGTTTTTCTAAAAATATCATTATATATAAATCAATATAAATTATACTCAATAATATGCTGAAATTGAATAGCATACATTTTTGACATTAAGGAAATGCTACAGGGAAAAATTACACCTTGTTCCTGTGGTATAAAACTTAAATACCATATATGATATATATATATATATATATATATATATATATATATATATATATATATATATATATAATATATACAAAAATATTTTAAACCCATAAATAATAACAAAATAAAATTAAAATCAGTCTCATGTATAAAATAAGTGAAGAAATTAAAGCATAGAAATCAATTTGAATTAACTACTAAAATAAAATTTTAAAATAACAAAGAGTAATAACAAGGTTTAATTGCTGCTGAATTAAGTAATAGTTAAGACTGTATGCATCATAAATTCCTCTTCTTTTCTCCACACCCAGTTAATTAATAAAAAGTACTTTTTTCTCTCCACATTAGTTTCCACTGAGTACAGACAGGAAGGGAAGTGGTGGTGGGAGGGGAAGAGAGAGAGAGAGAGAGAGAGAGAGAGAGAGAGAGAGAGAGAGAGAGAGAGAGAGAGAGAAGAGAGAGAGAGAGAATCATTGATGTGTGACAGACACATCCAAATGACTAACCAGTTATCCCAGCCTCACTACCAGCACTAGGACAGTGACTTGAGATGTAACTTTAATCATATATTAAACTTCCACTTATTCCTACAGTTATCTCTATACTTCTTGTTTCATTCCATTTGCATCTTTATCCATGCCCCATTATTAAGCTGTTTTAATTATAGAGCTATGTTTTAATGTCTGGTAGGACTAGTTCCCTCTTGTAGTTCTGTCTTTGCTTCCCTTGTTATTCTGTCATGTTTATTTCTCCTATGAGGCCCTCTACCCATATTACTTTAATGAATTTCAAACTCCCCACTATATTTTGCATCATGCTTATTAACTAGAATTTGATTTTAAATCAGTTTTTTTTTACTTTTAATGTAAAACTTAAATACAATGAAATGCACAAATCTTAAGTGTGCATTTCCTAAGCTTTGTTAAGTGCCAACACCTGTGTAGCCTAAACTCCTCTCAAGATATAAAACATTATCACAACTGCAGAAAATTTATTTGCAAGAAAGTTTTTGCCCACAAATCAACCACTTCTCTGCTCTTTTTTTTAACTTGTCTGCTCTTTTTAACCATATGACTATTTTGCCATAACATATAGTATATATTTTATTCTCTCTGTCTCTCTCTTTATACATACACACAACAGTGTAAACTTCTATTTTTACCTAAAAAATATAAAGAACAACCTTATTCTGGAGCTTTTTCTGAATTTTAATGAATAACTGAAGTCAATGCAATCTCTATGTATCAACTCCACCCTTCCTATCATGAACACTTCATGAATGCCCTGAGTCTCAAATGTTATTGCTAAATGTAACATCAAATATCATGCTTCAGTGACTGCGAGTAATATCAAAATGTCAAGTGTATCTGTTCTTCATTTCAATGTAATGCTAGTTAAGAGCAGCCCTTACTATTGAAGAATGAGAATCTGGGTGATAAATACTTTTACCTGTAGTAAGGCAATTTCCAAATGATTTATTAAAAATGAAGTAATGAATTCCAGCAAAGTAGAGCAGCTACCCATCTATAATTACATAATGAAGTGAAATAGTGAATATAATTACTTCCAAATAGATTTGGTATCTGCCCAGCAGCCTCTGCATAGTGCTGATAACTAGTGTATTGGGCTGTCTAAAACATGGTATGTGTTTACTTAATTAATTAATTTATTTTTTTAATCTTCACCTGAGGATTTTTTCCATTGATATTTATAGAGAGAGTAGAAAGGAGGGAGAAGGAGAAAGAAAGAGAGAGAGAGAGAAAGAGAGAGAGAGAGAGATCTACGTGAGAGAGACACATCAATTGGTTGCCTCCTGCACAAACCCTGGACTGGGCCCAGGGATGGAGCCTGCAACTGAGGTAAGTGCCCTTGACCTGGAATTGAACCCATGATCCTTCCATCAAGGGCTGACACTCTCACTGAGACAAACCGGCCTGGGTTGTTTACTTAATTTATTAAAAATTTTAGATCTTTATTTTAAAAATCTGAAAAATAATTTGAATATCAGTATAATGGTTTTCCCTTTTAACTCATATTTAAGATTTAAGACCACCTGATTAAATACTTAAATGGGGAGCCAGACCAGCGTGGCTCAGTGGTTGAGCATCGACCTATGAACCAGGAGGTCGGGGTTCAATTCCCGGTCATGGCACATGCCCGGGTTGTGGGCTTGATCCCCAGTAGGGGGTGTGCATGAGGCAGTTGATCAATGATTCTCTCTCATCATTGATGTTTCTATCTCTCTCTCCCTCTCCCTTCCTCTCTGAAATCAATAAAAACAAACAAACAATGAATACTTAAATGTGGATACTTTTATAAGTTTTATATGCTAAATAAATTCTAGATATTGCCTTCAAATAAATGAACCAAAAACTACAATTTTTGATTTAACAAATAGAAATCCACACTTAATCAAGTATTTCTTTGCTACATGTAAGCTCTGGACTAGACCTGGACAAATCTCTTAATTCAGTGTTCTTTATGACTTATGTAAGCAACATGTTCTTTGTCCTTACACCTTGTTGGAATAAAGTGACATTACAAAGAGAGAGAGAGAACTGTTTGCCTCTCTCTCCTGTTCATGCCCACAGCTTCTACCACTTCATGATGCTCCCTTGCCAATCCAACCTACTCCATGCACTTACACTTGCTGAACCAGTCTGTGCTTGGGGACAACATATGTGCATTAACTCTTTTTTTCTTAATTTCTCTTCCTGAGAGATAACCACCTTGGGTAGATTTAGCATCTATTTTCTCATTGCAACCCCTGTTTCATTAGTTTCCAGATGGCTTAGATTCCTGGTACCAGCATTGTAATTTACTCCCTGGACAGTTAACCCAATTTCCTTTCTGTAGAATTATGTCCACAGAGACATTCAGTGCAGTGATGTGGGGAGGAGAGGTGGAAGCTGGCAAAGAGGAGGGGGGATTACTGATATCGGCTATGGCACATACTAAGAAACCAGGACCCTTAAGACATCATGCTTCTTGCCACCATGGACAAAGTTATATGTGAGTATACGTTTTCTATTCCCTTATTTTACACTGTGTTTATAATAATGTCCATAGAATCACAGACAAGAGAGGTGCCTTACAGACCAATTAATGCCTTTACTTTTATGAGTGGGAAAATTGCATCAACATAGAAAATAACCTGACAAAAGTCTCAGAAATACCTTGTAGCTTTGTTGTGAGCCGAATCTAGGTCACTGAATGCCCTGAACGTGACCTTGCCTCCTCAGTGTGCCAAGAACTATTAGGGGATATTTCCCCATAAAAAGACAAATGCTTACACATTTCATCTCTTATGAAGCATACAACAATAAATCAAAACCAAGAGGAACAGGCCAGGTCTTTCAGTGTTTTATTAAAAATCATTTTAGGGATTAATGGAATACAAGGTACTTTTTTTTTCTTTCATTTTCATATAGTCTGTCCTTATCTCTTTTCCTTATTATTAAAACTCCTTTCATCTTTCATGATGTTGTCTGTTCGATATACAGTTTCATTGAGACAACAGTACTAATGAGAAAAGCTGTGAAATATTTCTTTTTTGACCAATAATTTATATAACTCATTGTAGAATTAATGATAACATTGTTTTAGGGATTTTAATTGTATCTAGAGTAAATATTTGATTTCACTAAGGTTTTCTACATAGGATTTATAGACCTAATGGTTTCTTTTCTAGGGAGAGTGGGATAAACCTGTACATGACAAAGGAAGCAGGAAAGAATAGATTAAAGGTATGTAGAGAATAGTGAAGAAAAAGGATTAAAATGGTAATGTTCCTGAGGTACTAAAAAAAAAGGCAGTCACACATGGTATTTTAAATGTTTCTCAATATAGCAAACACAACTTGAATTGAGACAACTATACAGGAAACACAAACTATTATGGAGAAACACTGGGGAGAGCCCCTCTTGGAGAACTACAGTAATGTAGCCTCTTTGGAAAGAGGAAAGACCACTGTGCGCTCCACTTCAAACACTAATGAGAAAGCAGAACAAAGGACTCTCTAGAACAAGAAAAACAAGAGATGTTTTTAGCCAGAACAAGAACTAACTTCATTTCCATGTTGATCTTCGTGTTCTTAAAGAGAATGTTCCCATGTCAGAAGAAAGGTTTCAAAAGTAGTGAATAGAGTTAGTGTCTGAACTGTAAGTCCTTTTTCCACATGCTGCAGGAAGAAATGAGTTATCACTGGAATCCGTTACTAAAAACCACACATAGAATTGCTTGTCATTCTGCAAGGAGAAATGACTGCAGCTGTGATTATCATATTATTACATACTAAAGGTCAGCCCTCTCTGAGACCTCAAATGGTACATTATGGATCCCAATGTTAGGGAACAAAGTCAAACTCAAGCCAACAGTCAAAAGAAGTACCTACCTGCAAAACAAAATAGTTCAGTTAGGTGAAATACTAAGTCAAAGAGTATATTTTCATAAGAATCCTAATGTAAAAAAGGTACTAGTTTTGAACATAGTGATGAGGATGATTCAGTCTTGACTACTTATATTAGAACTTGCTTTATTATTGTCATTAACACCAAAATAGTAGAATTCACAATAAGATATTCAAGTGTAGAATTTTTATGACATCAACATTTTAAGAACTTCAACCACAAGGCCAAATGTTAAGGTCATTCAAGTTAAAAATAACATTTGATTTTTCAGAAATACACACACACACACACACACACACACACACACACACATACACACATATATGCACACATACAATTTTAAGATCTGAGGTAAAGAAATGAACTAAAACTAATTTAAGAGCTTGATATCTGGAAGAAATTATTTTCAAATTATTTAGAGAATATAAGTACTGGAAAGTAGGTAATTCGTTTCTTTGATAAATCATCAAGTAACTAATTTCTCTTCAGATTTTTGAGCTCCAAGATTTTTACTAAGCCTAATATTTTTTTAGATTTCTTATTCTACTTCATAATCACTACAAATTATCTCAAGTTTTTCTTTTAACTATACATTCAATCTTTTCATTTATGGCTGATTTATAACATTTATATTTGGAACGTATGGGAACATTCATTCATGGGGGAACTGTTGAGTCTACATGACTCAGAAAGTTAATGAAGTGGACAGAGGCAGATGTACTATAAAGAAGCTTAAGCATCTATATCTAATTTTATAATCAATTTTTATTATTTTTCTTAAAGAAGACACCAAATTAGTTTAAGTTTCAAGTCTGACCATCCCAGATCTGCCCTGAAGGTTGAGTATGCTGTAAATGAGATATTTCCTCATTCCTCAATTATCAGAAATTAGCTTGCCAAGGATCTTCTTGTCTCAGTGTGTGGGCATCTAGAGGTCATTATGCACACAGACTAAAGGTTTGAGCTCTAAGTTTTCAGCAAACCACAAGCTCTGCTAGGAATCCTCACTTCCCAGGTGGGGCGTGGCATTCTCCTGCCTCAGCAGGGAACATGACACCTTCAGGGCCAGAGACCACAGAGCTATGTTGGCACTTTGATAGCTCCATTTCCCAAAGAAGACCTGAAGCCATGGCCATCTGAAGACAGCTCAAGTGGGAAGAGAACTGGGTGGATGTGGTTTAAGTTCATTATACGCAGAAACTGAAGTGGCTTATTTGTAAGATGATTTGAAATAATAAAACTGAACTTGAGTCATGCTAGTGGTGTACAATACGACTCCAGGTTTCCAAGTATCACTATTAGAGATAAGCAATACCTTAAGAGTAACTGGTATGAGAGAGGCAAAAGAGAGATTATTCATCATTTTAGGTTAAGTGTTGACTTTGATAGATTAAAAAATATATGGAAACCAAAAGATAAAATGTTTGACTTTGCAGCTCTGGAGTTAGTCAAATGTTAAGCAGATAATGGGAAATCATCAGCAGACAATTGATTATTCACAAAATTAGTAATTAGGGATGAAAAACTATGTGTCAAGAATGGATATGATAGGTAAAAGAAGAACTCATGGAGGACCCTTGAAAAGAACACTGAGAGAATTTAGATAACAGTTAAGCGTTAAGATGATGTGATTTCAAGGAAGGCATAGTCAGTAGCACTTAGAGAAAGATTGAAGTCTCTGCTGAATTTCCCAGCACAGAGGCCCTTTGTGACCCCAGTGAGAGGAATTGCAATCTGGGGACAGGCACCAGATTACACTGGATGGAGTAATAAATTGGAAATAAGCAAGTAGAGACAGTCAGTGATGACTTTTTCTAGAAGTTTGACTGTTCAGAAAAAGTGAGAAATAGTGCAACATCTGGAGGAGGGTTTGAGGTCAAGGGAGGGCATATTTCCTGTATGTAACTTTGCTTACCTGATTTTTTGTATGATAGAAATAATTTAGGGGTGTTTAAGCTGAGAAAAGAGTCAGTAGGAGAGGAAAGTCTGAAGACTGAAGAAACAAAAGTGATTACTGTCACATTTCTGTTTATGGCTGACAGTAGGAAATTTAGGGAATCACCTTGTTCACAGCCTCTGAGTAAACTGAGTAAATATAATCCTGGTGGAATGTCAATGTCCCAGGCTGACTATGAAGACTCACTCCACTGATGAAAGTCAGAGTGTCTGCCTAGGGCCAGTAGGTAGTGTGTGGGTTCTTAACTTCATGCAGGAAAAATTTCACCACACGAATCCAGATGAATTTTAGAGGACATTTATTAAAGCTGAGGGGAGTGAAACAAGAATGAGCTGGGAAAATGAGCCTAGACTTTGGCTCACTAAAAAGGAGGCCTTGGGGACAGGTTCGGGGGGGTTGCCTGGGATGAACTGCCACTGCCCATTGCTGCCCTGGTGGCAAGCCTCATGGGGTCCCATAAAGTCTAGGCAATGCATGCCTGTGGGAAAAGGATGGGAGCCACCAGCTGGCTCCTAGGAAGGAGAGCACATGCAGGACCTTTGTTTATAGGGGTTTTAAAGGCTGGGCACTTATGGGAGGTCTTAGGGGAAGGATTTCAATAGAATATTCATCAGCTTGATGCTGGTGTATCAAAATGAGATTTCTTCTCTTAATTTCATCAGTCTTTTGGTGTTGCTGGCAAATAGCACTAATTGGATTTCTGAGTAGGGTGATTTAAGCTATTTACCCTCTCTGGTGGGGGAGGTGATGTGTAAACCACTTACTCTTAAGTGTCCCTGGTTTAGGGAAGATAAGGTTTTCTAGATGGCTGCTCACTACTGTTTAACTATCTGGTCTCAGTTTCCCTATTCTGATAGTCCTGGCTTACTGGCCTGTCTCCAGAGTATTCTCTGTTTGGGTTCACTGACCTATTTATGCATTTGACCTTTTAGTATCCAGCTCTTTTTTCAAATTTGCATTTTTTTAATTTCCTGAAATCTGATATCTAACCCATATCTGATATAAATGCCCTCAGGGCTCTGTGTTGTGTGTCCTTGTTGGATGGTCTCTATTTTAGTAGATCTTCCTGGTCTTTCATTGCAAGATATACCTCCTAGATTCCTACTGCTCAGCTAGGATCTCTTTCTGGCAATTTTGTATATTGTCAACTACGTCCAGAGGTGATTAAGTCCACACAAATTCTGTTCCCGTACACACTTTAGAAAATGTCTTAGAAGAGCTTTTCTAATTTTTTTTTTTTTTACTTTTTACTTTAAATGCTTTTAAACAGTTTTAAAGTACTGTTAATGTCTCTTTTCTCTTTTTATGAGCCACAAGCATACATTTCTCATAGAATCATGAAAAATAAATGTTATTTTACTCTTAACATTGCATACTTCTCATATTCCTGGAATGCTAATTTCTCAGCAAGAATTTTTTGATAGATATTTTTAAAGCTTTTATACATAAGAAAAGCATCAGAGTCAGCAAGGTTTATAAAATTCATGAGACTAACAATTGCTAGAACATGTGTATAATATCTTTTACTATCATTGAAATCAAAAAGTATATAAATTAGAATAGAACATATAATACATAAAATTAAAATGTAAACTTAAAAATGTTGTTGATAACCCTTCTTCCCACTAATTTACACAATTAGGCAATTATGTTTCCCCTTCAAACATATGAGACTGGTTTCTAAATGTAGAGCCAGATGTAATCCCCTCCAGAAACAGTACTTTGCTCAAACTTATCTTTCAGAATGAGAAGTTAAATGTGAGTTATGTACTAAACAGTGAGAATTTCATCACTAGAAACTGAAGTTTAAATTTTATTTGTTATTTGTCATGTTCTTTAAGGATTTCATGAGAGGTAAAGCAAATGATAAGGGTGTTTTTTTTTACCCTAAATAATATAAAATATAAATTTTTTAGGAAGACAGAAGCAACTTGAATAACTTACTTTAAAAAAAAGAGAAATAAAAATAAATGGAAGGTGTTTGATATAGCTGACACTATATAAGAAACTTTAAAGAAGGGGAAACAAGTTATTTTGACATTTTTCTTCTTAATAAGTATAAGAAATAACATTGATAGCAATCTATGGAAAGTGGTTATTCTAAAAGTTCTGCCTATACTAAATTACTGTGAATTAAAAACGAAGAAAAGTGTATTGACGTGAGAGACACATTGATGGGCTTCCTCCGGCACGTGCCCTTACTGGGGCAAGGAATCGAATCTACAACCCAGGTACATACCCTTGCCTGGGAATCAAACCCAAGACCCTTTGGTGTGTGGGCCGACGTTCTAACCACTGGACAAACTGGCTAGGGCTAGAGATCAGTTGGTTTTGATCTCATCCCCTCCTACCTTTCTTCCTGACAGTCACAATAAACTTCATCCTAGGGGCTTTCAGTGGGCCTCATGCTCAAGGAACCAAGTCAAACAGAGTACTCTTGCTATCATTGTCTCACCAGCAATATCTTATATGAGAAAGGAACATAATACTAAAATAGAAGGGAAAATATACAATATCCCAGCCTAATAGTATAACATTGAATAGGATGTAGGCACTCCCATACATGAGGCTATGTAGTCACAGTTGACCAAATTCTTTTCAGGATTTTCCCCATATGCACCTGCAGATGTAACACTAGGAAACAAGAAAGATATTTCAGTAGTGTAAAATCTCTCCTATGCATCATTTAGGAAAATTGAACAGGATTAAGTTTCTTAGGTGGTACCAAGCAACAAGTTCTCATTTTCACAGTGTTCTTTTATGCTATAAGTCAAGACAGAGATTCACAGCCACATAAGACTCAGGGTAGCACCATATGTCAATAGGAATACAAGCTTGGTTTGGGGCTTCCAGCTAGCACTGGTAATGTGACAGGCTTTGATTTATGCTCACAGTCTAATCTATCACTGAGCAAAATATAAATGTGGCCAAAGATTTCATTTAGACTATTTCCTCTTTCTCTGATGTTCAGGGACCCAGTGCCTTCATGCTCATCTACTTCCCCTTCCCTACTGACTCCAACCCAACCCTGCAGTCCAGCACTGTATTCTGTGTTCTCCGGTTTACCAATTCCCTCAGTAAAAAAACACAAAAGAAAAGTGAAATCCTATTGTAATAATATGATTTTAATCTAATTTTAATAAATAAAAAGGTATTATTTAGAGATTTTTAAAAATATATAAGTCATTTACATTGCAAATTTATAATTTATCATATCAATAATCAGAAAAACAATAAATAATTTGCTTCCCATGGAGAAAATGGGATCTATAAAACAACTACAACTTCACTAACTTTTCTTTAGTTTTAATATTTTATTTAATCTGATATATCCAAAATATCATTTCAACATATAATATAAAAATTATTGAGGTATTTTACATTATTTTTTGCACTGTTTCAAAAATCTGTTTATTTTATACATATAACACATCACAATTAGGTCTAGTTATATTTCAAGTGCTTGATAGCCTCATGTGGACAAGGGTTACTCTCATTTTTCAAATTTTATTGAATGAAAATAGACAAAGTCAATCAATCTTCATATCTAGAAAATGATGGACATGGAAATATGTAGAGAAAGTGGCTCCTCAATGTTCCATTATGCAATATCAAAAGGGTTTTAGTCTGTAAAAATGAAACCCTTCAGTCATAGTTTCAGCTGCCACAGTTCATAATGATAACATACTGTGGATCTGGTCTTGAATACCAAATTATAAAGGAAAACACTCCTCTGCTCTCAATACTCTAACTTCACTTTTGTCACTTCTGCTCACTAAATGTAGGGTAGTTTTTTACACATCAAGCAATTTTGGGACGCAGCAGGTGTTTTACAATTTATTTCAATTCTGACACTATATACCCAGAGTCAGTGTCAGACCCACCATCTCCTATTGGTATATAGCAACACCCAAATTCGCACTTTCAGCTTTATGTCTACACTCCCTTCTTATCCCTTATTAAGCAAAATTCTCCCCTTCCTCTCCTCTTCATAACAACTCAGATACCTCATTCCCCATACCATACCCAATATTGTTCTCTATATTCTAATGTAGTGTCTGCTAGATATGTCTTATTAATTTGAATCTGACTTCATGAATAGTTTAAGAATGTATATCTATAATCTGCTTTCTGCTAATCCCATATACAACATTTACTTTCAAACTCAAAGCCATGTGACTCCACCTCAACATAACGAGGACTATTTGTCTTTACACCTAAGCCCATACTTTTTCACCTTTATAGCAAATATGACCATTCTTCCTATTTAAACCAGGGAAATCTTTAATTATTGGCTCAGTCCTTTGATTTCAAGATCCTGAGAAGGCTAAAAGGGTAATTCCAATGTAACCCTGATGTTTGGGGGGCTAGCAATTTGAATCTGTGCAGTTACCTAATGTACATTCTTGATAACCTATAATTAAGTCACTGCCCCTTTTCGCCACAATCTGGTCTTACAAGACCTGTTACCTAAATGCTCACATTTCATAGAGACCATAGACCATGAACCCTGGAGGGGGTTGTTAGTGCTGGCGCCAGGCCAGGCCCTTAGATATGATCTCAAGATCCCCATCACAACCTACGGGGCTTTTTGCAAGCCCATGAAAGGTCCGGAAGTCCCCATCCATATTTGGGGGAACAAAGAATTCAAAAGGGGATAAAAAAAAGGGCTTCTACCATATTGGTTTGCTCAGACTCTGGAGGCAACTCCTCTGAGACCACCGGCGTAATAAAGCCGTGTAACTCCATTTCTCTAAGCGTCGCTTGAGTTTCTTCAGACTTCTACAACAATCCAAAATGTATATTATACTTTATGCACATTAGAAGACCATAAGATGTTTTGAGATTTATCCTATTATTTCTACTGTTGTGATTAATAAAAAGTATGTATCTAAGTAAAAAAAGAAATATGGAAATGAATATGCATAATTCTCAATAATCATTGTATTACATTAAAGGATTATAATTACCTTCATTTGCAACCTGCTTCTATCTACTCTAGTCAATTAAACATTCTCTACTAGTATCTACTGACTTAAAAAAAAAAAGAAGACTACAGGGAGGGGAGTAAGCAGAGAGCATATGTTTATGCTACCCTTTCCCCAAGCACTTTGTATACTTTCAGAGGCAAAGATTCTTCAAAATTGCCTATACTCACTGTGTCTACTCCTTTACTTCTCATTCTTTTTAAAACCCAATTCAGTCTGACTTCTAGTATCTTAGCAAATTGCTTTGGAGAGAATCACCAATGACATGCATTTTTTTCCAAACTCACTGTTTCTTTTACAATCCTCACCTTCAGAGATCTCTCAGATTACCATTCTTTTCTCCTGGGTTTCTAATCTCCACTACTCGCCCCCCACCCGCCGTGTGTGTGTGTGTGTGTGTGTGTGTGTGTGTGTGTGTGTGGTGTGTGTGTGTGTCTCCTTTATCCTGTTGTCTCTCCAATTCTTCTTCCTCGATTTACTTTTACAAAGACTGCCCTTGAATGCTACCTTTGAATCCACTTCTCTTCTCATTTCATATTTTCACCTCAGGGGATCTCATCGAGGACCATGGCTTTACATACCATTTAGATACTGATGAGTCAGACCTTTCTATATCAAGCCTTATTCTCTTCTCTGGGCTGTCAACTTGGTGTATCCCTAGAATGTCTCACAGACATCTCAAATGAACATACCCAAAACTGAACTACCAGTCCTGCCTCTCTTCCAGTTTTCAGCATCTCTATAAATGATACCCACACCCATTAAGTTCTTTAAACTAGAAACCTAGGAGTCATTTCTAATACTACCCCCCACCTCCAGTCAGTAAACTCTATTCCCTGAATATATCTTGAATCTATTTTCTCCTGTCTATCATCACTATAGCTTCTTAATTCAAATGATCATATTTTCTTTAGCAGTACTAGAAAAAGAGCCTCCAAAATGGTTTCCCGGCCACCATATTTGCCCAACTCCAATCCATTGTATTTATAAACTATTCAAAACAATATTTTTTAAATGAAATTATGATCTTGTCATTTCCCAGTGTGAAGTCATTAAATAGCCCTCATTACATTTAAGTGAAATACAAACTCCTTAACGTGACCCTCAAGACCTTGCATGATATTAAACTTGCCTCTCAAATCACATTGACATTCTTCCAATAGTTTATATATGTCAGCACACAGGCCTTCATTCAGGTCCCTAAATATACCAAGATCATTTCAGCAGAGGGCATGTTTTTCTCTTTGATGGAAATTTTGTTCTCCATTTTCATGTGGCCAGATGCTAGTCATTTTATGGTCCTCACTATATCACCCAAAATATATATTTCTCAAAGAAGTGGGCCTCTTCACAGATTATTCTATATCACAGCATCCTGCTTTTTCCTCTATTCCATTTATCACAAATTATAATTGCAAATCCATTTTGTGGCTTAACAGTTTATAAGCTATCTTCTACACTGTAGGCCCCACTGGGGCAGAGTCCTAACTAGAACAATCTCTGCACTCCAAGCATCTAGCAATTTGCTGGGAACATATGTTCAACAAATACATATATTCATACCTTTGTATAATTTAAAATGCATTTTGTATATAACTTATCACCAAATGCTGATGGCATTTCCCAATAACTAAAAATTCACAAATATGGGGAAAATACCCAAAAAAGGGAAAAACACTATGAACACTATTGTAAAAATATATGATCCAAATATTCAAGGTATTTCAATGATCTACAGTTTTTACATGAACATGACAAAAATTGAGAATACAGAAAGAATGTATATTAGTCTAGTGTAAAACTTAAACGGAAGGTTGATATAAAATCGCCCTACAAGAAATTTAAATTACTGATTTTGTCACTAGATATATAGACACACATGATTGAAATTCAAGAAACATGCAATTATCTCTCTGAGGTAATGCCAAAATAATATACTGGGCATGTAGGACAACTTTTGAAAGGTTGGATATTTTTTCTAAAACTTTTTACTGGAAACAAACTTACTAGTAGAATTTAGAGATTAGAATCTGCATATGTAAACGAAGGGAGCAGATACCAAATGCTAAAGCAGTAATAAAAGTGTTAGAACTTAGAAGAAAAAATCTTTAGCAGGAGATAGAGAAAACTAAGTACAGTTTAGTATCATGAATCCTAATTTATAGAATTTGTCAGAAGTTATTAACCTAAGGTGCATCCTTTGGGTCTTATTCCCTAAAATTAAATGGAAAAAGTTTGTATTTACTTGCATTTTTCTTGGGAGAAAAAAGTAAATCTTAGCTTTCTTTAAATTCTCGACTGAGGTTTGTGACCTAAAAATAGGTCAACAACAACCATGACAACAAAACCCCAAGTATCCTAAGACTTAATTACATTGGCTTTTATGAAGGATGTGAGTAACCTCATTTCATCCAGTAGGAAACACCTTTCACACCCATTTGTTGATATTCTTTCTTTTTTTCTGAATTTTTCACAAACCCTTTTTCTTTCCTCCTTTTTTTTCTTTTAGAAAACCATAGTTCTTGCAGTTTTTGTTGTTATACCCAAACACAATGAAGATTCTGACTCTGTGATGTGGAATTAGGACAACTTGGAAGTGACTTGATCAATGTTGATAAAATAATACAGAAAATATAAAGGGGATTTTGGCTAACATTCTGGTCACTAAAAAATATATTCTAGCCATCTATTGTTTAAGTAGAAAAGAGCCGAATTAGTAGTAAAAAAAAAAAACTGTAGGAAATAAATTAGGATACTACTGCAGAGGGTAATTGAAAGTTCTATTTTAGCACTAAGTATGCTCTCTCAGTCCTGATACTTACTAAGGTCTCTGTAGGAACTTATAATGATTGTGTGAAAAATGACTCCTCAGGGGATAGTCAAATTGAGTGATCAAGGTTCAGTCCAGGATGGAGGCATTGCTGGTTTCAGCTGAAAATTTCTGGCCGCAAGCTTTCTTTTTCACAGTTTTGTCCTTCATAGTTCAATTCAGTTCTCTTCCTATTTCTTATTCCTGGGCTCCTCAGTGCAGTTGATCACCTGTTCTTTATTCAGTCTGCACATATATACTGAGTGCCTACAAGATGTCAACAATATGGCAAACAAACTACAACTAGTTTTGCTAATTGTAATAACAACAGGAATCACAATAAACTAACACTTAATGAGCACTGCCTATTCTCCAGGCACATGTATTACCTTAATCTTCCTACAAGTAATGTGTCAGTCTCATTTTTTTTGATGAGGAAAATGAGCCTCAGAAAATAAGGCAAGATCTCAGCCTTATGAAACAAACAGTATAGTGGGGTGATTTTTAATAAAAAGATTCATAACAAAATTGGGTACCAAAATGATAGGCAAATCAATTGGTTATTAAAGAGAGGGCAACAAAAGGATACAGTAAAGGCAAGCAGAGGAGCAGGGTACAAAGATGAGAAAGAGGAAGGCATGATTGGTGTTGCTAGAAAATATGGCAGGAGGAAGAGCTAAGAAGCAAGACACCATGTTGGAGAAGCAGCCAAAAGTTCAATTGCACATGTATGCCCTCCCAAGAGGTTTAGACTTCATCTCTGCACTTAATGGGTGCATAGCTAATGATTAACAGAGGCTCTTACTTAGGAAAGATATATTTTTAGATTATAATTATTTAATAATCTACCTGGTAGTTGCATGGATAATAGATTTAAGGGAGATAATACTGGAGAGAAAAAAAAATGACAGGAGAATGTTGAAGTCACCCAGGTAAGAGGTAATGCAGTCCTAAAATAGGACATGGCATCAGAGATGAGCTTGATGAATAATTAGACATAAATCCCAAAGCCTGATTCTGTATGGTGAAATAGATGCTGTGTTCTTGACTTTAGACTTATTCTTTAACTGCAAAATTCCCTTCCTCTTACAACCCTAGACAAATGTGATCCTAAACCTGGAGTGTTTAGTGGGTTATTTGTAGCTGCATTAAGCAAACTTCTGCAGAACCACACTTTTATTCAACTAAAGAAAAAATTATATGAAAGTTTTTAGTTACTGAATTTGCCTTACAGTAAATAAATAAATATAAAATTATAAATTTTTCAAAGAGAATAAGGCAGAGTTTATAAATTAAAAATCAATGCAAATAAGGCATTTAAGATAAAGCTGAATAAAATATAAAGAAAATTAAAGGAATTTATATTTTCTGATACTAAAGTTTGGCATATTCTAAAATTTTGGAAACAATCTCTAGATTTTTTCAGGCAATGGAGGTAAAAAGGAAACTGAGTCAATGATTATGCTTTAGGAGGGTTACTGATAAATTAGAGACAAATAAAAAGTTATGTGATACACATCTAACTTATTTCATCCTGAAAAAAAAAAAATGATTACAAGAGCTGTTTCTAGGAACAGAGTAGTATCATTGGCATAAATAGTGTGTGAGCTAGACATGACTGCTCTTAATAAATAAAAGCCATATTGGAAATTAGACAATTAAAATTGTAATAAAATATAAACTATATATGTAATTCTACATTTTTCAGTTGTCACACCAAAGAAGTAAAAAGAAACAGGTGAATTAATTTTAACTATATATCTTATGTTACACAATATACCCAAAATATTAACATTTCAATATGTAACTCATTTAAATTATTGCCTGGATATTTACACATATTTTTTACCAAGTCTACATGTGCAATTTATACCCACAGCACATCTCAGTTTGGATTAGCAACATTCCCAGTGTTCTGTAGCTCAGTTACTAGTGACTACAATATTAGCAGACACAGGTATGAAACACAAAATAACTATACTTTTTAAAGAGGAAAATAATTCTCCTTTAGACAAATGTGTGAGAATACTATTATTTTAACTACTCACTCAATAAGTCCTTATTGATTTTATGCATTCATTTAACAAATGCTGTTAAGCCTTTAACATGCGGAAAGCCCTGTGACAAGGCAACACTCACATGATTTATAAAGAATCTTGTCCACATGATGATTACAGGTTAGCAGCATGATATCTTCCATCCATCTATCCATCACTCATTCAATTTGCATAAATGAAGTATATGTAGATATATATAAAGAAATAGTTACCATAAAGCACAATAAATGCTAAGATAGAGACTTGTGCAAGCCACTAACTACTATGAAAAGGAGAGAACTGACATGAGTGAACATCCATAGCAATAATGTACTAACGTGGGCAAAGATATAACTTACAAATTAATATGGTATGTCTGAGACTATTCATAGTTTTATATGATTGGATAGTGGGATTAATTAGGGGAAGATAGCAGAAAATAAGGAAGAAATAAAAATGGAGACTAAACTACAAAATGCCTATAGGCATTACTCAGGACTTTTGACTTTATCTTATAGACTTGGGGAACTATAAAAACACATCATTTTATTGGTTTAAAAATTTAACTTTGTTGAACATTTAATTCTATGGAAAAATGGATTGCAGTGAGATCAAAACTGGGGAAAGAATTACTGAACATTGTAATTGGGGGTTTTAGAAAGGAAAACATACTAAAGACCTCCCACAATCCAGGGAATTTTAGAACAGAAAAAAAAGAAAAGTCAGGAATTCCAATCATTATGCACTGAAATGTATTATGCATTGAATTATATTTTTAAATGAATATTTATTGTGTGCCTACAATATGAAAAAGACTTTTCCAGGGTGAGGAATATAGTAATAATAAGACAAACAAAATCAGATACTTTATGGGGAGCAAAATTTAATGATATCAATGTGCAATTTTAAAATATTTAAGTCCATGAAACAATGAAATGGGATCAATTATTGAGAGTGAATATGAAATATTGGCACTATAGTTAGGCTGAACAGAGAAGGGATAGCAGAAGTGGCTGATGTTTGAACTTAGACTTGATTAACAAGGAGACAGTCAGGGTCAAGTGCCTCAGTGGAGAGCAAAGGGCAGCGGCCCACAAAGAATGAGCTTGAATGTTCAAAGAAGAGAATTATGGCCTGGATCAAAAGGGGCTTGTGGGAATGTGATACTAGTATATGTGTGGTAAAAGAGGTGGGCAGAAGCTCTATTAATAATGATAGCCTCGTAAGTAAGGTAAGTCTTTGGCATTTTATTTATTGCAATCAGAATCTAATGGGGCATCGCTACTGAGGTAGTGATGGCATCATT
The DNA here is from genome assembly GCF_951640355.1 of Cnephaeus nilssonii. NCBI lineage: Eukaryota > Metazoa > Chordata > Mammalia > Chiroptera > Vespertilionidae > Cnephaeus > Cnephaeus nilssonii. The sequence continues at coordinate 59,757,876 of NC_137081.1, forward strand.
CTTAATTATTACAAAGTTGCTTCTTGCTGCTCTGTGGATAATGAATGGGAGACAGGCAACAATGGGAACACAGGCAATGGTAGTGATGGAGGATGGCAGCCTAGGTGTCAGAGAGAAGTGAATTGGAGTCTACTCTCTTTTGATATTCCAAATGGCTGACACCGTATTCCTTAGTACTTCCAAACAGATGTCAGTAATCCCATTTGACCATCATCAGTTGTTCAGGATACATTGTGGAGCTGGATGAATAAGTGTTTGAGATAGCTGGAGAATAAATTGAGGTGCGGTGTAAATGAAAGAAAAGTATCCAGAAAGTATCCTGAAGTTTCCTCCACAGCATTGGGTGAAAGTTGTTATTACTCACTCTGCAGGGAACACTGGAGGAGGTACAGATGCAGGGGGTCGCCTGGGTATCAGGAGTTAAGGCAAGCCTCCAGGCTTCTAGTGTGAATGACTTAGAAAGGAATTGCAAGACTAGAAGGAGGTTTAGCAGCAAAAGGAAAATTGACATTAAAAAGATATATTTCTCTCTATATATAGAAAACGTGACATGAAACGATTATCATAGAAAAGACAATTCAGTTACAACTGGGAATGCCAATCCTGATAGCTTGGCAGGAAGGCTTTCAACCTTGACAAATTGAGAGCTTCCTATGGCAGAATATTAATAAGTTATTAATCATCCAGATGTTTAACATGAAAACAGAACTGCAAGTGAACAGGGAGGAATATAAAACACTCCCATTTATTCCCCCATCATCTCCTGGCAGGGCAGCTCAAGGCAAAAATGGCTGACTGGTTATGAGTACTGATAATGAATTTCATTATATTGTATCCCTCACCTCCTTCTCGGTTACTTTTTGCTTGGGGACCAGTTATAGCTTGAAAACAAAAGCACAGACTGGAAATGTAAGAAATGTGTATTTCCACTAGCTGGTATACAAAGCTAGGTCAATGGCTTCCAGGCCCCATATCATAGACTGACTGAATCAGAGCAGCCTAAATTACATACTAAAAGTCCTTATTTTATTTTTCTTCCCAGACTTTCTACACAAAAATATCCAATGCCAGGCTCAGGCTTCTGCATTTTTATTAGTTTCCCTCAGTGAACCCGATGAACACTTAGGTTGAAGCAACTGATGGTGGACAAATGGGATTACTGACATACAGTTTGAAGTACTAAGGAATATGGCTTGAGCCATTTGGAATATCAAAAGAGAGTATACTTTAAACAGAAGCTTTATATATATTCACACATAAATAATACATATAAAGCTTCTTTATATGTATGTGGTGGTTAAATGAATAGAATCATGGGAGATTATTAAATATTTCAGTTTATAAAATTTTCATTACAGACAAAAGCTTGGACCTTAGTATTGCCCATCAGGCAGCCAAGAAAATGCCTGCATTTTCTCAGGCTACTGATCTTAATTTACTATATGGATTTTAGTCATTCTGGGCTTCCTGGATCATGGTTGAAGGAAAAGGATACTGAAAGTAATAATCCTCAACTGTAAACCATCCACCTAAAGGAACTGTATTTTTTTTTAAATGTGCCTACATTTGTATTTATACTAGCAATCCAAAATCAGAATTGTGTCCTCAAGAAGCACTCAGAGAGAGATCAACCAAAGAACTTGTATGAATGCATATAAGCCTAACCAATGGACACAGACAACAGGGGGGTAAGGGCATGAGTGGGGGGATGGGAGGGAAGTAATGGGGGAATAAGGACATATATATGTAACACCTTAATCAATAAAGAAATTTTATAAAAAAGGACTCAGAGAAGTAATGTTTCCTGAAAATGAGATCTTTAATCAGGGAACATACAGTACTTACTACATTAAGTTAAAATATATATATCCTTCAAAGTTTAGTTCAAATATTACCTTACTGGAGTTTCCCTGATTACCTTAAACTAGCTCCTTTCCCATGAACGGCAGAGTTTTTCTTTTCTCCACTAAAGATGCACCATTAACACTTTATACATGCCTGCATTATTCTTCTGTCAAATAGTCCTTTATCTGTCTTCCCTGCTAGATGTAGTGCAACTTCTCCTACAGTAGGTTTTTCATTAAAGTATTCTGATGGAATTAAATCTAACACTAGGCAGTATAAGTACTATAAATGCCAGAAGTTTGCTTTCATCAATGCAACATAGTTGTGAAAATGTGATTGTCAAGAGACAGACTATAACCAGCAATAATAAAGTTAGCTGAATATCTCAGAGTCTTTGAAAGGTCAAGGACAAATCACAGATGGCACCAGTATCTATTAACATGAGTCACTCTAACTGAACAAGAACTTAGGTGAATGGAAAAGCACTTCCCAGACAAATCAATCCTTTTAGATGTATCGGTTCAAACAGATACCAATTCTGTAAATGCAAAGCAAATAATTCTCAAATACACATGTTTATGGCAAAAAGACATTGAGGATTGACTCTCAGCATTATAAGAACACAGATGAAGATAAAGGAAGCCTGTGAAAGGAGCAGTTACAAAGGGTGCTTTAGAAAATGTGATCTAAACTTTAGAGTCTAAAGAACAACATTTTATGGTCTGTGATTTTGATTGTTTCTGTATGTTTCAGTGAAAAATTATCTAAGCCCATTTGAAACAGATATTTGTGGGGCGCAATCCCATGTCATTTTAAATAAAGTTAGAGGGTGATGAGATATGTGTGTGCCATCATCACTAAGGTCTTCTCGTCATGATTGCTAATAGGTGTGGGACAGTTTTCAATGCCATGCTTCACAAAGCAGCTAACAGATGCATTGGTCTCAGGGCTTTCCTTCCTAAATTGAATTTCTGTCAAGAAAGCAACAGAAACAAATCAGACAAAGCCTCTAAGACAGGCCAGGATTTCAAGGTGCATCTAGAGAGAATAATTCCCCCACACTGTCATCAACATACATTCACACAAGATTTTTTTCTCTTGTTTTATTAACTATGGATTTCTTAATTACATCACTGTGCAGTCATTCAGATTACATTATTAATACCTATGACAAATGCTTCATGGGCTATCATTCCTTCAGTGAGCCAGCTGAACTTGATAATGGTGCTCATAAACAAATACAAAGCATATTATTTACATACTAGAGACCGGGTGCATAAAAATTCATACACTGGAGGGGAGGTCCCTCAGCCTGGCCTGTTCCCTCTGACAGTCTGGGAGCCCTCAGAGGTGGGAGATGACCTGGCGATCAGGGGAAGGCGGCGCCCCCATCACACCTCTGCTGCTGTTACTGCCAGCAGCGCAAGCCTCAGCCAGCCCTGGTTACCTGAGCCTCGGGCGGCCCTGGGCAGCTGGGAAGCCGCCATCCGAGGCTTGCCTGTGCCTCAGGCGTCGGCTGGGCAGCCACCATCCAAGGCTTGCCTGCGCCTCGGGGCGGCCCTGGGCACCTGGGGGGCTGAGGGCGGGTCCGGCCACACCACACACCTGCCACCCCCTTGGCGGGGCTGAGGGGACTGGGCACGGCTATCTTTGTGATGGTGTGTCGGTCAATTTGCATATTCCCTCTTTATTAGATAGGATATGCCAACCAATATGAGTGCATGCGCGCGCACACACATACACACACACAGTGACCAAGTATAAGAACTGATAATATTTCAAAATATTTTTATGCTTTTATTAATTTCAGAGAGGAGAAGGTAGAAGGGGAAAAAGATAGAAACTTCAATGATAAGAATCATTGATCTACTGCCTCCTGCACGCCCCCTACTGGGGATTGAGCCTGGAACCCAGGCATGTGCCCTGACCAGGAATCAAACTGTGACCTCCTGGTACATGGGTCAATGCTCAATCCCTAAACCACAACAACCAAGCTAAAAGATGTATTTTAAAGTTCATTATATTGTTGCAAAATTGGGTTGTATTATCTTTGAAAAACAAAATTATATAGAATGTCAAATTTTTTATTCTATCTCCTAAAGTCTCTTTAACTCACAATACAACTAAAAAGATGAACAACATCATCATATACATTAGTCAAGTTTTAAAGTACAGTACTCATGGAAAAATGCATTTAAAAGAAGGATAGTGGCAACCCCTCGTCCCTCCTACCATACACTTACCAGACCACTCATTCATAGCATTAGTGGGAGCCTCTTATTCACCATTCTCACCCACATAGTTAATGCAGCAAGAGCTTTTAATTCAAATTAGAGATAATAATAAGTATGTTTTATGCATAAATTAAGTAATAATAATACCTAGAGAACTGATTTCAATATGAAAGGACAACATCTAATTCTATGTTCACTGTTCAACATATCATTTTTATTTCTAAAATAAAAGCTTACAGGAATAATAATTTATAGAGATTTAATGCCTTATGGAGATTTAATATTTAACTTTCTGTAAGTTAATCACTCTTTTCTAGTCCCCACCAAATAACTGTCTTGCTAGTAGAAATAATTTTACATATGTTGAAGAAATAATTTCTGAAGCATCTATGTGGAATATGGCAACTGTGTATCGCTGGGATTCTTGCTCTGCAATTATAAGACCAAGGACATAATGCATATCTGAATAATGTATTATGCTTTCCATCCAAGCCTTGATTATCAAGTCTTAGAAAATTTAAAACAGAGTTCATATAAAAAATTTCTTACCCCGGGGTAAAAAAAATTCTGTCTCTGGAATCCAAATGAGACACATTCCAAAATTAGATATTTTTAAAATTGCAGAGTCTCTACATTTTAATAGTATTACAATCTCCAGTTTTATGTCCCTAATCAAATTTTATGACAAAATTATAAGACTGATTATTTTTGCACTAATAAAAAATTCTAGCATATATGTAAGCAAAAATCACTCCACTCATATATTTTAGCTTTTACTGTAAAACTCACTCACTAACTACCTTGTCTTACAAATAAATTGCATAAAAATAAAAACTCAAATTTATGAAATGTGATATTGAATGCAGGAAGGAAAAGTGACTGCATCTCAAGCTTCCTGCTGCCACTGTGTGCTTGTTTGGTTGTATATATAAAAAAATTAAATTTAATTTAAAAAAGCGTAATACAGTTTAAAATCTTCTCTAAAATGAAGGCTATATTCTACTTAATATATTTCAACCTAAAAAATTATTTGAAACTTATTTTATCCTTAGAGGTAAAAATTCTTCTCCTTTCCTCTAGCATTCCATTATTACAGCAATTCCTATAATAGGCATATTAGTCCATTAATAGTAAACTATTAGCATTTAAATATAACACAAATTTAAGAGGGACATTAATGGCAGAACAGAATCATTTTTCTAAACCCAACAAAATTATTATCCTACCTAATAATAGACAAATATGCAAATTGACCGTACCTTCGCTATGCCCATGATTGGCCAGGAGGTGCGGGGGGGGCGGGACTCGGGGTGGCCGGGGTGGCCAATTGGCTCAGCGTCTGCACCATGGCTGTGCTGCGGCACAGAAGGGGCCTTTGGGGCAGCGAGCTCACGTCCCGCCGCGGACCATCAAAAGCGGGGGAGCTGGATGCCTGTCCACTCAGGCACCAGGCCTTTCAGAAGCCTCTGGCGTGGCGGAGGCTTCTGAAAGGCCTGGTGCACCAGCGGACAGGCACCCAGCTCCCCTGCGATGGAAAGCGAAAGCGTGGGAGCTGGGTGCCTGTCGGCTCAGGCACCAGGCCTTTCAGAAGCCTCCTCCATGCTGGAGGCTTCTGAAAGGCCTGGTGCACCAGCGGACAGGCACCCAGCTCCCCCGTGATCGAAAGCGAAAGTGTGTAGGGGACCCTACACGTGCATGATTTAATCATGCACTGGGCCTCTAGTTTTTAAATAAAAGCAATATATGGAAATGATTAAAAAATACAGAGAGAGAAAAAGGTTCAGAGAACCTTATAATTAAAAGCTATAATCTCCTGATCAACCTCCCTTCTCTAAGTCAAGCTCATCAGATCCATGCACTTTGAATCCTTTCTGTTGTTACTTCTCCATAGCTGCAAACAATAAACCATAATTTTAAAAATATATTTTATTGATTTTTATAGAGAGGAAGGGAGCGGGATAGAGAGTTAGAAACATTGATGAGAGAGAAACATTGATCAGCTGCCTCCTGCACACCCCACTGGGGTTGTGCCCACAACCAAGGTACATGCCCTTGACTGGAATCGAACCTGGGACCCTTTAGTCCGCAGGCTGACGCTCTATCCACTTAGCCAAACCAGTTAGGGCAAACCATAAATTTTTTTAAATGTGAACATATATGCTCATTTTTATTGGGTTATTTAACATCAGCCACTGATATTCTGCTATACTAGGTTAATATTTAGTTCACTTAAATCATGCTCCTCTTCCCAATATAGTGATATTACCATTGTAAATTACTCTATTATTTGTACTTATGTATTTGTAAATACCATATCTAAATCCCCATTTTTGTTATGTCAATTATTGATGGTGTATCTTGATTTTCTAGTTTTTACGATGAGCATATTAACTTCTCAACCCTTCAACTTCCCCATTTTCTAATTTGTTACTGTCATTTTATTTTTTTCAAGATTAATAACATTTATAGAATGTTCTATAACCTCAGCTGAAAAGGCTATCTGCTCAGACGTATCCCTTATAATTCAAAGTATCACTCCATAAAAGTGGAGGAAGTTATAATCTCTTTCAGCACCTTCCTCACCCCAATATTCTGTTCTGAGATGGTAGTCACATCCTCAAGGGGAAACCACCTTGTTGCATGTACTACATGTTGAAAAAATAATCAAATAACTTGAGGATGTTTAGAGACTTTATCCAGAAAATGTTAGAGATTGAGAGGGAAAGTTAAAAATAATATTTTAAAAATTCTAGTAGGCTTTCATGTGTAAACATAATTTCTGTCTGGCACCAAGGGAATAAGATAGCAAGAGAACGATTCATGTTTTGATGTAGGAAGCAGAAATTAACAGAACCAATCAAGATTAGAACTCAAGAGATTTAAACATTGGCTGAATGACCACTTAACAAATATATTGCCAAAAGGCATTCCACAGAAAGTTCATGAAATAATAATTTTAAAAGAACCTAGTTCTTTGAAATCAGAATGCAAAAGAGTATCAAAAGAATAATAAATTTCATTCTGAAAACCCAGATCTATAATTACAATGTGACTATTCAAACATGGTTTTATTTGTAAATATCACAAAGTTTAAATAATTAAAAAATAATCAACAATGACAGGCAGTAGCTTCTATTAGTATTACCATGTTTTGAAATACACATTGATCATCATATTGATTACTCATTGAGATACTGACTGTCTTTAGCTGGTTATTTTTAAGATAAAACTCAGGAAATAACTTTGACTTTTCCCCTAACTGCTGAAAAGGAATTTAGATTGAAGACCTGCTCCAGGAAGGGAGATATCATCACATATAACAACTAGAGGCCCAGTGCACGGATTCATGTAGCAGTGGGGTCCCTCATCCTGGCCAGTGGGGATCAGGCCAAAACCGGCTCTCTGACATCTCCTGAGGGGCCGAGGGGTTCTGGATTGTGAGAGGGCACAGGCCAGGCCGAGGAACCCCACCATTGCACAATCGGGGCTGAGGAAGGGCCCCAGGAGGGCTCCAGGGCATGTCCGGCCCATCTGGCCAGGTCCTGATCCGCCAGACCCCAGCAGCAAGCTAACCTACCAGTCGGAGATTCTGCCCCCTGGTGATAAGTGCTCATCATAGTGACTGGTCAAACGGTCGAATGAATGGTCAGACACTTAGCATATTAGGTTTTTATTATATAGGACTAGAGACCCGATGCACGAAGAATCGTGCTAGAATGGGCCTTCCTTCCCCTGGCTGCCGGCACCACCTTCACTCTGGCCCAGAGCCACCTTTCTGCCTTCCCACGCTACCCAGAGGCCTGGAGCTGCTGGGGTGGTGCGGAACGTCTGCGTCGTTGCTATAGCGATGACATAAGCGTTTCACCCTGCTCCCGGCTGCTCGGTGCCTGCGTATACAAATTAACCCACCATCTTTGTTGGGTTAATTTGCATACTCACTCCTGATTGGCTGGTGGGCGTCGCGAAGGTACTATCAATTTACATGTATCTCTTTAATTAGTGTAGATACTTTATTACTTTGTAAACTAGTATGTGGTATAGAGGCCCATTAACCAAAGTCCTCTCTGTGTCCCATTGTTAAAGATGGCCCAGCAAACATTTGATCTTCCATCTCCATGTGAATTGCCTTCCAACCCTTTGAAGTCCCAAAACACAGCCCCTGTCTTTCTCCTTAGCTCCATCTTGACATATAAACCTCAATTGCCCAACATGTCCTCATGTCTCCTATTTGTATGGCATGCCTGCATGTACATCCATAAAACACTTTTGAAACTTTTTCCTGTTAACCTGTACCATGTTAATTTGATTGTTAGTTCAGCCAGGAAAACTTAGAAGGTGAGAAGAAAATTATTTTTGAACCTCATAGTCCCATTGGCTCAAACTGACTCACAGGGCCAGGTCTGATGAAATTGATAAGGGCAGAAGAATGGACTTCGCATATTCAGCTTCTAGCTTGCATGGGTCAATAATACCCAATTTGAAGATCTATGAATGTGAGTAGTCCCATTTTTCACAGTGAAGCTGGGGTTCTGTTCCCATGAAGCTGGGGTGGGAGGAGGGATGCTTGCCAGTGACAGAGTCATTTCACTGTAGGAGCTTAGATGTGCAGGTTCGGTTTGCATGCATAACTATCTTCTGGTCTAAAAGACACAGTAATTCATTGAAGTCTCACAGCTTCCACTTTTTCAAAATTTGAAGAAGTCCATGTTTCATTAGCACTAAGAAGCTATGAGCTATATCCCCCATATGGGTGGAAGGCCTTGAGCACTAAACAAAGAAAGGATAGATTTTTTAAAAATCTTTGTCAGATCGAGGTATGGAAAATCTGGTAAGTGCTGGGGGCAGAGAAAATCAGGATGATATGATTAAAGAAGTATTTATCTGAAAAAATTTGAAGTAACAGTCTTTAAAACTTATGAAAATTATGATTTCTTAGGAATTCGCTGTTTCACCTGGTTGAGCACATTATTAATATGAATTATGTAATCCTATCTAAAGAAAAGAACCTGAAAGAGAAATGGCTTCATTTCTCCCATGGTAACTATTAGAAGAAAATGGAAAACAGTGCTCAATAGCATTTAAACTTGAAATGCTAAGAACAGCAATTGCCACTGAGAAGGTCTGTTAGTGGCCAAATCTGGTGGCTGAAGATAAAAGTCAGAAGAGAAAAAGGAATTCCTAGATAAGAGCGCTTCTGTTTCCCAGAAACAATAGTCTCTATACAGGAATATATTTATTCTCAAAAGGATCTGACTGAAGAACTGTGGTTGAGGGAGACAGTGGCACAGAGTAGTGGTTTTAAGAATGTGGTTCTGGAGTTGACTCTTTAAGGTTAAAATGCTTAAAATCCTGGCTGTCTGATTTATAAATTGTGTGGTTTTGGGCAAATTGCTTAGTCTCTTTGCCCACAGACCCCTTATAGGTAAAATGGTGATATTAATAGTTTCTAGTTCATTGCATTGCTGTGATAAAATCATGCAAAGCCCACAGAACAGTATTTGATTCCCAAAGGGCCTTTAATAAATCTTAGCTAAGAAAATACCAGGGATAATATGAAAAGTTTATCCTACACAGAATGTGGTGGAAATCTTGGGGACATCTAAGATATAGTGACAGTCAGAAGTATCATCTGGTTCAAACAGACCCAGCCAATTTACCACCAATCCCTCAGCAAATGACTGCTCACTCTAAGGAACTTTACAGAATTCTTGATTTCTCTCTTTCTCTGCAGTTTATCTTCATAGATCAGCTTTGATCCCAAGTGCTCTTCTTTTGAACTCTGTATGTGTATGGCATAGACAAAATTAGCCTCAGCCTCTCATTTAAGATCTCCACATAAATATTGATATTAATTAATTGTCTAGGGCAGTGGTCGGCAAACTCATTAGTCAACAGAGGCAAATATCAACAGTACAACGATTGAAATTTCTTTTGAGAGCCAAATTTTTTAAACTTAAACTATATAGGTAGGTACATTGTTATTAACTTAATTAGGGTACTCCTAAGCTGGCCTTTGGTAAAAACTCAAGGGGTCAAAGAGCCGCATGTGGCTCGGAAGCCGCCGTTTGCCGACCGGGGGTCTAGGGTCAATGAAACACATCATGATCACTGAGTTTGTAGATATAACATGACACCAATTAAGATGGCTGGATATCAGAAACAACTGTAAAACTTTTTAAAAGAAGGGCACGTGATGGCGATTATCTCTCAAGATGCTAATCCAGTCGGTGTAAATTGAGACTCAGATATGGAGATTTTAAAACATTTTGTTGGATAGTTCTTTTGGGGAAACTAAAACCACTGCTGTGAGAAGATACTCTCCTACTGATAATTACAACTGCTTTTCAAGTGCCAGGAACTACTCCATGTGGTTTACATGAATTCACTCATTTGACCCTCAAGTCATCTAATCCTCACAGTGATCCTAAAAGATAGGCTGCTATTATTGTTCCATTTCACAGGTGAGGAAAATGAAGCACAGGGAGGTTAAGTTACTTGCCCCAAGCAGCACAGCTAGTAAGAGGCCACCTACTAACTGCAAATGGTAGGAAGCAAAGCAATCTTTTGACATTCACTCTGAAGGAATTAGCTGAGATAAATTAGATGAGAAAAAGTATCATTATTTATTATCTCTGAGGCACAGTGGGATTCTGTGTGGCACTGAAAGGAGCTTCTTGGGTCAGAGCAGTGTGCTCCTGTCAGACCCTGCCAAGACCAGGACTAAGACTGAGCAAAGACCAGGCATCTGGGGAAATTCAGGCGCCAGGAGAAAGTCATAGGAGAAAAACTTATAACATTCAAGTGATGTTTATCAGAGTCACGGTTCTTCAGGAAATAATTACTATGCAGACTGGTTGGCTCTGAGAAAGGACACCTACTCTTCCCCAAAGAGAGCTGTCCTAATTCTGGGGACTCAAATGAAGGACACAAACTTGAATGCCTTCCAGCCTGAGTCTATGGGTTCTATTCAGTAACAGCGAAAAGTAAAGCAGCTAGAGATAGCAGTACCATCTAAATTTGTAGGAGATAAGATGGGGTGAATCCTATGGACATATACATATAATATTTATGCTCATCTGATTTTGTGCACAACAGCTGTAAAATCTTTACAGGTATTTTCAAATAAAATTATTTGCTATTATTGTTCAGAAATAGTCAGATATATCTATTGTTATCTTGATCTGAAGCAAAACATGCTTTTTTTTCAGAAACACATGCATACACACACAATAATATGTTTTTACCAAAATATTTAATATATGTGTGATATTTACTCTTTAACTATTTTAATTAATGTTTGTCAATATCTCAATTATCAAGAAATGGAACTTTGAGCTAATTTAAATAACAATACATTTCAACTTTTGTTGTCAATTAGTTAATAAAAATTAAGGTAAATTTTAAGCTATGTGTTTCTAAAATAGTGAAATGATTCTTCACAACAAAGATATTCTAAAAATTTATTGGACTACACCTAAGCCTTCCTCTCTAATAAAAGAGTAATATGCAAATTGACCATCACTCCAAGACACAAGATGGCCGCCCCCATGTGGCCAAAGATGGCTGCCCCCATATGGATACAAGATGGCCACCACAAGATGGCTGTCAGGGGAGGGCAGTTGGGGGGGACCAGGCCTACAGAGGAGAGCCGTTGTGGGGGGACCAGGCCTGCAGGGGAGGGCAGTTGGGGGGGAGGACCAGGACTGTAGTGGAGGGCAGTTGGGAGGGACCAGGCCTGCAGTGGAGGACAGTTGGGGGGACCAGGCTGCAGGGGAGGGCAGTTGGGCAGTTGGGGGGGACCAGGCCTGTAGGAGAGAGCAGTTGTTGGGATACCAGGCCTGCAGGGGAGGGCAGTTGGGGGGGACCAGGCCTACAGGGGAGGGCAGTTGTGGGTGATCAGGCCAGCAGGGAGGACAGTTAGGGGTGAATGGGCCAGCAGAGGAGGGCAGTTGGGGGGGACCAGGCCTGCAGGGGAGGGCTGTTGAGTGGGACCAGGCCTGCAGGGGAGGGCAGTTGAGGGGGACCAGGACAGCAGAGGAGGGCAGTTGCGGGGGGACCAGGCCTGTAGGGGAGGGCAGTTGGGGGGATCAGGCCTGCAGGGGAGGGCAGTTGGGGGGGACCAGGCCTGCAGCAGAGGATAGTTGGGGGGGACCCAGGCCTGAAGGGGAGGGCAGTTGGGGGGGACCCAGACCTGCAGGGGAGGGCATTTGGGGGAGAACAGGCCAGCAGGGGATGGCAGTTGGAGGGACCCAGGCCTGCAGGGGAGGGCAGTTGGGGGGGATCAGGCCTGCAGCGGAGGATAGTTGGGGGGGACCCAGGCCTGAAGGGGAGGGCAGTTGGGGGGAACCCAGACCTGCAGGGGATGGCATTTGGGGGAGACCAGGCCAGCAGGGGATGGCAGTTGGAGGGACCCAGGCCTGCAGGGGAGGACAGTTGAAGAGGACCAGAACAGCAGGGGAGGGCAGTTGAGGGGGACCAGGACAGCAGGGAAGGGCAGTTAGGGGCAATCAGGCCGGCCAGGGAGCAGTTAGGTGTCGGTCAGGCTGGCAGTGGAGTGGTTAGGGGGTGATCAGGATGGCAGGCAGAAGCGGTTAGGGGCAATCAGGCAGAGGCAGGTGAGCAGTTGGGAGCCAGCAGTCCTGGATTGTGAGAGGCATGTCCGACCGCCCATTTAGGCCCAATCCCACCACCAGGATCTGGCCTAAACAGGATGTCAAACATCCCTCAAGGGGTCCCAGATTGGAGAGGGTGCAGGCTGGGCTGAGGGACAACCCCCCCACCCCCGTGCACAAATTTCATGCACCTGGCCTCTAGTAAGTAAATAACAACCTTGAAACTTTTAAAATTTGCTTAGAAAAATTCTAGTCTCCTAAGTCCTGCCTTTAAAATACTTTAAAAACTATTTCTAAAATTTTGTGAATTTAACATAAACCGGTGGAAATTATTTATTGGAAACCTCTATGAGAATGAAACTAATTTCTGACTAATAAGTATGAGAAAGCAAATTTTAGAGTTAAATGTAAAGTTATGCCATGTTCACTCATACACACAAAAAAGCAAAACAAGTTATTTTATTTAACATTGTTGTGAACTATAACGTTTTGCACACTGTATAACCAGTGACAAGCATATTCAGTTTTGTTTTTTTTAAAAAAGCTCTATCATTGGTCACAACCCTTTTGAATATAAATATAAGGCAAACCTGGCCAGTTCATGCCCATGTAGGTATCATGTCACGGTCTAAAAACCATCAATTCAACATCTCACCTATTAAAAAATAATTTAAATCTTCACCAAAGGCACTAAAATGGATAACCCAAGTTGTCCATTCCTATCACATAACAAATTGTTACCTGTCTGCATTTTGCTTCCTGTAATTGGAGAACTTCCATCTCTATGTATCACTCTCACCCTAAAATGAGTTTTCTTGCTTTCAGCTGCAGCCTTCCACATCTATCTTTTCTCCTGAAAGTCATTTTCTAGACTTTCTTTTCTTCTGAAAGTCATTTTTAAAATCTCAACAAATCTACATTTGTTAACCCATAATTTGTTTAAGATAAGAAAAGTCACTAAGCCAGGAAAATAAGTGCTGTGTGTGTGTGAATATTTGCAATTGTTTCCATTGTACTACTCGTATATACAAGGAACCTTATCCTTTATGGCCTTACCTTACTGACAAAGCCGCACTAAAGCAAGTGCCCTGTGTCCAATGCTTTCAACCATTTCACATCTCCAGTGGTTGCCACTTATTTAAGGACTGCCAAACCCTGAGTCCAGGTTGTTTGGTGATGTTAAGGATGGTAGACCTGTACTGCCCAATGATAGAAGCTTGTGGCTACTGAGTATTTGAAATATATAGCTATTCCAAATTGAGATGTCCTGCAAGTGTAACATATATCCCAGATTTTGAAGACAGTATAAAAACATAATATAAAATATGTAATTGAACACATACATTTTCATTGATTAAGCATCGAAATATTCCTGCATTTGATATATTGGATAAGTTAAAATGTATACTATTGAAATCAAGTTCACCAATTTCTTTTTAGTTTTTAAAAGTGAACCTGGAAGAAAATGGAATGGCATGCATGGCTCACATTTGTGGTTCAAATTAGACTCTTACTGGACAGCTCTGTAAACTATTACCACTTTCAGACCTCAGGGGCTGCAATGCAAAAACAATAGCACTTAGGGTGTTTAAGTTCATGAGGAAAAAACAAATTGATTGTTTCCTGCCTAATAGATGGTCAGAAACAAAGCCCAGCTGGACTTTGCCTCCTATGTAATTTTTAAACCTGGTAGAATGTTTATTAAAAGTAACACGTTTATATCTATAAAGGCATTTTTATAGTCAATTTAAAAAATACAACACTTTCTATCATGGCTACAATCATATAGGGTTCTTTCGAAGCCAGCATGTTGATGGCACAGTGCTGAGATTCTGAGGAGAGCCACATATCTATTTTCAAGTGTCTGAACAGACATATTTCCTTCAGTGGGGGCAGAGAAAAGCTTAACTCTGACTCCACAACAATTGGCTGGGTCAACAGCTGTAATCACAGTAGACATCAAGTTTTTGAGCCTTGACTTGCCAGGCAAAGGGGATTGCTCTACATGAAGGAGGTAATTTCATGCCTGAATAGCCCTGCACTATTAAATCAGAAAATTGAGTTACAGTGCTCTCGCATCATGGGACCTGCTGCAAGCAAGCCCGCCTCCAAGGAGCCTGCGATGGCATTTCATCCAGGACAAGGCAGAGGAAAGAAACACACACAGGAAGGAAACCAAACAAGATGTCTTATGTGATCAGACACTTTTGCTTAAAAATCTATTATTTTCACTCTTTTTGTTGTTTTCATAGAAAAACTCGAGCAACCTTATTATAGCTATAAAAATGTGACTTTTTTTCTGTGAGGTGAGGCGATGGTTACTAATGTTGGTAAAACAGCTTTTCTTAAATCACTGAAGCATTCTCCCCAGACCACACCTTAGTAGGGTGGCACAGTACAATGCGGTCAGTCTTCTAATATTTATTGAGATGGAAGTTGACATCACGCTTATCATTAGCATTTCAACTCCATTTTTTCGTAAATTCACTTCTACTTCTTATCTCACTTTTTACCTTTTTTTTTTTTTTCCTATTTATCATTGAGAATGTCTCCATTCTCTCTATAAATGCTATTGTTGGAAAGGTCAGAAAGTATAATTATTTACAGAAGAGAAACAATTTATCTCAATCCAAAATGTTTCCAATATATGACCTCATTCAAAACTTGTGTTTTTATGAGATAGGATTATTAAATCTGTTTTTGAGATCAGGAAATTGAGGCACACTAAGTAAATGATTGATACAAGACTATTATAGTTAGTAACTAAAGAAACCAGAGAATTAAGAAATACTTTAGAGCTAGGGCAAGGTGCAGAAAAATAAAACATCATATTTTGAGTGTTTGACTGTGAGATAATGCTATATATTTTAATAATAAAATAAAGTAAAATATGCTTCATTTTCTACAATTATTTTTTTAAGATATAGGCAAACACAAATGAGAAAAGTCATATCTTACTTCATTTGTTATATACAAGTACAAATGAAATAGTCACCAATTTAATTTCAAAATAGTCTGCTGTTTATTAAATGTTTTTTGCTATTCAGAGATGAATATGCTTATCTTTTTCAGCTTTAACATTAATAAATACTAATTAACTTACATGCAAGACTTCAGCTGGGTTCATAATCATAACTTTTTGTGCTTTGTTTTCCCAGCTGGCAGTCAGCTTAGTAATAGATTTTATTTTTATTAACATGGATACATTTTATACCTATAATTTATAACTTTCAATAAACCTCATTTTAAGTATCTTGTAACAATCCATCCCTGCAGTACTGTACACATCTTTATTTTGTCTTCTTAGTAGCCACTCCCTTTCAGAGACAACACTGCTCTTTATCTGGGGATTATCAGCAGCCCATATCCATGTCTATGGTCTGGGTGGGGACTGCTGTGACTCCTGGTTCTTGATCATTACTCTTTGTGGTCCAGAGTGTTTATCTGACCGAAGGTGAGCCAATGAGAGCCTCCCTTGTAATTTCTGGACATGTGTCCAGGGAAGTCAATTTACTATTAGATAAACAATATTTGGTTCTTCACTAATTTTTAAGACTAAAGTTTAAGACTGTTGGTTTATTACTGATAGTGGGAAAGAAGGATCCTTAATGACTCCAGAACGGAATCAACATCACAAAAGCAAACATAAATCAGCCCTTTGAGGCTCAGACCAATTCTAATCATGTATATAGAACAGGATGGCAACTTTCAAACATTTAGAAATACTTGCACCATATTCACACAAACAAAAACACACACAACAGTAGTAACCTGTGCTTTTGCCATTTGTGCAACTAGAGATGCATGGAAGACAGAATAAAGACTTAAAATGTTCTTAAATAATACAATAATTCTTGGACTTTATTTGACATTCATAATATTAGCTGAGATATCAGAGAAATGACTAAAATGATGAAATACTGTTCATATTAAGTATTTTTCTGTAATTCACTTTTTTTAACATAAGAAAAATCATTGTTGACAGTGTCCAAGAGACATGCAAATATAACATGCAGTAATCCTGGATCAAATTAGAAAATAAATCATTTCTACTTGTACTTATAAAATACAGTAGCTATTTCTAGTAAACTGAAAAACGTGTTTTATCGTTAAATTTTAAATAGCTTTATCTCATGTTTTGAAAGTTTATCAAACTAACTGGCTTTAAAAAGCAAAACGACATTGCTGAAGTTTTAATGATCCCTTTGGAGAAAGCAGATATTCATTGTAAGTCAACTAATAAAACCTAAAATTGTTATTTTACTAAAGTACTTACCAGAGAGCAAAATGTTAATGTAAGGGGAGAAATGTTATAAATGTTATTACATAACTGCCTATTGGCAAAGAATATTTTCCCTCCAAGGATAAAGTACTTTCCTTTTAAGGAATATATTCTTATTTTGTTAATTTGCCTCTGGATTCTAATCTTAGTTCTAAAACCTATTCTATTAAATGCTTTATTGACAATATAGTCTAAAGGACATTAAGAAAATGACTCATTATACAACAATAAAAGATGAACTAAATACAAAAGAGTTAGATACATTGTATATTTGTTTTATCATTAACATGTTTACATGCTTATAATGATCTACAGTTACTGATATCATAAGATAGCCATGATATTAAATGCAGAGCAGATTAAAAGATATCAGTAAAAATCTAAGTACTACATAGATGAATTATCTAGTTATATATATAAATAGAGATATCTATATAAAGATATTAGTTTAGAAAAATAAGGTGGGAATTATGAATGCAAAATTTTAACTATGCTTATTTTGAGTGGTGGTTTTTAGATTCTTTATTACCTGATAATGAATTTTTGGAAAATTTTATATAAAATTTTAAGATAGTTATAATCAGAAAAAAAATCTATTTGCTTCAACAAATACATATAGCTATAAAAATTTGTACCTTTTATTAAGAAGTTATAAATGTAGATATTAAAAAACAATACTTAAACAAATTTTTTAATCTGTTTGTTAACCTGAGAAAAAGAACCATAGAGAAACAAGGAAAGAAAAATGAACTTCCAAAATATACTTAACATTCTAGTTATGTTAAAGTAGTAGAATATTAAAGAACAATAATTACATACATTCAGCTTTTTATTTTTAATGTTTAGAAAAACAATTTTCATGTTGCAATGAGTCTGTCTGTATTTTTAAACAGCTTAAAATAGTCACCAAACAAAGAGCACAAAACCCGAAATGAGTATGAGAAGGCTACAGATGTCACAAATTATTGTTCACGCACTGATGCCTTCAATGCCATCTGCATTGCGTGTGTTTGGGTTGGTTTAAACGACTTGATGACACCTTCATAAATTCATATTCATGCTGAGTATGTCAATTGCACTACAAACTAAGCAGCATATTTCTGTCAATTTTGCTGTGAAATTTGTTTTCAAATCAAGCACATAATAAAATGCACACTAAGTCAGCTATAGAGAAATGTGTGTCCAAAAATGTCTGCCTCCCAAAGTATTTAATTGGATACGCAGTCAGGTTAACAAATAGAATTATGCCAGAGTTAACGCTCTTCAAGATTTTCATCATGAATGAGGGTCCCAAACCAAAAGTAGTGACACTTAAGTGTCCTTTTTTGAAAAGCTGCTTTGCCTGGATCTGAAATTACAGCTGACGCCTCTTTAACTTTTAATGTCATTGAAAACCAACATTTGGTATGTCTTCATGGCCTATTTAAGAATAAAAAAACAACAAATCCAAGACATTTTATTTTATAATGAGTTATTAGCAAAGTCCTTTGACACTCAATCCTGCAACCCTGAAAAAAAAATCACCTTTTAAGGCATTATCTCCCACATTTTATATAAAATCATCCACCCTCTCTCACTTTGGAAAACTTTATGCATACTTATAATTTTAAAATGAATATGAGAAAATCTACAAAAATTTAGATCATGTGTGCAACTTACCACCGATTTCCCATTTGGTAATTGAATTCTAAAGAAATCAGGCTGAAGAATAACATTCATATTTCACATGCAGATTCATCCACCCATTTATCCATGTACCTATTTGTTCACCTAGCGTTTACTGAATATTTACTATATACTGGAAGAACAGAGATAAAGAAAATATAATATCTGATTTGCACTCTAAAGGAGGGAAACAGATGTGTAAAAAGTAATCATAATAAACTGTGTGCCCAGCAGGTGTTGCTCAGTGGTTGAGCATCAACCTATGAACCAGGAGATCAAGGTTAGATGATTCCTGGTTGGAGCACATGCCTGGGTTGTAGGCTTTATCACCAGGAGGGGGCGTGCAGGAGACAGCTGATCAATTATTCTCTCTCATCACAGATGTTTCTATTTCTCTCTCCTCCTCTCCTAAATCAATAAAAACATATGTATTTAAAAAAAACTGTGTAATTGGTGCTATCAAAAAGGTATAAACTAAGTGCTCTGTGAGGGGTACTAATGATCATACCTGGTATAGAATTAGGGGATAGAAGGTATTAGAAAAAGTTTCAGAGGAAGGAGATAATTTTGTTGGGTTATGAAGGGTGAGGGGGTAGAGGGGTGTTGTCAGGTGGACTTGGCAAAGAAGGGACGTGGCAAGCTAAGGGAACAGCATGGCAAAAGGGTATGCCAGTAAGAGAAAACTGAGTCCTCTAAAAACCCCCAGTTGGTTCTGTATGTCTGGATCATAAGGCACTTTGGGGCAGGGGCTGAAGATGAACTTAGACTGCCTGAGGAGTTATAAATGATTCCAAGGCATTTAGCCTAGAATGTCAGTAAAGGATGTTAGGAAGGGAGCCATATGACCATATATGCATTTAGAAGATAATTCTAGCAGACTTGTGAAAGAAATTGGAGCTGGCTGAATGTGGAAGGAAGTTGACCGCAAAGCTGGTGACAGGGAGATAAATTAAGAAGCTATTGCAAACCCTCAGGCAGCAAATGATGAGGACAGTGTGACTGTAAGACTGGAGGGAGAGGAATATGTAATTGATAGAATGAAGGACAGTGACTATCTGGATACGCAGAGTGAGTGAAACAAAACCTGCAAATTTTTTAGTTATTTTCTCACTTAGCAGTTCCCATGCTTTAGACATAGTTTCTTCACTCTATACTATATTTCCCATTTGAAAAATTCCTGCCAAATATGTCAAATGCCAGAGTAGTCAGACATAATCACAGTTTGGGCCAGTGATTCTAAGTTCCAGCTTTGCCAGGAGACACTTGCTACCTCCTCCATCCTGTGCTTATATGAACTCAAGCAAGTTGTTTCCATCTCTTAGCACCCATCCCATAGAAGATGTGAATGAGCTAGAATATGCAAGGCACATAGCATGGTACCTAGACCATCTGAGAAATGACCAGAGCTAGGCATGATAGCATTAGCCCCTTCACTGAGCATTCTCAAGAGCAAAGGATTTCAATTTTTGAATTAATTTAATTCCATTTCTGCTCTTAAAACTTACTTTTGGATTGAGTAATTGTTTGTGGGGACTTGCAGCATATACATCAAATTCCTAAAATGGTAACTTGGGTGTTGAGGCAAACTAATGTGTCTTGATCCTTCAAAAGAGAGTGGCCACTACTCACTGTGGAGAATTACCATACTAAAAATCTAGCTCAGTGTTGGCAGATCCATTTACTATAGTTAAATTTTTGTAGCAGTTTTAGGTTTAGAGAAAACATGAGCACAAAATACAGGGTTCCTGTGTACCATCTTTTCCTCTATACCCCATCTCCTCACCACAGTTTCCCCTATTATTAATATCTTATACTAGTATGGAACATATGTTACATCTGCAGAGTCAATATAAATACATCATTCATAACTAAATTCCATTGTTTACATTAGGGTTCACTTGTCCTGTCGTACGTTCTATAGGTTTTAACAAGTGTGTGATGACAGGTACCTACCAGAACAGTATCATGCAAAATAGTTTCATTGCCCTAAAAATCCCCTGGGCTCCATCTATTCATCTCTCTTTTCGTAGCTCATAACACTAGAAACCACTGATTTTTTTTTTTTTTTACCATTTTTATAGTTTTGCCTTTTCCAGACTGCCATCTATTTGGACTCATATAGTGTATAGCCTTTTTGAATTGCCTTCTTTCTCTTAACAATAGACATTTACAGTTCCTCCGTGTCTCTGCATGGCTTGAGAGCTCATTCTTGTTATCATTGAGTTGAATAATAGTCTATAGTCTGGATGTAGCCCAGAAAATTAACTTTTCTTTTTCTTTTTTCACGAGACTAGAATTCTAGGTTCTTTTGAACGTGAAGTCATACAATGTTTATATATTGACAACTAACTCAGGTTGTTGTTACTATTGTTTACCATTGTCTGTGTCTGTTAGAAGACATATCCTTTGGTCATATTCCCAAAATTATAACTCAATAGATCAGAAGAGGCTCATGAATTTGCGCATCCCATTGTTCCCAGGCAGTGCAGATGCTGCTGGTCCCTGGCCCACAATGAGTAACACTGATCTAGATCATCTAAACTATAAATCTGACCTAAGAGGAGTTTTGGGATAAAATTAAGTCACTGAAAGTATTCTCAGAATAATTTTTTTCCTTTTGCTTTAGTTGACATGTTAAAAAAGATATACTAAACATTATTTTTAACTTCCACATTTTCAGGAATATATAAAGAGAACAATAACCATAAAAGAAACACAACAAAATAAAGGGACATTCCCATCAAGACTGTTTCCCCTTTCTTGCTTTATATAACAGCATTCATGCCATTATTCCTAATAGATTTTTAAACCTAAGTAACTGCTTTCTCATTCTCTTAGTACCAAGGTTTCTTAAAATGAGCATTTATTAATTAAATTATATGTTTCTGTGCTGGAACTTGAACAAGAATAATCTGGATCATGCTGATTTATAAGAGGCACATATTCTCCATAACAAAAGGATAGAAGTTCTAATACAAAATGGGAAACAGTCCTTTTTTCCCACGTGTATGTGTGCATAATCTAAGTAGCATAGTCCAAGGCTGTGATTATCACTTCTACCTCTCAGAGAATCATTGTCACAGGGTTTTTTGTTTTTGTTTTTAATCCTGGTTTCTACTTCCCCCAAATGGGGCTCAGGGTAAAAATCAGGGATTCATGAACTTGGATGGGAAAAATATATATGGTTCATTAATTTCTAAATGAGAAACAGCAATTACTTTAACTATAAATGTAGGCAGCAGACCATGGAAATATTGCAGTACCTGTTACTTTGACACAAATAATAATCATAGACATTTTCAACATCACATCACAATTGCAGGCATCTGGGATTATCATCTATGTTTATCACTATTTTGAAAATCTGATGATTATCAGAAGTACCTCAAGGTAGAGGTAATATTGCAGAACACACTATTCTTTTATAGGTGTATTTCAAAATATTTTGGTGGCTATATTTCAATATAATTGGGTTCTTTTTTATTTTATTCCTAATTTACACATTCCAAGAAGGTGTCCATAGGTTTAACCAAATTGCACAAGTAGTCTATGACCCTTATATCATTCCTGTTACAAATCAGCACTAAGGGAAGCAATGGTTTGAATTATTCCATCCAGAATAGTTCTCAATTTTGGCCTTTGATGAGTGCCTCTCATATTCAGTGTCTATATTGGAAAGGTGACTATTCAGACAATAGAAAGACACAGGGCTTTCTGAATGAAACTTAGTATGTTGAAAATGTCCTGTTATGTGGTCAATGTGGATCTCTATAAATTGAGTTGACCACAGTATTTATCAGAACAGTTGAAATTAACAGATCAGCTATGTCACACACTGATGTATTTGCTGCATAAACTAAGCTGTTCCAGAAAGTGAAAAAGAAAGATAAAATTAAAATTATTCAAATCATTAGTTAAGTTTCTAATAAAGGTACATAATTATCTGGTAAGACTATGCAGATGTTTGTCGCACTGGTTCATTTCAAATACTGGGAGACCCAAATTTACAACGTGTCTAATCAAACTAACAAAGTGATAGGAAATATTATACATGACTTGCTTAGAAAAAATACAATGGTTATTATAATCACATTGAAATGAAATAATATCAACTCTAGTATTCATAAGAACTTATGATAATTCTCTTTTAAATATGCAGAGACTTTTTAATCAAGCATATGAAAAGCAATAGTGTTATGCTGACAAGAAGAATGTCCTTATTTCTCCAAGGCTAAAAATATCTTCTTATAATAAATAGATATGCAGCCAGAAAAATGTAATCCATTGTAATCACAATAAAAATAAGAGAGAGCAAAAACAAAAGTTGCACTTTCACAACTGCTTAGAATCTTAAAAACGCTTCAGCTTTATATCTTAATGCTAAATCCAAAAAATTAATAAATAAAAAGTCAAGGTTTCTTTATATGCTTATAATAGGAAAAGATATATTTTTATACACTTTCAAATAAATCTACTAAAAGTCAAATACTTCTACTAGTTTTTCTTAAACACCTCCTTTGACGAGAAATAATTATTTTAAACAAGTTAATGTTTGTTTTTTATTTTATTTTTTCATATATTTTTATTGATTTCAAAGAGGGAGAGGGAGAGAGAGATAGAAACATCAATGAAGAGAGGGACTCATTGATCAGCTGCTTCCTGCATGCCCTGTACTATGGATAGAGCCCACAACCTGGGCATGTGCCCTGACTGGGAATTGAACCGGGACCTCCTGGTTCATATAGGTCTATGTTCAACCACTGAGCCATGCCAGCTGGGCAATGTTTGTTTTTTAAATGTTATGTTTGTCTACTCCATTTAATGCTTTTCAACATGCTCATGGAACTGTATGTAAGCTTAGAAAATCATGATATTTATCTCCCTAAATTTCCTATTTAATAAAAACCCTATATACCCTACGCTTCCCTTGTTTCTCAGTCTATTTCAACTCTATAGATTGGTGTCTACTTTCTGCTTGGCCCAACAAATTTTGTTCCCTAGGTTAGGAATGCTTTGCCTAGTTCAGACTGCGGCTGCAACTGCTCCCTTCCCTGTCCCCTTCCCTTGAACACTGGCATTCCATAAGGAATCTGCAAACATGGAGGCATCTAACTCTTCTCTACTTGTCTAGCTGAAACTACTTTTAGACCATCCAACCTATCAGTGTAGATACTGAGACTGCACAAGTTCAATGCATCATAAATTCTCTTATAAGGGTAAGCTACGAAAAATCATATACTGTAAACATACTGCAACTAGATTATGTCTATAAAACTTAAGTTCAAAGAACATTTTTATTGGGAATGCTCATTTCAAATTGACCCTCAGAAACCCTCTTTATTTGGTAAAGTTAGTTAAAACTCAGTTTTTCAGGAATCCAGATTCATAATTGATGTTCAAACTGAAGGACAAGTAAAAATAAAACTCACTTGATTAGCTTGACATTGTGTATGTATTTCATTCTTGTATTGACCATAAGTAGCAAGCCTACTAAGTAAAAAGGTAACAGGATAGTACATAATTAATAAAAATTTCATAGCCGAGTTATCAAAACCCACAATTTACCACCACTTCCACAAATGGATTATATCATTAGTGACTCACAGCAGGCCAGCAGTACAAAACTCTCCAGTGGAATAATCTTGAAATAGCTGAGAAAAACAAGCTGTGAAGCTGAGAAACAGTTTAGCACTTATGCATTCATACTTCACTGCCGCTGCCTTAATAAGACACCCAAGAGCCTGCATTTCAAAGTCAAGGACCTCAGAGTGTCCAAATTATACAAACTAGGTTTGTATCCTATCTGTCTCTTCCAATTATTAACTGTACAGCTTGGGGCAAGTCTCTTAACCTCTCCAAACTGTGTATTTCCCATCTGTGAAATGGGTTATCCTCTGACTTGCCAACTCATGTGCTATTTTGTAGTTCAACTGAGACGTAGTACATAAGACCAGTTTATAGACTGGGAGCATACCAATTTACAATCTAGTTGTTATACATATTAGGTTTCAAGTTATAGAGGAATGGTGGGAGGCAAGTGAAATTGAGGACAAGTTCCAAGAGTAGCAGGTAGTATGAAACCCTTCCCGTTCACACGGCATCACAGGTCACGTCAGTGGTGGGCTCGAGCTGGCCAGGACCAACTCTCAAGAGCTGATCTGTGCATCTAACTCTTCTCTACTTCCCATCCAATGATGCCAAGTGGGTATCTTAAAATCTGTGTGTGTGTTTGAATGTGTATGTATTTGTATGTACTCATATACCCAAACACACATACACACTTATCTTTTAAAATGTATTTCTGTCTCTCTTTACATATTAAAATTCAGAAGTTAACATCAATACCCCCAATTTTATTCTAATACCACAGGGTCCATTCTAGTTTTTCTCTCTCCATGTTTTTCTCTCCCTTTTGGGACAGTAAGAAGTCTGCCCTATTGGATCAAGCCCACTGTATGCATCACCTCAGTCATGTTCCTCACACAAATGAGCTCTGCAGCAAAGCGCATGGCACCACTCCAGCCTTATTTGGCCATCTTCCTCCCTCTACCCATGCTCTGACATGTAGTTCTGGACTACCCTGCCACTCAGCAGCCCTCCTCACCCAACCCAGGCTCCACCATTCTTCCCTGGGTCGGCTCCTAAATGGACAACCTACTCACCCAGCTCCCCATGCCAAACACCTCTCCCCAAGCATTGATGCCAGCACACCCAATTTGGTTTGCAACTACACACTGGCTAGGCCCCTGTGAAATCACTCTTCGTCTCACCCAGGCTCTTAGCATTCTGTTCTGGGAAGTCCTCCTATGAGGATGCCTTTCTCAAGCTCCTCAGGTTCTGACATGCCAGGCCAGGCCACTGCCTATGAGACGGCCATCCCAGACTTGTTTAGGTTCTGATACGCCATGCAAATTCACCTTCCTACATGGACTGTCTCCTCACCCTGCTTGGGCTCTGACGCTCATGGGATTGCCCTCCTAATACTCTACAGGCTCTGACACCTTACGCCACAAATGGGTGCCTTTCTCACCGGCATGGGCTCTGACTCTCCGACGGGCTGACCATGGCCCCCCACTCATGCTCAGCCTACCTAATAGTTTTTGGACTAAAATTTTTAAGACGAAAGGGGGAATGGAAGGAAAGGGAAAAGGGAAAAACCCTTTGCTTTATTTTGAACATGAAGGAAAAGCTTACTCTTGTTGTCACTCTCCAAACCTCAAAGAAGAGGCTGCCTTTTTTAACCTTTCAGACATTTGAACTAACTCCTACAAGTTGCTTAATCATCAAAAGCTTAATCAGTACTAAAATGCCTCTATCAACCTTAGAATACAATTTCTTAAAGTGGTATATGTGTGTGCTGTAGAAACAGATCAATCAATCATGTTATGTTTTCTCATATACAATGTGCTTCCTGAGTTCTTTTCTCTTTTCCTCATCTAGAATGTAAACTCCACAATGGCAGGGAACATGTCTAACTCACATGTGCAATCACAGGATCTGGCACAGATCCTGGGACCTGGTAGGCTCTAAAAATATTTAGTGAACAAGCTAGTTGAGTTCCTTTAGACCCGTGGTCGGCAAACTGCAGCTCGCGAGCCACGTGTGGCTCTTTCGCCCCTTGAATGTGGCTCTTCCACAAAATACCACGTGCGGGCGCGCAGGTAGAGTGCGATTGAAACTTCGTGGCCCATGCGCAGAAGTCGGTTTTCAGCCTGGGCGAGTCTATTTTGAAGAAGTGGCATTAGAACACTCAAGTTGCCAAAGAGCCGCATGTGGCTCGCGAGCCGCCGTTTGCTGACCACAGCTTTAGACCCTTCTTTCAGGACAAATAGAAAGCTATTGTATTTACGCTTGTGAGACTTCAAGAGAAACTGACTACATACCACACTTAGGTCATGGCGTGCAAACTTCTCACAAAGAGCCTTCAATAACAGCCGCCTTGTGCCCAAGATCTCAAGCAAAAAGTGGCTCTGCCCAATACTCCATTGAGCTTACAATCAATAGAAAATTGTCTGCCACCTGCGGAGTTTGACCCAACAATATCCTTTCTAGTCAGGTCTTCTAGTAGCCTTTCTCTTTGTGTAATTTTCTTCTCAGCTTGGAGCCCTGATCTTGGTTTAATTTCACTTTCTCTAGCCAAAAACTACAATCAGTGCCCCTTGGTGATGTTTCTTTTAGACTGCTTCTTCATCTAACAGAAAGATCCAGAATATCTGCTAACTTTGCTCACCGTAAGGAATTATCTAACCATATTCTTTGTAAGACACAAATATTCGATGCATATATTAAAAAGTAAATGAATATTCTTTATTAGAGAGATCCTATCTTTGTCTATCCCCTATATTATCAAAAATAAATGTGAAAATATGGCAGTTGTGTAGCCCCAGCCAAGTTCTCCCAGAAAGCATCTGCCACAGCCAGACTATCATTGAAACATGTGCATCTCATGTATACCTCATGTCTTTCAGCTTCCTGTCTTCTGGGCTTCAGTTTTGTGATACAGTCTATTAAGCACACAGTTGAAGCAATTTACTTCTATTAAAATCACTCACAGCTGAATTGACTCCCAGATAACTGAAACTGTTTATGGAAGACACTAAATGTCTTTTTAAAAGTTATTATGTTATTTTGGAATTGCACATGACACAAAGATTTAACAGTTAAATAGACATGTTCCCACATATACACATTGGTGGTTCTTCCACCAATAAAAATTTTCTTTTAACTTAAATTCCAGTTATATGAAAATGTTTCTCACTCAACTTGTTTTTGTTTGTTTGTTTTCTGATATAGATTATCAATCTTATGATGGAAATCACAAATTTTTCAAAAAAAATACATTTGATTCTGTTATATTGCTCAGCCTTCTTTTCTTAGAACCTGATCCTCTTGGCTGTAGCAAGAGCTTATAACAAAAATATTTGAAAAATGTTCTTCCAAGCGTTATTTGCTGTTGTGTAATTTTCCTTGTCAAAGGCAGTAAACATTAAATGGTCTTATCTCATCCTCGATTGCCTGAATTTTGGGGATGAAATTGTCCAATTTTCCCTTTACTCCCAATGCTAATCTCATCATTATTTATCCTCTACCCTTTGAGTTTTTTTATTTGAAATCGACACCATCTGTCTCAGCCACCCACTTAATCATTCCTGTTGTTCCCACTAGTCCCCACCCCCACCACAAGGCATACCAATTCTGGACTCCCTAAAATGATATCAAAGCAATATTCACATTTCTTTTTATTTTTACTCCAAGGTCCATTTCAATCATCTGGTCTGGAGATGCATTTGACATCAACTTCTAGATGCCTTAAATGCAGACATATCTATTCTAGTTGAATACTTATTAATAGTACAGTATACATTCACTAGACCTTCGGTTTACATTCATTGAACAAAGCACACTGCAGTATTTCCTTTTTTATTGTTATTTTATTTATTTTTTGTTAATCCTCACCCAAGGATATTTTTCCATCATTGATTCTTAGAGAGTGTGGAAGGGAGGGAGGGAGGGAGGGAGGGAGGGAGGGAGAAAGAGAGAGAGAGAGAGAGAGAGAGAGAGAGAGAGAGAGAGAGAGAGGAACATGGATGTGAGCGGACACATCTATTGATTGTCTCCTACACACACCCTGACTGGGGCCAGGGTTTGAGTCTGCAACCGAGGAACATGCCCTTGACTGGAATCGAACCCAGTACCCTTCAGTCCAAGGATTTGATTCACTGAGCCACACTGGCTAGAACCACACTGCAGCATTTCATAGATATTTATGCTTTCCCTTTATAATCTTAATCTTTTTCCTTGCTCTGTACATATTACAGTGTCCTCTGTCCTCTCAACGAACTCAAATAAGGAACATCAGGAAGAGCACAACTATAGAGTCAGAGAGTCTTGTACAAATTCTGGTTTTGCAACTTATATATTGTCTAATAACAGATAAATGTGAAAATGTAAAATGAAATAAAAATATTCTCTTTATTAGTATTTCATTCAACAAGTGTCAAAACTGAGGCCAGCTAGTGTTAAGTAACCCAAGTTCTAAAAGAAACTACTGGAAAAACAGCAAAACTGATACTGTGACTGTGAATCTCTGTCACCCAAAATCCAGCTTCAATGAAAGAAGAACAGGAAATTGAAGAGGAGTTCAATGAAATAAGGGAATTCAAAGGCATTGGGTATATGGTGGTATTTCCTACCTCTGCGGCAAGGGAGAAAAGTACTGCTCACTTATCAAGCCAAATGACAGAATTCTTAACTCATTCTCAGAGACTGTGACTGTCTTTCAAAGATCAGAATCACCTTTTATGCATGGATGTTTATTGGCTCTAAGACTGGAACCTGAAGTGATGCTTTGGGCCATAACAGAATGCAATGAAAAAGTACTTGGGGAGCTGTGATTTCCTTGGTGCAAGGCAGGAGGCATCCTAGAGAATCCATAAGGTCTTGCGGGGGAGTGGGGGTGCGGGGAGCAGTGAAGAAGTACATTTGTACCTTTTCATGTGGCATGGCACCATGAGTTTCTAAGGGCAAGTGGACATAGTAAGAGGTAGCTGTACTCAAGTCCTCTCAATGGGTCTGTGTTCTGTAGAGCTGTCTGTCTGCTGTGTTCTGTAGAGCTGTCTGTCTGCTGTGTTCTGTAGAGCTGTCTGCTGTGTTCTGTAGAGCTCTCAGTGGGACCCAGAAGCAAATGCTTGGGTGGTTAGTTGCCTGAAGCAGGAACTGAGCTACAGAGACTGAAAGAAATCAGCTACGAGTCTTTGGTCCCTGTTAGCAATTGATAGTGAAGAAGCCTCCAAAACGCCCATCACTCAAAATGAAAACCTGGATGCCTGCCACACTGGAGAGTATGATGATCACACAGTAATAGCCAAAATTTAGGCTGCACCATTTACTATTTGAAAATGAGTCTGCTAGCTTAAAATGGCTAGAAAACTGCAGATAAGTCATCCAAAGCCTGGAAAGGAAGATCTGGCAGCAAGTTCAGAATAAATTACAGGAAAAAGCCATTTCTAATAGTTCATCCACCACCACCCCCAAGTGTCTTTTTTACCTCAGGTTCCTTAATTATAGAATGAGAGTAATGCCATTTATTTTTTAAACCTAATTTGAGTCTTGGAGAGGAGGAAGACAGTTTGAGCATGTATAAGCACCTAACATAGTGAGTTGTATCTGGTTGTTTCTTAATAAATGGAAGCTAAGGATCCCCCAACTCTAAATTTAACATTTTGTTTGTCCTCTCTTAGGTATCACTAAATACCAACTACTTCAATTTTGCTCTGTTCTTTTACAAAGCACACTATAATAATTCCCAACATTGAACTAATTCCAATTTCCATTTTCCTTACTCTGCTCCTGGCTAGACTGCATTGCTGGGGGAAAAAAGAAAAAGATAACAGAAATGCTAACTCAGCTCAATTAAAATCCACACTTCTTTCACCATGTCAGTATCCCTCTGAAAATCCATAACAGCTCTCTTTTTATTACAAAATCAAGTCAAGCTTTCCTGCCTGTCACATCCTCTGTATACTAACAATATATCTCATTATTCATTAATTTATAATTCATTCAACAAATATTTATTGAGTATCCACCATATAGCAAAAATTCTTCTAGGAACAAGGGAAAAAACAGAGAATAAGACACAGAAAGAACTCTACATTCAATAAACTTATGTTCTAGGGGAGGAAGCAGATAACAAAGAAGATGCATAAGTAAAACCATTCTTCTTTAGGTAGACAGTAGTATAAAGGAGAGAGAGAGAGAGAGAGAGAGAACATGTCATTAATGAGTGTAATTTTATGTAAAGTAGTCAGGGAAGACCTCAGAGAGTAGGTGACATTTGAGTAAATACCATGAAGGAAAGGGAACAAACCATGTGTATATTCAATCCAAAAGCCCTGAAGTGATAGTATTCTTGGTGTGCTTCCGTGTTCACACCTGGAACTGAATAAGAAAGTGGATGAGCACTTAGGCAGAGTGTGGGAGAAGTAATGGAAAGACAGATCCTGTAGACCAGTGGTTCTCAACGTTTCTAATGCCGTGACCCTTTAATACAGTTCCTCATCTTGTGGTGACCCCCAACCATAAAATTATTTTCGTTGCTACTTCATAACTGTAATTTTGCTACTGTTAATGAATCGTAATGTAAATATCTGTGTTTTCCGATGGTCTGAGGCTCTATAGCAGCGGTTCTGTGAAGACAATCAGAAAACACAGATATTTACATTACAATTCA
The DNA here is from genome assembly GCF_951640355.1 of Cnephaeus nilssonii. Classification (NCBI taxonomy): domain Eukaryota; kingdom Metazoa; phylum Chordata; class Mammalia; order Chiroptera; family Vespertilionidae; genus Cnephaeus; species Cnephaeus nilssonii. The sequence continues at coordinate 59,788,746 of NC_137081.1, forward strand.
TTAACAGTAGCAAAATTACAGTTATGAAGTAGCAACGAAAATAATTTTATGGTTGGGGATCAACACAACATGCGGAACTGTATTAAAGGGTCGCGGCATTAGAAAGGTTGAGAACCACTGCTGTAGACTCTTGTAGGTGACTGAAAGGATTTTGGCTTTTACACTAAAGGAGATGCAAAGCACTGAGGAGATTTAAGAAAAGTAGTAGCACAAACTGACATATTTTAATAGGATCACTGACTTATTTTGATCAAATACTGTAAGGTACCAAAGGAAAAGTGGACATGGTTACTACAATAACTCAGGTGAAAACTATTGATAGCTTGGATTATGATGATAGCAGTGGATGGGAAGGGCTAATATTTTAAATTTGCTGATGTGTCAGATGTGAGTTGCAAGAGAAAAAGAGTGCTTAAATGAGACACCAAGATTTGGTATCACAACTGGGAGAATGGAGCTTCCATTTCCTAAGATAATGAACCCCATGGAAATAGGAGGTTTCATGGGTACTATCAGGTGCTAAGTTTTGGACATGTTAAGTTTCAAATAAATATTAGACATTTAAGTGAAGATATCAAGAACCCTGTTGGATGATCAATTCTGAATGTTCAGGAAAAGTCTAGACTAGAATTTGAGATGATATTTAAAATTAAGAGACTACATGAAATTACCAAAAGAGTAGTTGCTGACAGAAAATACACCAGCTCCAAGGACTTACTCTTGGGACATACCTACATTTAGAGGTTAGGGAAAATAAAAGACTCCAAAAAATAACAGAAGAAATGTGCATGGAGATATGAGAAAATTAGTACAACATAGTGACTTGAAAGCCAAGTGAAAAATTTGTTTTAAAAAAAGAGAGAGAGCCCTAGCTGGTTTGGCTCAGTGGATAGAGCATTGGTCCTCCGAATGAAGGGTCCCAGGTTCAATTTTGGTCAAGGGCATATGCCTGGAAAAAATTAATGGGAAATATCCTCAGGTATGAGGATTAACCAAAAAATCAACTGTGTCAAATTATGTTGATAGCTCAAGAAAAACGAGGACTGCTGAGAATGCACAATTAAACTGAGAAACATAGGGATCATTCGTGTCTTTGGCAAGAGCAGTTTTATAGGATTAAAGTTAACCAAAGTGGATTTAGGACAAAATGGAGGAGGGGTGTTGTTCAAGATAGTGAGTATGCTAGCCAGTTCTTTCAAAAATATTTTGAATAAGAAGAGAAGAGAAATGGAGATGTCTGTAAGGAGAGGTGTTATTTAAAGAGGTGTTTTGTTTACATGTTTGTTTTTAAGGGAGAATAAACACACATTTACATGCTGTTAGTGAGAATCCAAGAGAGAAAAGAATTGATGTCTGAAAAGGTAGGCAGAACTGCTGGAACAATGTGCTTGAGTAATATATGCATGCATATAAGCCTAACCAATGGACACAGACAACAGGGGGGTGAGGGCATGAGTTAGGGGGATGGGGGGTAATGGGGGGATAAGGACACATATGTAATACCTCAATCAATAAAAAAATTTAAAAAAAGAGGGTATGGTATCTGGTGAAGGATAGAAGGGCTGGTTGTGATTAGAAGTATGGACAATGCATTAGTGGTAATGTGAGGGAAGGTAGACTATAAAGCTACAAATGCGAGTAAGGCAGTAGATGTGATGGTAGGACTAGTGGAGATTTTCTTCTATTTTCCTCAATAAAATAGAAAGTAAGAGTATAAGCTGACAGTGAAGATTAAAGCGGTATGAGGGAACTGTTATAATTGTGAAATAATAATTTACAAAGTGGAAGTGAAAGTAGATAAGGGAAAGGTCACATAATGATGGACAACATTAGGCTCCTTCTTGAGGGTAGTGACTGTATGAGTCAGCACAGTCAGCATGATTATATGAACAGTCAGCAAAATAAGCTCACTATTATTCTAGATGAGTCTCAATGGACCATATAATCATCCTATATTGTGTCTCTTATCTCTTCCTCCCATTTGGAATCTCTGTGTTCTTACGTTCCACATAATTATTCAAGGGCTAACCCATGGGTCAAGTTTTCTATGAAGCTCTTGGTAACATAACTTTCTAGCCTATCTTTTCCCTATTACATTCACATGTTGGGATTATAGTGCCTGGATTCAAATATCAGCAGCATGACCTTGGTGAAGTTCCTTAATCTCTTGAGTGTTTTTCCTAATTCATAAAACAAATGCAACAAAACATAGGATATTCTCTTGTTGAGAATTCCATGAGATAATACAGGTAAACTCCTTAATGCAATGCCTGCTCTGCAGTAAAAAGTTCAAAAAATATTAACTATTAGCTACATTTATTATTAGAGAATGTATATATTATTATGGGATGATATTTTCCTAATCACTATGTTATGTAAAATCATCAAGATAGGAACTGTGTGCTATATTTGTTTTTTTAGTTTCTCACAAAACTGCTGGTCAGAAAGGAGACCCTAGATGAATATTTATGAAATTGAATTTTACTTATTAACTTCCATTGTAAAATTCAAATTTATCTTACATAGTATGGATGATAAAGTAATTACTTTATACTGGATCTTTCCTTGAATTTCATACAACACCATCTTAAAATAATAACCTTCTTAAAAATTATAACCACACAGCTTTGTATGACTTTTTAGTGAAAATGTCTCTCTTATCTATACAGTATCATTATTTCAAAAGGAAAAGACATAAAAGGAACAGAAATAATGCCTTTCCTGAGGGAAAAAATAAAGCATACTACATTAAATGCTGTAGGTAAAATATAATTTTCCACACATATGTCTATCCTAAAATTATAATCACTCATACATTTCATAAATTTCAAGATGGACTTGGAGTGTACTTGATAAAATTTATTTATTTTTGTTTGCAATATGTTTAATGTGACAAACGTACATAGCAATGTTAAGACATTAAATATAAAATTCAAAGACCAATCACAGATTTTTTCATTATAAAGCAATTATCATTCAGAAATTATACTGATTTCTAAAGGAGACACTGAAAAGTCATGAAATATTAATTACAATATACAATGAGAATTTTTAGACATATGCCAACATCTCCCATGTCAATAAAATAATGTCTTACTGACCCGGGTATATTAACTATGAAAGCAAATTCTTCCTCAGCAAAATCACATTGTAAGTTGGTATTAGAACAATTTAACCTTCCCTAATGCACTGATATGTGTACAGAAAACATCTGTCATTGGAAAAAATAGTGAGCAAGAATTTCATACAGAAGACAAATGAAATTCTTTTATATGGTAAGTTAGATTTTTAGATTTCTTTTATATGGTAAGTTAAAAAAAAACTACACATTTTAACCACGAAATCTACTTTTAAGGGGTAATTTTCAAAACAAAAGAATCACATTAAAAAAAAATCATAGTTTGTTCAAATATGCTAACAATGCACACATAAATGTAGCATTGATTTCATAAAGAAGAAATGTAAAATGGGAATTTTAATTGGATTTCTGATATTGGTTCCACATCTTTTCCTCTTAATTTGAGAATTACTACAAATTTCATATGCTGGCAAAAACTTTGCCTATAAACATAACAATAGTTTCTACAATATTTTGATTTATCTAATGTGCACATGTGTGGAATGAATTTCCCTACCCAATTAAAAGTGTACGTAGGTATGTTTCTGTGTGTGTGTAATTACAGGAGCACTTACATTTTGTAGGTGTTTGGTGACTGTGACACCACAGACCCAAACAGGTTTTAGACCCACACACTGAGCCGCAAAAGGAAATGGTAAACCACTACTGCTTTTTCTTTTCTTGTTCTCTTTCTTCTTTGTTTTGTGTTACCTTGAAAACTCTAGGATAAACAGTCCAAAATGAAACAAGCTAGTGCTGAGATGAGACGCCCAGGTTGGAAAGCACTCAGTTACTGGGGAAGAGCAGAGAACAAGTACAAATGACATTGTTGCCAATGATGTAACTAGACCAAAGTCAGAAAGATGACCGGCAGCTGATGTGCACAAAGGATGATGCTGCAAAACACATACAATTGGAACATGGGACATAGGAAGCATGAATCAAGGTAAACTGTTAATTATAAAGCAAGAAATGGAACGTCTAAATATTGTAGTGCTTGGTGTCAGTGAACTAAAATGGACTGGAATGGAACATTTACAGTCTGACACCTACAAAGGGTTCTACTTGGGAAATGGCAAACTTAGAGGAAGTGAAGTGGCTCTAACGCTGAAGTAGGATGTAACACCGGCAGTCAGGGGCTACAAGGTCAGACTGAATTATATAAATCAGACTTTTAGGGAAACCTGTTAACATAACCATTATTCAAGTCTATGCACCCACTACAGAGGCAGAAGATGAAATTGAAAGCTTTTGTGCAAGTATCCAAGAAGAAATTGGTCACACACCAGAACAAGACATTCTGGTAACTACAGGTGACTAGAACACACAAGTAGGAAATAAACCAGAATTGAATGTCACTGGAAAATTTGGACTAGGGGTTAGAAACGAAGCAGATCAGCTCATGGATTTCTACAAAGCCAACAAGTTGTCCATCACAAACACATGCTTCAAACAATCAAACAGACTACTGTATACATGGATGTCACCAGATGGCCTATATAGAAACCAAATAGACTCTGTAATTGGAAGCAGGTGATGGAGAAGCTATATTCCCTCTGAAAAAATAGGCCAGGAGCAGATTGTGGCACTGAACATGAAACTGTGAATGTCAAACATGAGAGTAAAGCTGAAGAAGAGCACTAAAAGAATCACAGCACCAAAATATAATGTCCTGTAAATAAGATTCCTGATGGATTTAAAGTCCACATAAAAAATAGATTTGCACTGTTAAACTGAATTGAGCAGCAACCAGAAGAACTGAACTGTGAACTTAAAACAGAAATAATATTAGGAATGAATGCAAAAAGATAATGCCATAAATAAAAAGGAAGGAAAAAAACTAGATCTATGACAAAAGAAACACTAAAAATTGTTAAAAGAGAGGTGAGCCATGGCTGGTTTGGCTCAGTCGATAGAGAGTCGGCCTGTGAACTGAAGGGTCCCAGGTTCGATTCCGGTCAAGGGCATGTACCTTGGTTGCGGGCACATCCCCAGTAGTGGGTGTGCAGGAGGCAGCTGATTGATGTTTCTCTCTCATCGATGTTTCTAACTCTCTATCCATCTCCCTTCCTCTCTGTAAAAATCAATAAAATACATTTTTAAAAAATATAAAAAAATAGCAGACAGGTGAGAGGCAAAAGTTAAACATGACAAAATCAGGGTTAGTATCCTGAACATAGGCTTTCAACAACTATCACATAGAGATAAAGAGAACTATCACAGCAGTCAATGCAAGGAGATAGAAGATAACGCCAAAAAAGGAAAGTCAAGAGCTCTCTACCAAAACAAAGATGGAAAACAAAACAAAGGCCTCCATACTAGAAATGTTTGACATACATACGGATCTTCAAGAAAGGAGATGCCAAGGAGTGCAGTGACTATAGGACCATCGCTCTAATGTCCCAAGCAAGTCAAGTGATGCTTAAGGTGATCCAACAAAGGCTCCTACTGTATATGGAGCAAGAAATGCCAGATGTTCAATTCAGAAAATTAAGGGGCATTTGAGATCTAATTGAAAGCCTTCATTAGATATTGGAGTGCTCTGAAGAATTTTAGAAGTTCAGTCTAGGTTTACAGTCCGTAAACCCTTTGCCTGCATGAATTGTAAAAAGCTATGGGTTGCTCTGGAAAAAAATTTGTGCCTCAGCACTTGGTTATCCTGATGCTTAACCTGTGTTGTGGACAAAAAGCCAGTCAGGACAGAATATGAAAAGACAGAACAGTTTCCTGTAGACCAAGTTGTCAGACAAGGGTGAATTTTATCTCCCTACTTATTTAAGCTGCATGCAGAACATATCATGGGAAAAACTGGGCTAGACTCAGAGGAATGAGGAGTGAAAATTGGTCGAAGAAATATCAGTAACTTAAGATATATAGATGATACCATCTTACTGGAAGAAAGTAGCAACAACTTGAAACAAGAACCTCAGGGAGAAGGCAGGGGAGGGTGGGTGGGAAGAGATCAACAAATGAACTTTTGTGCATATATGCATAACCTGTGAACATGGGCAATTAGGTGGTGAGGGCGTGGCGGGAGTGGGGGAGATGGGAGAAGGCTGGGAGAGGTTAATGGGGTGAAAAGGAGGATCTACGTAATACTTTCAACAATAAAGATAAAATAAAATAACAATGAAAGAAGAAAGTGCCATTTGTACATCTAAAAGTCAAACCCGTAGCTACAGAAGAAAAACACTTTAATACAGACAATGAGGACATTGAAATTGTTAAAGATTTTGCTTACCTGGGTTCAGTCATCAATCCAAATGGGCACTGCAGCCAAGAAATCACGAGAAGGCTGAGACGTCAAAGGATATCAATGGGAGAATTAGGAAAGATAATCAAAAGCAAAGAGGTGTCACTGGAGACCAAGGCTAAGATCATCCACACCTTTGTATTCCCCCAAATGATGTGCAAATGTGAAAAGCTGAACAGTGAATAAGGCTAATATATATATAAAAGATTCATTTGAAATAAGGTACTGGGGAGAGTTCTATGGAGAGTTCCTGGACTATTAGAAAGATGAACAAGGTCCTAAAGTCAATTAAACCTGCATATTGCTGGAGGGGAAAATGGCAAAACTGAAGCTGCTCTACTTGGGGCACATCATGAGAAGGCCATGTTCTTTTAAAAAGACAACAATGCTGGGGAAAATGGAAGGCAGCAGGAAAAGAGGAAGACCGACTATGAGATGGATTGACTTCATAAAAGAAGCCATTGGCATCAGTCTACAGGAGCTGAGCAGGGCTCTTAAGGACAAGAAATTGTGGACATCACTCACTGAGAAGGTCGCCCAGAGTTGGAGCCAACTCAATGGCACATAACACAGACACAGTGTGTGTGTGTGTGTGTGTGTGTGTGTGTGTGTGTGTGTGTGTGTAAAACAGCAATACCAACAAAAACCTAGAAACCCAAATTTGAAACATTAGAGTCATCTTTTGATTCCTTTGTTTTTTGTTTTCTCTTCCCTTATAGCTTGTCAGTCACCAAGTCTAAAGTATCATTTCAAAATATTATTTTAAAAAATTTATTGACCCTAGAAAGAGAGAAAAGGACACAGAGGGAGAGAGAAACATTGATTTGTTGTTACACTCATCCATGTACTCACTGGTTGATTCTTGTATGTACCCCAATCAGCAATTGAACCTTCCACCTTCACTATGGGGACGATGCTCCAACCAACTGAGCTACCCAGCCAGGGTTCAAAATATTCTTGAGATCATTACTACTTATAGTTCCTTCCCCTCCCCTTTACTTGTTTCAGATTTAAAACACACACACACACACACACACACACACACAGAGATACAATTGCAAATTATCTCATGCCCATACCTCCTGAAGCTACCCTGAATTTTTATTCATCTTTTCCCCTTCATTTTAACTTATTACTACTCATTGCTTTATATTTCTAAGAAAACTATCCCAGACAATTTCTAACCTAATTACATGTATGTGATGATAACAGCCCAAAGGGAATCCTATTAAATTTAGGTTTCCCTTTCTTATAATGTCTGCTATATAAAACTGCTTGCATATCTCTTCATAAATATAATTTCTTTCATGGCATATTTCTGCTCCAACACCTCCTAGCTGCTTATCATGACATGTCTAAGCAGAGGCAGAAGCCCTGATTTAAGATTCTTCATCCTCCTCCCTAGGCCTATGATTCCAAATGGCTACTTACCACTTTTCATGCTGGTTGGACTGTGTCCTGATCAGGACTCATATACTTTCTGCCTAAATTATATTACCCTTTTTATTCCTCAATTATCCAAAATTTATGCACTGAAAGATGGTTTATTAAATTTTTTTACAAAAAATTCTTTATGTTCTATCACATTTTATTGATAAAGGTCTGGTTTTTAATGAAAATTTAACAAAATAAATATTTCTGCCCCAAATTACATAAAACAAAATATAGTAAACCAAAACAAAAAACAGAAATATAATGAAACATTAATAGCCATAATAGTAGGTAAATATAAAACTCCTTTAGTAAAAAATAACTCATGTAATAAATATTTAAACATAAATATGACTACCATAGTACATTTAGAAAATAAAGACTAATTTCTATGCTTTCTCATTTAAAATTTGCTAAACAAAAGAAAAAAAAAGGTATTTGTTCAACTTGAATATATAAACTCTTAAGAGTATAAATGAAATAATAGCCATTATTACATACCCAAGTTTACCTATAATCCATGTTATTAACAAGTAGTTTCACTGTCTCTGCTACAACCAGAACTGGCTTGTTCCTCCCTATGCTTTTCTTCCTGTCCAGAAAAATGTTTCCTGTGTAAGCCTGGTTCCATATACAAACACCCTAAAAAGCCTACCTTCAAATAGACCCTCTTATAAAACTTTTCCTTTATCTCACCTCTACATGATGGTAATTTTAAACTCCCACTTCTATGTACTATAATTTTTAGTTATTTTCTGTATTACATGCATAATGATCTGTGATGAAGAATTGTTTCCCTCAGTTTTCATGGATACACAATTAGATCTTCATAAGTGCAAATACATCTAATAAAAGAGTAATATGCAAATTGACTATAGCTCAGCTACACCCACAAGCCACGCCCACAAGCCAATCAGGAGCGAGTATGCAAATTAACCCAACCAAGATGGCTGTGGCCATGGAGAGAGCAGGAGGCTTGGGTTTCCCCGGCAATGGAGGAAGCCAAGCTTTCTGCCTGCCCTGGCCTGCCTTGGCCTCTGCTTAAGGCTGCAAAGTTTCAATTATAGAAGATAAATAAATCCCAACAAAAATGGCTGTGGCCACGGAGTGAGCAGGAGGCTTGGCTCTGCTTAAGGCTACAAAGTTTCAATTACAGAAGATAAATAAATCCCAGAAACCAGGGCCTCTGCTTGGGTCGCCAGGGGCATGGCCAGCCTGCAAACCATGACAGGCCCCTCGCCAAGGCCGCACCATGCCCCAAGGGAACCCTGACCCTGATCCAGGACACCCTTCAGGGCAAACCAGCCGACCCCCACCCATTTACCAGGCCTCTATCCTATCTAATCCTATCTAATAAAAGAATAACATGCAAATTGACCATCACTCCAACACACAAGTTGGCTGCCCCCATGTGGTCAAAGATTACTGCCCCCATGTGGACACAAGATGGCCATCACAAGATAGCCAGCAGGGGAGGGCAGTTGGGAGGGACCAGGTCTGCAAGGAAGGGCAGTTGTGGGTGATCAGGCCAGCAGGGGAGGGCAGTTGGGAGAGACGAGACCAGGCCTGAAAGGGAGGGCAGTTGGGGGCGAACAAGCCTGCAGGGAAGGGCAGTTGGGGGGGGGGGGACCCAGGCCTGTGGGAGAGAGCAATTGGGGAGGGACCAGGCCTGTAGGGGAGGGCAGTTAGGGGTGACCAGGCCTGCAGGGGAGGGCAGTTAGGGGCAAACAGGCTGGCAGGGGAGCAGTTAGGCATCAATCAGGCTGGCAGGGGAGTGGTTAGGAAGTGATCAGGCTGGCAGACAGAAGTGATTAGGGGCAATCAGGAAGGCAGGCAGGTGAGCAGTTGGAAGCCAGCAGTCCTGGATTGTGAGAGCGATGTCTGACTGCCCGTTTAGGCCCGATCCCGGATCCGGGATCGGGCCTAAACGGGCAGTCAGACATCCCTCGAGGGGTCCCAGATTGGAGAGGGTGCAGGCTGGGCTGAGGGACACACCCACTCTGCATGAATTTCGTGCACCGGTCCTCTAGTAAAATAATAAAAGATTTCTGTTTTATAAAGTGATGAGGATATAAATGACAGCTGAAAGTTTTATTGGCAGTTCCTGGAAGGAGGTATCATTCATTTAAAAAAATTCAAAGAACAAATTTGGAAGTCTCACACACTGCCTGAATTCAAAACTTATTACAGTTACAATACCAGATTTCAAGCTGTATTACAAAGCCACTGTTCTCAAAACAAGCCTGGTACTGGCACAAGAACAGACATATAGACCAATGGAATAGAATAGAGAACCCAGATTTTGATACAAACCACTATGCTCAATTAATTTTTGACAAAGGAGGCATGAACATACAATGGAGTCAAGACAGTGTCTTCAATAAATGGTGTTGGGAAAATTGGACAGATACATGCAAAAAAATGAAACTAGACCACCAACTTATACCATACACAAAAATAAACTCAAAATGGATAAAGGACTTAAACATAAGACAGGAAACCATAAAAATACTAGAGGAATCCACAGGCAGAGAAATCTCAGACATATGCCAAGCAATTTCTTCACTGATACAGTTCCTAGGGCAATGGAAACTAAAGAGAAAATAAACAAATGTGACTATATCAAAATAAAAAGCTTTTGGACAGTGAAAGAAACCATCAACAAAACAACAAGAAAGCCCACTCTATGGGAGACCATATTTGTAAATGTTATCACTTATAAAGGTTTAATCTCCAACATCTACAGAGAACTTATACAACTTAACAAAAGGAAGATAAATTATCCAATAAAAAAATGGGCAACGGACCTAAATAGAATCTTTATGAAAGAAGACAGAAGGAAGGCCAAGAGATATATGAAAACATGCTCAAGGTCACTACTTATCCGAGAGGTGCAAATCAAAACGACGATGCGGTGCCATCTCACACCTGTCAGAATGACTATTATCAACAAATCAACAAACGACAAGTGCTGGTGAGGATGCGGAGAAAAAGGAACCCTCGTGCACTGCTGGTGGGAATGCAGACTGGTGCAGCCACTGTGGATAACAGTATGGAGTTTCCTCAAAAAACTAAAAATGGAACTCCCATTTGACCCAGTAATCCCACTTCTAGTAATATATCCTAAGAAACTGGAAACACCAATAAGAAAGGATATATGCACCCCTATGTTCATAGCAGCACAATTCACCATAGCAAAGATTTGGAAACAGCCTAAATGCCCATCAGCAGATGAGTGGATTAGAAAACTATGGTACATCTACACAATAGAATACTAAGCTGCTATAAAAAAGAAGGAATTCTTACCATTTGCAGCAGCATGGATGGACCTGGAGAGCATTATGTTAAGTGAAATAAGCCAGGCAATGGAAGAAAAATACCACATGATCTCACTCATTGATGGAAAATAAAGAACATTATAACCTGATGAACAAAAAGATAGATACAGAGGCAGTGAAGCACTGAACAGACGGTCAAATTACAGCGGGAAGGCAGGGGAGTGTTGGGGAGGCGGGGAAAGAGATCAACCAAAGGACTTGTATGCATACATATAAACACAACAAATGGACACAAGACACTGTGGGGGTGGGATGAGGGCATGCGACAGGAGGTAGGGGAGGCTGGGGGAAGGTCAATGGGGGAAAAAAAGGAGATATATGTACTACTACATGTAATACTTTAAACAATAAAAAAAATAAGAAAAAAACCAGTCTGGTACTCCCATAAAAACATATAAGATCAACTGAATAGAGTTTCCAGAAGTAACCCTTACATATACAGTCAAATGATTCGCAACAAGGGTGCCAAGACTATACAATTAGATAATTTCTTTCTGAGAAATACTGTTGATAAAAATGAATATCCACATTAAAAAATGAAGTCTGACTCTTACCTTAGATCATATACAAAAATAAACTCAAAATAGATCAAAGGCCTAAACATAGGAAGTAAAACTATAAATATTTTATTTAAAAAAATAGGAGAAAAACTCCATGACATTAAGTTTGGCAACAATTTCTTGGATGTGACACAAAAAGCACAGGAAAAAGAAGTAAAAATAGATAAACTGAGGGATTTAAAATCAATCTATAGCCCTGGCTGGTGTGGCTCAATTAGTTGGGTATCATCCCATGCACCAAAAGGTTGCTGGTTCAATTCCTAGTCATGACATATTTCCAGGTTGTAAATTCGATTCCAGTAGGGGGTGTACAGGAGGCAGCTGATCAATGTTTTACTCTCACATTGATATCTCTCTCTCCCTCTCCTCCCTCTCTCTCTAAAAATCAATAATAATAAATAAATAAATAAATAAATAAATAAATGCTTTAAAATCTATCTATCTATATAAAAGCCTAAGCGATCAAATGACCAAACGATGGGTCGACCAGTCGACCAGTCGCTATGAGGTGCACTGACCACCAGGGGGCAGACACTCAATGCAGGAGCTGCCCCCTGGTGGTCAGTGTGCTCCCACAGCCAACCTCCCACAGCCAGCCAGCCAACCACCCACGGTCCCTCCCCCTGGCCAGCTGTCCCTGCTTGCCTGATTGGGACTGAGCGAGATGGCCCTGATTGCCAGCCAGGCCAAGGGACCCCACCTATGCACAAATTCATGCACTGGGCCTCTAGTAAATAAATAAAACCAACCTACAGAATGGAAGAAAATATTTGCAAACCATGTATCTGATAAGGGGTTGATATTCAGAATATACAAAGAACTTCTACAATTTAACAAGTAAAACAAAATCTAATTAAAGCATGGGCAAAGGGCTTGATTAGACATTTTTTCCAAAGAAGATATACAAATAGCATAAAACAACATGAAATGATGTTCAACATCACTAATCATGCAAACTAAAAATACTGCAAGATACTACCTTATACCTATTAGGATGGCTACTATTAAAACACACACACAGAGAAAATAAAAAATGTGTCCACAAGGATGTGAAGAAACTGGAACTCTTGTGCCCTGTAATGTAAAATAGTACAGCCACTATGGAAAACAGGATGGTGCTTCCTCAAATTATTAAAAACAGCAATAGCATATGATCCAGCAATTCCACTTCTGGATATACACTCAAAAGAATTGAAAACTGGGTCTCAAAAAGATATTTGTGAAAACATGTTTATAGTAGTATCATTCACAGTAGCCAAAAGGTGAAAGAAACACAAGTGACTGTCAATGGACGATTGTATCAACAAAAGTGATATATTCACATGATGGAATATTATTCAGCCTTAAAATGTTGGGACATATGCTACAACTAAGCCAGTCACAAAAAGACAAACACTGTATATTTCACTTATATGACATACCAAGAGTAATCAAATTCAAAGACAGAAATTAGAATGGTGGTTGCCAGGGGCTAAGGGTAGGAAGGAATATGGAGTTGTTGTTTAATAGATTTGGTGAAAGAGTTCTGAAGATTGTTTGCACAATAATATGGATACACCTGTAGGGGAGGGGAGAAAACCTTTTCTCTACCCTCTTTGGTTTTGTGCCTGGAGCCTGCAAATTAAACTGTCAAAAGAAAAAGTAACAGGAGAAGAGGTATACAGATTTTATTTGATGTTAATACTTTGAAGACCTTCATAGAAAATAAATTAATACCCAAAGAAGTGGTTAAACTCCAGTGCTTAGATATCATTTTAATGAAGGGTGATAAATCGTGGAGAAGTGACAATACAGAAAACGGTGTCTGGGCTTCTAGGAGTAGTAAAATGAGGAAAGGCTAATATATGAGAAAACTAATAGAAGATAAGGTTTAATTTATGCAGAGTCATCTCAGCACCTTATTTGCCTCTAGTGATAAAGGTTGTTGTTCCCCTCCTGGTTCAAGAAAGAGGAATAACTTTACCAGGTTAATTTATGCTTTGCCTTTAGATATTGAGGGAGGGAGAGAAGAGACCTTTACTCATGTCTGCTTTTTCTCGGTTGCCTTCAGTTCAAAATTATATGTATGTCAAAGTGGCATATTTGGGGGTGGCATATTCCGATCACCTTCATACTTAACACTACTAAACTGTATAAAGATAGTTAAGATAATAATTTGTTTTGTATATTTACCACAATTTTAAAAATTCTAAGTAATAGTGTAAATGGAGTTATGCAACATTCTTTCTGCATACAGTAGTATACAAATATATAACATACCTAGTAATGTTTTACTCAACTTCCTTATTTGAAAGAAAAATTATAGTATAACAGTATCCCCAACATAATAGTAATAGTACCTATCATCTCCATCTTCTTCAAATATATATGTATATATATGTACATATATATACATATATATGTTTATATGCATACATAAACACACATGTACACACATTTTTACACAGTACTTTCAATTTGGGTAGTAAAATTAATTCTACACATGAGCATCAATCAAAGTATTATAGAAATTATCTTCATAGGAAAAATTTTTGTCAACATATAAAAGTTGTAGTAATTCTCAAATTAAAAAGAAAAGATGTGGAACAGAGATCAGAAAGCCAATTAATATTTTCATTTTCAATTTCTCCTTTGTGCAATCAATATTACTTTGATCGCATTTTAATTCATGAGAAAGGCAATCCATGTAAATGAACAGGTACACTTATGAAATTGAGCAGAGAAAAATGTATCCTATGGTTTATTTCTATTTTATGTGGTAAATAAGCTCTTTGCTATTGAGGGAAACTTAATCAGAATTTGTATGCTACTGCTCCTCTCCCACAATAATGCAAGACTACTAGTGTTTTTTTCTCCTTATCAGCTTGCAAGTATGCATACATAAGAAGCCGTTATTTGGTCTACAAAATAAATAGCTAAAATAAATTTCCTATTTTCTCATTTTTCCCTGATGAAATAGATTTAAATGCCAGCTGAATTATAACCTTCAAATAACTCAGTACAAGAACTTGAGGTGCTATTAAATGTCTGAATACAAGTAAATGCTAAGGAACCTTAACATTTTGCTTTAATTTTTAATTCCCCATAACTTTTTCAAATAAATATTCACCCCATAAATATTTGTAATTTCTTAATTTAGAAAATTGAAGACTAAAGGGAGAAGCCGCTTGCTTAAAAAGTTACTGTGGTTAGTCCAAAAACAGAGCCCAAGGCATAAGAAAATTCCACATAATAATAATAAATAATAATAATAATAATAAATATAAATTTCTCCAGAAACTCAGCCCAATCTTATTCTTACTTTGTCATTTTTGCAATTATTGCTTTGTTCATACAATACTATAGTTAGTGGTTTAGGTAAATATATTCTTTATATTTTCACAGTCAGAGCCTGATATATCCATTTATTTTTATTCTCAAAGCTAAGCCTGTATTAAATAAATAACAAATATTGGTTGATTGGTTGACTGTTTGATTAGTTGGTTTAATCAATGAAAAAAAAACTAAGGCTTAGAAAATTAATGACTTATCCAAGATCCAATAGTAAACCATAGATATTAAACCTATGTGTTTTGGTTCCATATCTAAAGATTTTCTGCTTAATTGCTTAAAAAAAGTCTCCAGAGTTGGCTTTTTGTTCTCTTTATTTGTTTTACATTTAATGGAATAGTCATGTACCCACCTCATTGATTATGATCACAATCATACTCTTTTCTCTGCTTCCAGAAAAGCATAGTGCATAGGAAAACATTGGCTACAGAAAACTTAGTAAACCAAAATGTGATTTTGCTGACTTTCATGGAAATAAAAGTTAAACACTGTTTTCAAAAAGTAATACACACATGCATGAACATACACACATATACATACATGCATGCACACATCTATGCATTACTTAATGTTTATCCTGTTGTTTTTCTGTAGTTTTATATATCCATAGATCTGTTATATTTCTAGCATTCTAAGTTCCAAGAACCTAGTAATTATTTAACAGCTCTGTGTATTAGCAAAATGAAATAATTTTTAAGTGCAGAAGATCCACTCAACTTAAATTGAGCTTCTCAAAGGGGCTTTTGCTCACTACTCCACTCTATCTCTTACCTTCCTTCATTCTTTAATTTGTTCTAAATTCCATGAAGCAGGGACTTCATTTTGTTCACTGCTATCTCCCCATCACATAGAACAGTAGTTGGCACATATTAGCATATTAGGTGCTCAAAAATAATATATTTAATATTTTTACTAGGTTTCTTTAGTTTGGCAATTTTCATTTCTCTCTCTCTCTCTTCCTCTCTCACTAAAATCTTATGTTAAAAACTAAAGATGTATATTTATATGCTTTCTAAAAACTGAAATATTTAGACCCTATTTTTAAATCCCAAATTACATAAGTTTAAAAAACGTAGACACATAATTGATGAGAAATATGCTAATAATCCCTAAAGATGATGCATTAACACATTAGGTTAATTATGTTTTTTAAATTTTTTAAATTTATATTTTTATTGAATTTATTAGGGTGACATCATTAATAAAATTATATATGTTTCAAATATACATTTCTATAATACATTATCTGTATAAAGTTCTGAATCAAAATTTCATGACATTGCAATTTTTTAGTTTATAGAGGATGGGCAAAGGAAAGAAAGGATTGATTACATCTGTCTGGAATTTTATTTATATGTATTTACAAACTTTAACAGGAATCTCAGAAACTGAGGGTATTCAAGAAAGTAAGATATTTAGTAAGGCCTTCAACCTTGACTGAACTTAACTTATCCGAGTACCATGATTACTTGTGATACAATTATTTTATATCCCTCAAATAACTAAATATTATATACTAGCGTTCCCGTTGCAGGAAAAATCCTGCAATAGGGTTTCCTGCTGCACTCTACACAGCCCTGCCTGCTCTCCTCCCTTGTCCCCCGCCCCGCCTTCTCCCCTGGCCCCGCCTCCGTTCCTCCCTTCTCCCCCGGCCCCGCCTCCGCTCCTCCCTTCTCCCCCGCCCCGCCTTCTCCGCCAGCCCGCCTGCTTTTCTCCCTTCTCCCCCAGCCCCGACTCTGCTCCTCCCTTCTCCTCCCCCCAGCTTGCTTGCTTCTCCGCAGCTTTGCTCCCTTCTACAGCTCTTGGCTTCTTTCTACGCTGTCTTGATATGCAAATTAGCTGCCATCTTTGTTGGGGTAATTTGCATACTCGTCCTGATTGGTTGGTGGGTGTGGCTTGGCTGATGGGCGTGGCTTGGGCATAGTGAAGGTGCGGTCAATTTGCATATTTGTCTATTATTAGGTAGGACTAGAGACCCAGTGCACAAATTCGTGCACGGGTGGGGTCCCTCAGCTTGGCTGGTGATCAAGGCCGATCGCACTGGCCGGTTGGAGGGAGGGACTGCAGGAGATTGGCCAGCCGCAGAGGTTGGCTGTGGAATCACACTGACCATGAAGGGGCAGCTTTTGCATTGAGTGTCTGCCCCCTGGTGGTCAGTGCATGCCACAGCAACAGGTCACCTGGACATTCAGTCGCTTAGGCTTATATATATATAGATAAATGAATTCTAAATATTAATAAATTAAATATATTAAGTGAATAAGCAAATTAATATTAAGTACTTCAGCATCCATAGAGATGGACAGTCTGAAAATTAACTTCAACTTGTCCTGATGTCTAATTACAATTGTCTCCAAGAAGAACTATTATTATCTCATCTCTTCCTTGGAAAAATATGAAGAATTTGCTTAAATTCATCCCTCTAAAAACTTCTTCAAAGCATATGTAGATTTATGTTAAAGCCAAATACAACATTAAACTATTTGGACAATTTTCTGAATTTGATTGAGCCAATTTAAGGATATCCTATATGATAAAAGCCTAATATGTTAAGTGTCTGGTCGGCCATTCAACTAATCAAAGCGTAATATGCTAATGATATGCTAAGGCTGCTCAACTGCTCGCTATGATGTGCACTGACCACCAGAGGGCAGACACTGAATGCAGGAGCTGCCCCCTAATGGTCAGTATGCTCCCACAGTGGGAGCGCTGCTCAGCCAGAAGCCCTGAATGGCAGCACTAAGTATGTCTGACAGACGGCTAAGCTGTCAATTAGACATCCCCCAAGGGCTCCCAGACTGCAAGAGGGTGCAGGTCAGGCTGAGGGATCACCCTGAGTGCACAAATTTCATGCACTGAGCCTCTAGTATCTAATAAAATGCTGAAATATTCTAATGAATTGAGCAATGCACTTTCTAAATGTCAACTTAAGTTTTCTACTAAAAAGTTTTTAAAAACTAATTATTTGTGAATCCCATCTTTTTATATTGCATACATTTACAGCAGTCATCATTGACACTATCTTAATGTGCCCCATCCATTTAAGAAATAAATATACAAAAATTAAACTGTAACTAATACCAAAACTAAAAAAATACGTTTTCTACATCAAATGAATATTAATAGATTTTGACGTTTTTTAAATAATAGTGTGGATATCTGATTCATGGTATGTTTTCCAGCATTTGTTCCCAGGCAGTCACACAACTGAGTTTCTCAAAATGACTTGGAAATGTCCCCAGTGGACTTCACATACACTTCATGATTTATCTAGGAAATCTGGATGGTACCTACATTATTTTTGTTTTCTGTCTGATTTTTTTCACTGATAGCATACACTTCCTTGAGATATTAAAATGAAATGGAAAATTTCTTATCTCACCAATATAACTTCCTAGACTATTTGCAAAATATCAAGCTTGAAACTATGTTATCCAAAGTAAATATGGCATTTTGTGAACTTTTTTAATACTAATCAATCTGCATCTTTCCTTATAAGGCTTAATTATTCCAGTATTTAATATATTAAGTGATCATTAAAAGAAAATATAGCCCTAGCTGGTTTGGCTCAGTGGATAGAGCATCAGCCTGGGGACTGAAAGGTCCCAGGTTTGATTCCACTCAAGAGCACATGACCAGGTTGCAGGCTCAGTTCCCAGTGGGGAGCGTGCAGGATGCAGCCAATCAATTATTCTCTCATCATTGATGTTTCTATCTCTCTTTCTCTCTCTCCCCCTTCCTCTCTAAAATCAATAAAATATATATATATTAACCTTTAGCACTTGGATGTCGAGTGTGACTCAACACGGTTAGCATTAGAATAAAGGAATCGAGAAAAAAGCAAGCGAGTGCAAAGGGTTAAAGGAGAACCAAGATGGAGCATAGGTATACACCTGAACTTGCTGTCTTGAACAGCCACATCAAAACTACAACTAAAAGAAAAAATGGATATCATCCAGAACCATGGGAAGGCTGGCTGAGGGGAAGTTCTACAACAAGAAAGAAAGAGAAAAGCACATCTAGACTGGTAGGAGGTGCAGAAGTGTGGAAGAGTGAAGGTATGGAGGCACACGTGGAAATGGGCTGGCAACTGAGTACGCTATGGTCTTTTTCAATCGGGAGGGAGATACAAACTCCCAACTGCTCTGAATTCCAGTACCAGGCGAGACTCTGGGAACCCAGACTCATATGGGGAGAAACTGGACTGTCTGGCATCAGGCCAGAACATGAGGGCGGCTTTCTCTCAGAGATGGTTGCAGCATTCATTGTTCATGCACGGGGCCACGGGACACAGAGACCCAGGGATCTATCTGGGGCAGAGCAGACTGGTGGCCATTGCAGTTTGCTCCACCCAGTGATTCCCTGAGACCAAGCCCAACCCAATTTACAACACCACCCAAGCTGTGCGCAGAGGCGTTTGCATCTGAATGGCCTGGCCTTTTGCAACCTAACCTTACAAATTGCAGCTGGATCAAAGAACCCCAGAGCTTCCAAAAGACAGCCTAAGGCTCATCAGCAGCCTGCATTGCTTCACAGCTGTGCCTCATCTGGGCACCTCCAAACCCCAAACTAAGAGGAGGAAATTGCAGATCTCTCTGTAGCTCCTGCTGGGTGGCCTCAGGCAGGGGTTGACTTAGCACCTCCTTGGAGATCCAAGAGCCAGTGCACCCAGTGGTCAAAGTGAGACCACACCAAATTACAACTCTTCACATTCATAAGAGACACACTCAAGGGAAAGACTCAGTGAGCACCAAAGCTTCAATGAAGCAAGTCCTGCCCCATAAGCGTGTCTCCAACACAGCAGTTCTCCCAGCATAGACACAACTGGTCCTTACAGCCAATTGGTCTGGAGGTCAATTCCTCCCAGTGATACCAACAGCAATCAAGGGTTAACTAAAACAAGACTGTGCACACAACCCACAAAGGGGTACACCAAGAGTGTCCACCTCAGGTGACTGGGGAGGCTGAGCCACTGCGCCCTATGGGACACATAGCACATAAAGCCACCCTATCAACACAGGGAAGCAGCCAAAATGCGGAGACAAAGAAACATGTCACAAATGAAAGAAATGGAGGAAAGCAAACTACAGGATATAGAATTCAAAACCACAGTTATAAGGTTACTCAAGAATCTTCTAGAAACCTGTGAAAAATTTAGTGAGATCCTCAAGGATATGAAAAAGGACCAATTAGAAATTAAGCATACACTGACTGAAATAAAGAATATTATACAGAGACCTAACAGCAGACTAGAGGACCGCAAGAATCAAGTCAAAGATTTGAAATACAAAGAAGCAAAAAGCACTCAACCGGAAAAGCAAAAAGAAAAAAGAATCCAAAAATTTGAAAACAGTGTAAGGAGCCTCTGGGACAACCTCAAGTGTACCAACATCTGAATTATGGGGGTGCCAGAAGAAGTGAGAGAGCAAGATACTGAAAACCTATTTGAAGAAATAATGAGAGAAAACTTCCCCAACCTGATGAAAGAAATAGACTTACAAGTCCAGGAAGTGCAGAGAACTCCAAAGAAGAGGAATCCAAAGAGGACCACACCAGGACACATCATAATTAAAATGCCAATGGTAAAAGGCAAAGAGAGAATATTAAAAGCAGCAAGAGAAAAAAAGTTAGTTACCTACAAGGGAGTACCCATAGGAATGTCAGCTGATTTCTCAACAGAAACTATGCAGGTCAGAGGGGAGTGGCAAGAAATATTCAAAGTGATGAATAGCAAGAACCTACAACCAAGATTACTCTACCCAGCAAAGCTATCATTTAGAATTGAAGTCAGATAAAGAGCTTCACAGATAAGAACAAGCTAACGGAGTTCATCACCACCAAACCATTATTATATGAAATGCTGAAGGGTATTCTTTAAGAAGAGGAAGAAGAAGAAAAAGGTAAGGATAAAAATTATGAACAACAAAGTGACAACAAATACATATCTATCAACAAGTGAATTTAAAAATCGAGTGAAAAAATATGATGAACAGAATAAACTGGTGAATATAATAGAATCAGGGGCATAGAAAGGGAGTGGACTGACAATTCTCAGGGGGAAGGGGATGTGGGGGGTGCAGGGAGAGACTGGACAAAAATTGAACACCTATGGACGAGTACAATGGGAGGGGGGTAAGGGCATGGGGTGGGGTGGGACCTGGGTGGAGGGGAGCTATGGGAGAAAAAAAGAGGAACAATTGTAATAACCTGAACAATAAAGACTTATTTTATATATATATATATATTTAAAAAAAGAAAATATAGCATTGGCCACAAATATTTTCAATGGATTCTCAATGAAGATTTTACTTTTTAAATTTTTATTTATTTATTTTTATTTTTTAAATATATTTTTATTGATTTCAGAGAGGAAGAAAGAGAGAGATAGAAACATCAATGATGAGAGAGAATCATTAATAGGCTGCCTCCTGCACGCCCCCACTGGGGTTTGAGCCCACAACCCAGGCATGTGCTCTTGACCGGAATCAAACTTGGGACCCTTCAGTTCGCAGGCCAATGCTCTATTCACTGAGCTAAACCAGCAAGAGTGATTTTACTTTTTTAAAAAGGGATGGCTCTATACTAAAATGATTCTTACCCTAATCACTCCAGATCTTATATAAAATTTATTTGTGTTCTGATAGTTGAAAATAAAGATTTTTTTTAAATTTGAACTAATGCTTACATGGTTTTCAGAATGCCTAAGTATCACATTTAGCCATTTTATTAGAGCATGGTGTATAAAACTAAATAATAAACGCAACATTATAAACAGCATATAAAATGCTCAAATTAAATTAATCAGAAGAATATGATTTTTGTGCTTTTTCAAATACAACAAAAATATACAAATATGGACAAAACTACCTATAAAATTATTTAGCCCTTAAGAAGGCACAAATGTAGTATTTGATGTTTTAACCATTTGCTGGGGACCAAAAACATCCATAATTGATAGTTATTTGTGGTTTTTTGAGAGAGACATTTGAAAAGCATAAAAGAGTGTACAAAATCACTCTTAGCTACTTATTTAGCTACCAAATGAACCTTCTGGCAACTCAGCCCCAGCATCTCAGTAAGGTGTCAGTTACTCTACTTTGGACTCATCTGATGTAATTCAGAAAGGAGAAAAAATTCAGATTTAGCATTATGATGTTAACAACACTACAATACTAACATAATATAACCAATTATATGTGGCGAACTTTATTTGCATTAACTATGATTTTGTTGTATATAGGAAAAGTAATTACATACCTAAAAGAAAAACTTCTATTTACATAGAAGTATGCCCTAGAACATACCTGTAAACTTAGAAATTTTCTAAAATCTCAGGATATAACTTTCTGAGTTCCAAGAGTTTGCTTTATAAGGGCTATATACTAGAATGACAAAACTATAAATATCTAATTTCATTAATCCATTTAAAGTTCCTTCAACTATCTAGAGCAGGGGTCCTCAAACTTTTTAAACAGGGGGCCAGTTCACTGTCCCTCAGACCATTGGAGGGCCAGACTATAGTTTAAAAAAAACTATGAACAAATTCCTATGCATACTGCACATATCTTATTTTGAAGTAAAAAAACAAAACGGCAAAAACACCCGCATGTGGCCCGCGGGCCGTAGTTTGAGGACGCCTGATCTAGAGCATAGCTTACAGTTAATCACATACAAGTTTAATTTTTCAACTTAATTTTTCATGCAGCATTATTATTTCCAAGTAATTATTTCCTCCATGGCCAATAACTGAGTATTCTAATTATAAACAGCAGCATAAATTGCTGGAGTCCATAATAAATAATTTTTAAAGGGTCAAAGAATCATACAAGCAATTTTTTACTTTTATGCTAGAATAGCAAAGCATATAGTTTTTCAAATCAAAGTGTAAGAGTCATATATGCTGGCAAGAAAATAATCTATTAAAGAGCATGTTTGCTCTATCTTTAGCAAGATAAAGCAAAGGAAAAGCAAACAAAAATCATCTCATGAAGAAAAAACCTGTTAGGCTGTGTGTTCTGCAATTATTTTCAAATAACATATTTTGCTATGCCATGGAAGAAAATAGTTCAGATTTCTCCTCATATGCATGCACAGTAAAATCTGGCTATGGCATAGTTATTCTGAACCACATACTTCTGGAACGGAAATAATCTGAATTAGATGAATTTCTGAGGTATTCTGAGATGTGTAAGATTATATAGCACATGTAAACTCACCCCTCTAATCTCACATCCGGTAGACTTCTGTTAAGGGCAATCAAATCACTGGCCATAAGGTTAAACTGATTGATTTTAAACAGTTCTTTCATTTTCTCCTGGTCATCTTTAGGAATCAGCACGGCCTTTCCCATTTCTCCTGGCCCTTCTTGGTTTCTTGAAATAACAGCTGTAAGATATACACAGGTGCACACATACATAAAAACATAGATAATGAACTGAATACTAGTAAATAGACTCTTGTGTTGGATTTGATTCCCAACTGTATTATTTATATACTGACAATAATACAATCATCAAATCTTTCACTGCTTACTTACAAACCATACACAACACTAAAGAAACAACCTATTTTAATTCATTAAGTCAATGCTGCATGTTGTCTTTCAAGTCTAGATATATAACATGACCCGGCTAATCAACACTTAATAATTATGTAATACAAAATATCAAAAGTAAAACCTTCTCTGACTTCTTTTTTAACATGCTTGTTAGATAGGGATGAAGTTGAGCATTGGGCAGATCAGGCTGCACAAAATAAGAGAACTTGTGAAAATATACCAACATTAATTTATTTTCAGATCCATTAAATGTTTGGTATTTCACATACCTACTACCATTATATCTTTGTAAAACCAGGAAAGATGGACAATACTTCATCCCCACAGCAATTTGAATCCATCCTGAAAACATTTTTAAATAAGTAAAAATAATTTTCACGGTGGTGACATATAATTGCAAAGGTCAAGGAACATTTGGAGACTCTGCGCTCTGTAACTGGGACCTCAAAGCAATATCCTGGACTTGACTGTTTTACTAAAAGGAATCAGTATTCAATACACAGGCCAATGTTCTTCCAATGTCCTCCAAGTAATCACTACTATAATGTCCCTTCTAGCTATGCAATACCTGTTTCAATATGTGTCTGTGTGTGTGGTGGTGGTGGTGGTGGGGGTGTGTGTGTACACATATGTCTATATGTACCTTAACATCCTATATAATCCTATATAATCAAAGGGTAATATGCAAATTGACCCTAAGGGTGGAATGACTGGGAACAATCAGTCACTATGACGCGCAAGGACCACCAGGGGGAAGACACGCAATGCGGAGCTGCCCCCTGGTGGTCAGTGTGCTTCCACTGGGGGAGCACTGCTCAGTCAGAAACCAGCTCATGGCTGGCCAGAGCAGCGGCGGTGGCGGGAGCCTCTCCCGCTTCCACTAGCACTAAGGATGTCTGACTAACGGCTTAGGCCCACTCCTTTAGTCGGACATCCCCCGAGGGCTCCCAGGCTGCTAGAGGGATGTTTGACTGCCAGCTTAGGCCCGATCCCCTGGGGAGCAGGCCTAAGCTGTCAGTCAGATATCCCCCAAGGGGTCCCGGACTATGAGAGGGTGCATGCCAGGCTGAGGGGACCCCCCCGAGGGCACAAATTTTTGTGTACCAGGCCTCTAGTATTAGTATAAAAAGTTTTCACTTTCACAGTCATCCTTATAAAACATTCTACACATCTATTAAAGCCAATGCCATCCTTATATACATTAAGAGGTTGTTTGGCACATGTTATAGTCATAAATGTTTCCTGGAAACAATTGGCCCAATTTATAAACTGTTTACTAAGGTAATAAAATCATGCTGAAATATGAAATTATTTCCTTCTGCATTAAAAATGAACTTCATGCCCTGGCCAGTATGGCTCAGCCGGTTGAATGTGTTTTCATGCACAAAAAGGACGCTGGTTCGATTTATGGTCAGGGCACATGCCCAGGTTCAATCTCTGGTCACAGAGATGCAGGAGGCAACCGATCCAAAAATGTTTCTCTCGCACTCTCCCCCTTCCTCTCTCTTTAAATCAATTTAAAAGTGAGCCTCCTCATTAAACATATAATAAATAGTCCCCAAATTGCAATGGCTGTAGTAATCACCTTAGTTTCTGCTTTGAATAGGAAATTTCACCATACCCCTACCTCTGCTTGCACTACCAAAACACAAACAAAACAAAAACCCAATACTTCTTTGGGGGGGAAAAAACTCATAAAATAAAAACCCCACTAATGTTCGCTTCAAAATGCTTTGGGAAGTCCTATGGAAGGGGACATCAAAACTAAAACAATGGTCCTGGCCAGTGTGGCTCAGTTGATTGAGCACTGCTCCAGGCACTGAAAGGTCCCCAGTTGATTCCCAGTCAGGGCACATATGTATGTTACAGGTTCCATCCTAGGTCTGTTGCCTGAAGGAGGCAACCAATTGAATATTTCTCTCTTTTCTCCCTCTCCTTTCTTCTCTCTCTATAAAAATCAATATAATATATTTTTTATTAAAGTGAAACAATGGGCATTTTAAAGAAGTCCCTTACATAACCCAACATTCATTATAAATTGTTCCTAAGATACACAATAAACTCAGCATTTGACATATCATCCCAGAAAAGATTAATCAAGTTTGCAAAAATACAAACACTTTGACCACACGCACACACACACACACACACACACACACACACACACACACACAAAAGAGCATTGCATTCATTGAATGTACATGTCACTGTGGAAATAGAAACATATTATTAAAACAATTCCCGAATATAATATTTTATTTATTACTAGAGGCCCGTTGCAGGAAGATTCCTGCAAGAACAGGGCTTCCGGCGGGCTTCACTCCCGCCACCACCACCTCTTCCACCCCCCTGCACTTTCCCTGCTGCCTCTGCCCCCCACTCCCCACCCCACGCTTTTCCTCCGCCGCGCCCCCACCCTCCACGCTTTCCCTCCCACCGCCACCGCTGCCCCACATTTTCCCTCCCGCCGCCGCCTGGTGCTTTCCCTTCCCTCCCGCTGTCTCTGCCCCCACCCCACGCTTTCCCTCCTGCAGCCACTGCCCCCCCCCCCCGCGCTTTCCCTCCCACCACCCCAGCCCTGTGTTTTCCCTTCTGCGGCCATCCCGCCCGCCACCGCCCACCGCCATCACCACTGCCCGCCCCGCCCGCATTTTCCCTCCCGCAGCTGCCTTGCTTTCTGCTTTCCCTCCCTCTTCCTTCTATGCTGTCTTCAGTCTTCACTCCTCCCTCCCTCAGCACATGCAAATTAACCACTATCTTTGCTGGGTTAATTTGCATACTTGCTCTGACTGGCTGTGGGCGTAGCAAAGGTACGGTCAATTAGCATTTTCTCTTTTTTTTTTTTTTTTTTTTTTTTTTTTCAATTTTTTAATTAAGGTATTATATGTGTACATATCTTACCATTGCCCTCCCCACACCCCCTCCCATATATGCCCCCACCCCCCAGAGTTTTGCATCCATTGGTTATGCTTATATGCATGCATACAAGTCCTTTGATTGATCTCTTATCTCCCCCACCTCTCCCTAACCTTCCCCTTGTAATTTGACAGTCTGTTTGATGCTTTACTGTCTCTGTATCTATCTTTTTGTTCAAGATTATAATGTTCTTTATTATCCATAAATGAGTGAGATCATGTGGTATTTTTCTTTCATTGACTGACTTATTTCACTTAACATAATGTTCTCCAATTCCTCCCAGGTTGCTGCAAATGATGAGAATTCCTTCTTTTTTATGGCAGCATAGTATTCCATTGTGTAGATGTACCACAGTTTTCTGATCCAGTCATCTGCTGACGGGCACCTAGGCTGTTTCCAAATCTTAGCTATGGTGAATTGTGCTGCTATGAACATAGGGGTGCATATATCCTTTCTAATTGGTGTTTCTAGTTTCTTCGGATATATTCCCAGGAGTGGGATTACTGGGTCAAATGGGAGTTCCATTTTCAGTTTTTTGAGGAAACTCCATACTGTTCTCCACAGTGGCTGCACCAGTCTGCAATCCCACCAGCAGTGCACGAGGGTTCCTTTTTCTCCGCATCCTCGCCAACACTTGTCGTTTGTTGATTTGTTGATGATAGCCATTCTGACAGGTGTGAGATGGTACCGCATTGTTGTTTTGATTTGCATCTCTCGGATAATTAGTGACGTTGAGCATGTTTTCATGTGTCTCTTGGCCTTCCTTCTGTCTTCTTTTGAAAAGATTCTATTTAGGTCTGTTGCCCATTTTTTTATTGGATCTTTTATCTTCCTTTTATTAAGTTGTATAAGCTGCCTGTAGATGTTGGAGATTAAACCTTTATCAGTGATGCCATTTGCAAATATGTTCTCCCATGCAGTGGGCCTTCTTGTTGTTTTGTTGATGGTTTCTTTTGCTGTGAAAAAGCTTTTTATTTTGATGTAGTCCCATTTGTTAATTTTCTCTTTAGCTTCCATTGCCCTAGGGGCAGTGTCAGTGAAGAATTTCTTTTGGCATATGTCTGACATTTTGCTGCCTGTGGATTGCTCTAGTATTTTTATGGTTTCCCGTCTTATGTTTAAGTCCTGTATCCATTTTGAGTTTATTTTTGTGTATGGCGTAAGTTGGTGATCAAGCTTCATTTTTTTGCATGTATCTGTCCAATTTTCCCAACACCATTTATTGAAGAGACTGTCTTTATTCCATTGTATGTTCATGCCTCCTTTGTCAAATATTAATTGAGCATAGTGGTTTGGGTCAATATCTGGATTCTCTATTCTGTTCCATTGATCTATATGTCTGTTCTTGTGCCAGTACCAGGCTGTTTTGAGAACAGTGGCTTTGTAATACAGCTTGAAATCTGGTATTGAGATCCCTCCTACTTTATTCTTCTTTCTCAGGATTGCTGTGGCTATTCGGGGTCTTTTTTTATTCCAGATGAATTTTTGGAGAGTTCTTTCAAGGTCTGTGAAATATGCCGTCGGTATTTTAATGGGGAGTGCATTGAATCTATAGATTGCTTTGGGTAGTATGGACATTTTAATGATGTTGATTCTACCAATCCATGAACATGGTATGTTCTTCCATCTGTTTACGTCTTCCTCTATCTCTTTTTTCAGTGTCCTGTAGTTTTCCGTGTATAGGTCTTTAACCTCCTTAGTTAAGTTTATTCCTAGGTATCTTAATTTTTTTGGTGCGATGGTAAATGGGATTGCCTTTTTAGTCTCTCTGTCTGTAAGTTCACTATTGGTGTATAGAAAGGCCATAGATTTCTTGGCGTTAATTTTGTATCCTGCTACATTGCCGAATTCATTTATTAAGTCTATTAGTTTTTTGACGGAGTCTTTCGGATTTTTTATGTACAATATCATGTCGTCTGCAAATAGAGACAGCTTTACTTGTTCTTTTCCAATTTGGATGCCTTTTATTTCTTCTTCTTGTCTAATTGCAATGGCTAATACTTCCAGTACTATGTCAAACAGGAGTGGTGAGAGTGGGCATCCCTGTCTTGTTCCTGTTCTTAGGGGAAATGTTTTTAGTTTTTGTCCATTGAGTATGATGTTTGCTGTGGGTTTATCATATATAGCTTTTATTATGTTGAGGTATGAGCCATCTATTCCCACCTTGTTGAGAGTTTTTATCAAGAAAGGGTGTTGGATTTTGTCAAATGCTTTTTCTGCATCAATTGATATGACTATGTGATTTTTATCTTTCAATTTGTTTATGTGATGTATCACGTTTATTGATTTGCGGATATTGTACCATCCTTGCATTCCTGGGATAAATCCTACTTGGTCATGGTGTATGATCTTTCTGATGTACTGCTGGAGCCGATTTGCTAGAATTTTGTTGAGGATTTTGGCATCTATGTTCATGAGGGATATTGGTCTGTAATTCTCTTTCATTGTGTTGTCTTTATCTGGTTTTGGTATTAGGGTGATGCTGGCTTCATAGAAGGAGCTTGGAAGTGTTCCTTCCACTTGAATTTTTTGGAATAGTCTGAGGAGGATAGGTTTTAGTTCTTCCTTGAATGTTTGGTAAAACTCTCCTGTGAAGCCATCAGGCCCCGGGCTTTTGTTTGTCGGAAGCTTTTTGATGACTGCTTCAATTTCGTCCATAGTTATTGGCCTATTGAGCTGTTTAGATTCTTCTTGATTGATTTTTGGAAGGTTATATTTTTCTAGGAATATGTCCATTTCCTCCAGGTTGTCCAGTTTGTTGGAATAGAGTTGTTCGTAGTATTTTGTAACAATCCTTTGTATCTCAGCGGGGTCTGTTGTTATTTCACCTCTTTCATTTCTGATTTTGTTTATTTGGGTCCTCTCTCTTTGCTTCTTGGTGAGCCTGGCTAGAGGTCCATCAATCTTGTTTATCCTTTCAAAGAACCAGCTCTTGGTTTTGTTGATCTTATGTATTGTTTCTTTGGTCTCTATGTCATTTATCTCCGCTCTGATCTTTGTTATTTCCTTCCTTCTGGTTACACTGGGCTTTTCTTGCTGCTCTTTTTCTAGCTCTTTGAGTTGTAGGGTTAAGTAATTTATTACCATTGTTTCTTGTTTTTTGCAATAGGCCTGTAGAGCTATGAACTTCCCTCTCAAGACTGCTTTCGCTGTGTCCCATAGATTTTGGATTGTTGTGTTTTCATTGTCATTTGTTGCCATGATGTTTTTTATTTCTTCCTTGATCTCTCTGGTGACCCAGTCCTTGTTTAATAGCATGCTGTTTAGTCTCCATGTGTTTGATTTCTTTGGATTGTATTTATTGTAGTTGATTTCCAGTTTTATGCCACTGTGATCTGAGAAGATGCTTGATATAATTTCTATCTTCTTGAATTTGAAGAGACTTTGCCTGTGACCCAGCATATGGTCTATCTTTGAAAATGACCCATGTGCACTTGAGAAGAATGTATATTCTGTGGCTTTGGGGTGAAATGTTCTGAAGATGTCAATTAATTCCATCTGGTCTAGTGAGTCATTTAGGATTGCTGTTTCTTTGCTGATTTTTTGTTTAGAGGATTTGTCCAGTGGTGATAGTGGGGTATTAAAGTCTCCTACTATGATTGTGTTGCTATTAATCTCTCCCTTGATATCCTCCAGGAGTTTTTTTATGTATTTGGGTGCTCCTATATTGGGAGCGTATATGTTTACCAGAATTATTTCTTCTTGTTGGATTTCTCCCTTTAGTATTATGAAGTGGCCTTCCTTATCTCTTGTTATGGCATTTACTTTGAGGTCTATTTTGTCAGATATAAGTATTGCTACCCCAGCTTTTTTTTCATTTCCATTTGCCTGAAAGATATTTTTCCATCCCTTCACTTTCAATCTGTGTGAGTCTCTTGTTCTGAGGTGGGTCTCTTGTAGACAGCATATATATGGGTCGTGTTTTTTTATCCATTCAGCTACTCGATGTCTTTTGATTGGAGCATTTAGTCCGTTTACATTTAAAGTTATTACTGAAAGGTATTTGTTTGCAGTCATATCTATTTTTGTGTCTGTATTCCTTCTTACCTGTTTATTTCTTCTTTTTACAGTATTCCCTTTAGCAATTCTTGCATTGCTGGTTTGGTGGTGATAAACTCCCTGAGGCTTTTTTTGTCTGCAAAGCTCCTGATTTCCCCTTCAATTTTGATTGATAGTCTTGCTGGATATAGTATTCTTGGATTCAGTCCTTTGCTTTGCAACACTTTGTATACCTCCTTCCATTCACTTCTAGCTTGTTGTGTTTCTGATGAGTAATCATTTGACAATCTGATGGGTGTTCCTTTGTAGGTAACTCTCTGTCTCTCTCTTGCCGCCTTTAGGATTCTCTCTTTATCATTTATATTTGCCATTGAAATTATGACATGTCTTGGCGTGGGTCTTTTGGGGTTGATCCTGCTTGGGACTCTCTTTACTTGCGTAACTTTTATCTTTCCCATATCCGGGAAGTTTTCTGTCATTATTTCTTCAAATAGATTTTCTAATCCCTGCTGCTCTTCTTGTCCTTCTGGCAGCCCTATTATACGCATGTTACTTCGTTTCATGTTGTCCCGAAGTTCCCTTAGGCTTTCCTCCTGCTTTTTAATTTTTTTCTCCAATTGCTGTTCAGCTTGAGCTTGTTTCTGTACCTGATCTTCTAACTCACTAATTCGGTCCTCTGCTTCTTGTAGTCTACTGTTGAAACTTTCCATGGTGTTTTTGATTGTAGCTATATCACTTTTCATTTCTTCCTGATTCTTGCATAAGTTGTTGATTTTCTCATCCATCCGATGTATAAATTCCATGACCATTACTCTGAATTCCTTTTCGGTCATGTTGCAAGCTTCATTTTCACTAATTTCCTTTCTTGGCGACTCCACATTTTCTTTCCTCTGTGAGTTATTTCGTTTCCCCATTCTGGCTATTACCAGAAAGCTTAAGCTTCTGTTTGCGTGGACCTGGGCCGTGTGCTGTGGGGACTTCGCTCCACCCTAGTTTCACTGAAGTGCTCTGACACTAGGACGTGTGGCTGTCTTTGGTTGGTGGGAACCAGACTTGCCCAGGATCAGTGTCCCCAGTGTTCTGTGTGGTCTCGTGTGCACATTTAGAATCAGGGGCCCTGTCTGCACCACACTGTTGGTATGTGCCGAGAATGAGATCCTTAGCATGTGCCAGGAGTCAGAGTTTCCCTGTGTCTGCACCAAGACTCGAGTGTCAAAGTCTCTGTTGCCTTGTGCGGTTTCTCGTTGAGAATCAGGGTCCCTGTGTGTGCACGCACCAACAATTGGGGTCGCTGGCTCTTAGTGTGAATGCGCTGTGAGTCAGGGATCCCAGGCAGCTGTGTCCTGCGTGCCAAATTCCCTGAAGTGGAGCTGCGTCCTGTGTGTGCTCTCTCTGCTGAGCCAAACCGGCTAGAGCGCACTTTCTTAAAAACCTGAAGGTGAGCCGGCTCAGTGCACTCTCCCAAAGTCCCAGAAGGGGGGCGGAGTCCGTCCTGCGCGCCAAATTCCCCAAAGGGAAGCCCCTCTGTGCTGGCTCTTAAGAGTCTCCGAAGGGGGAGCTGTGACCCGCGAGCCAAATTCCCCCAAATTCTCCGAAGGGGAGCCCTCTGTGCGCACTGACAGATTTCCCCGACGGGGAGCTGCTTCTGTCCCGTGCGCGAACGCGCGCCAAATTCCCTAAGAGGGAGCGCGTCCCTGCGCAAAGCTCGGCAGCTTGGGCCGGGGGCGGGTCTATCAGTTACTATGGCGCTGTCTGTGCGCGCTGTGCGCGCTCCTGTGAGCAGCTAGGGCGAAGGGCGCGTCTATCAGTTACTATGGCGCTTTCCGCGCGCTGTGGGCGCTCAGCAGCTTGGGGGAGGGGCAGGTCTATCAGTTACTATGGCGCTATCA
Source organism: Cnephaeus nilssonii (assembly GCF_951640355.1). NCBI lineage: Eukaryota > Metazoa > Chordata > Mammalia > Chiroptera > Vespertilionidae > Cnephaeus > Cnephaeus nilssonii. Next base: position 59,821,137 of record NC_137081.1, read on the forward strand.
GCGCCTGCGAGGCGGGGGATAGGCTCTTTGACTCACGGAAATCTGCCGGGAAGTCTGGATTCTTGTTGTTTGTTTGTCTGAAGCTGTGATAGCTGTTCTCTTTCCCGGTGGCTGCAGGGTCCTGGTTTGTGTCAGAAGCCAGGATCTGAGTCTCAGGCAGCTCTGTTTCTCAAGATGGCGTGGTCTCTGCGTCCGCACCAGCCGCCGAGAAGTGTCCGCTTTGTGCGCGGGGCTCCGCCGTCTAGGGCTGCCCTGTTCGGGAGCCCCTTGGAAGACCTGCAGAATCTAACTGACCCTATCTCATACACACACACACACCACACACATCTACACTCTCCTCTATGGGTTCCTCACTCACACTCTCTCTCTCCCTACCTTCCTGCCGGTCGCCATCTTTTCTTCTCTCCTCAGCATTTTCTCTTTTATTAGTGTAGATAAAGCTGCAAAAATTGTCTAAAATTCTCAAAATTTATTAACTAATATTAGTCACAGAAAATGTGAGGCGACTATTGGTCAGTTGGTTGTTATGAGTAAAGAAACTCATTCATAAAAGTCTACAATTAAAATTATTATAAAATAATATTAAATTAAGTATGCGCAGAAAAATGAATCACATCAAATACCTAAAGTATTTTAAGTCATCAAATTAAACCTGCTGTAATGTGCTGTTTTGTTGATGGTAGTTGTGTTGAATGTCTCTTCTTTTTTTTAGCCCTTATTCTGCATCATATCCAGCCTGCTAACTTCTATGTTATCTTAAGTTGCTAACTTCTATATTCACATCAAGCAAGCTCCCTTGTCCTTTAACTTTGGTTGGGAAGGTACTGACAGTATTAGGGGACAAAAGATTAATGATTTTGAGCTATTTATTTCCCTGTTCCTCTCTGTTGAGTCACTGAGGGTTGGCTCTCTCACTCACAATGATAATGTCATGGGGAATGTTCTATGACCAGTTAATAAAGTAAGAAACAATGCAAGACTACATTAAATAAGAATCTATCCTCTATGCTAGCAGCTACTTGAAGTCTAACTCAGGGGTGGCCCTGAAAGTCAGTGGGTGAAGGGAATCTGCCTACAAGGCAAAACTTCAGAGAGGAAATTTGACTGAATACTGTGTGAATGAGAAATAGCTTGGGGTAGTAATGGCTACACTAATCCATGAGCAGTAGCTAACAAGCTGGACAGCTGGTAAGAAATTTAAAGGAATAAGAATGAAAAATTAATGACAGAGAAGTCTGATAGGAGGGGTATGTGAATGCTCCCCTTGAAGAGGATGCAAAAATAGATATTAATGTCCCAGGTAATCTTCCAGAAAGGGCTTCCACTGCAGAGGAGCCTGCAATAATCAGATTGACAAAATTATCCCTCCCATAGCTGACAGTCAGTATGTTTTACAGTCTCTTTTTTTCAGTTATTCAATGGGCAGGAGAGGTACTAATAGACCAGGATAACTCAGAGGAAGAGTATGCATGGATTTGATGACATGAACTTCTCACCACAGTTGATATGATTATGGCCACCCAACCAGCCAATAGCAAGAGAAAACACAAAGGACACCATTCTTGATCAGCAGGTGAGAGGCTGATTCTATTGGACCCCTTTCATCACTGTGAGGAAAAAAATGTTTTCTTACAGCGGGGAAGAGATCTGGAATCTGTCTTCTCTGGCCACAGTTCTGTCAGTATCACCATTTGTAGACGTACAAAATCCTATTTTTCTTGGGTTTTGGCATAATCTCACTTCAGACCAGGGAAAATAATTTATGGCAAAGAAATGCGACCATGGGTTCACCCAAAATATCCCCTGGTCTCATGTCCTCAACGTCTATAAGCAGCTGACCTGTTGAAATAGAATATGCTAAAGACTGCTGAGCACCATTTGGGAGAAAAAACCTTGTGGATTACAAATATCCAAAGTGTGATATCATATCTTCTATAGATAGAATGAATAGGCCCAGTAATCCAAGAAGGAAGTGAGAGTGAAATCTCTTCAGCAAATAACTCATTGAAGCAATATTTGTTTTCTCTCTATATAACCTCAGGCTTTATACATAGAAGGGTTCTAGTTTCCATGTGAGCAATGCTTCCACTGGAGAACACAATCAGGCTCTGTTTAATTGGAAATTGAGTCTACCCTCTGGCCATTATGAGCTCCTTAAGCTGTTGAAAGTACTGGCAGAGAAAGGAACCACAATAATGGTTGAGGTGATGGATATTATTTACCAACAGGAAATTAGATTGCTGCCACACAACAGGGGCAAGCAGAACTATTTTTGGAACCTGGAGGGTGTTTTTTTTTTCCCTCTGGAGCACCTCACTTCTGTACTAGACTGAGTAATAGAAAAATGAGGCAACCCCATAAGGGCAAATCAATCAAAGGCTTATATCACAAGATCATACACCACCAGGTAAAGAATACTATACAAACTAGTTACTGATGGAGCATAGGATACACATTGCACAGATGTAGCTAAAAGAATGTATAATTATTGCCCTGCCAGTGTGCTCAGTTGTTGAGTGTCAACCTATGAACAAGGAGGTCATGGTTCAATTCCTGGTCAGGGCCCATGGTTCGATCCCCTGTCAGGGGTGTGCAGGAGGCAGCCAACCAATTCTCTCTCGTCATTGACGTTTCTATCTCTCTCCCTCTCCCTTCATTTCTGAAATCAATAAAAATATTTTTACAAGTATATAATTATCATCTAAGACCTCATGAACAGCCCACATAAATCATGAGACTACAGCAGCTATATTTCGTTATTTATGAACTCATTTCCCTACTTTTGTCTAGATTATTTTATCTGAAGAACAGTGAGGTTTGTGAACATTTTAGGTTTTGCTTGGGAATATGAGTAGACTGACCTCAACTCATAGGATATAGGAGTTGATGGAATTTGTGTATCCCTTGTAGTAGGGAGACCTATGTTTCATCTGGAAAAGAGTAGAAAGCTGAGGAGATGACTGGACTGCAGGAAATTTGTTCCTCCAAATCCAAACTCCACTCTTATCTTTCTCAAATAATTACCCAGGAATCTGACCTGTATGAACTACATCTGGACTTTCTTCTCTGATTTCAGATGGTTTTGGCCAATGGAGAAACCAGCAAGTATGTGGACAGTAGAACAAAAATAAAGCCAAGATATTGACTCCCTTGGTTTATCCTTATGTATTAGTCACAAACTGGCTCTGTCCCCAGACCAAAGGGTATGGTCTCTGTCAGATGGTTCTCTCCATAGAAGTATTTTTTTAGTAAGTTCATATAATTGCTTCCTCCTCTTCCATTTAAGGGGAGGGTGTAGTAATGACTTAACCCCAGATAACAACCATCCCTTCTTGTTTTTCCTAAATTCTGTAGACTCCTTTATAAATAGCCCTTATGTTATATTCTCAGCTACTTGGTTGAAGCATGGCATGTTTCCTGGTGATAAAAGAGTTTAGAAAGTATGTAGAAACCTTAGTAGATTCCTCACTTATATGACTAAGTTTACACTTAAACTACATTAATTAACACTTAATCCATCATTTTCTCTGGACTGAATTCTACTTTAACTCTCTAATATACTTTCTTAAAGGTCTTTTTTATTTTTTGTGTGTGTGTGTGTCATGTTCTTCCATCAGTTAAAAACATATAAGCATGTATCTGTAATAAATTAGGTTTATTCATTGGTGATTAATATAGATATTATAGCAAATCAAAAATAGAAAATTTAACCCTTTGCACTTGCTTGCTTTTTTCTCGATTCCTTTATTCTACTCGGGATTTAATTTTTTAAATACCCCAGATTTTACAAAGCGCGGCAGTAGAATAAAAAACTGGATTTTTTTTCATACAAACTTATTTATTTGGATTTTTTAATATTTCAAATTATTGATACATTCAATACAATTCGACATACGAGCTGCTACCGATGCTAACCATGTCGAGTCACACTCGACATCCGAGAGGAAAAGGTTTAAAATAAGGTAAAAATAAAGAAAAATTCTAATATTTTATTTTTCTACCCCAATGAAGTATCTTAGGCATCCTTGAGATTCATAGAGCACGTTTTGGAAATCACTGTAGATAAAGTGATAGCATGCATTTCTTTTCTTGTCTCAAGACATTTTGCTATCAAGAAAGGTTGATTTGTCATCATTGTTTGGTACTTGGTATGTAGGTCCTATTTTCATTTTTGTACTCACTTCTTGCTGCTGGGTATGGGGTTGACCTTCTTACTGATTTTCGATAATAGAACAATACCAAGCAAATGAGAAATTACTAGACAGAATTTCTTAGGAGGAAAACATGGAATAGGTTCAAATGGTAGGTGTGCTTTGCTACCTTCCCTGAGAATCACATTGTCACATGTTGCGGAATAAGGTATGCTAAGGTCTTGCATATATGTATTCATTCTGATGTGGAGTGATGAGTGGGGTTTTAGGGAAATAAAATACTGGAAAACGAAAGTTTAGAATAGTAGGACACAAAAAGTGGAATCATGAAGGTACAATATGCTTCTTTTATCTTAAATATTAATCAGCATGAATTGCTTAGAATCGTGCATTTCCAATCTCTATGATGCTGAAAATATGAGACTAATGAAGGTCTGTAGGGTTTACATTTCGAAATGATCAGATGCAATCATGACAGTAAGCTTGAATATTTCACATAAATTCACAAAAATGAATTTATATCAATTCTTCAAGTTAGCTGTCACAGAATAGGCTCGGATTTTCTATTACCTAAATATTATTTGATTTTTAAATCAGATCTTTGTCGGAAGCTCCAGTAATAATTTCAGGGTATCAAAATAAATGGATGTAAATTTGCTGCAAGAGGCAGCATAATGTGAAATGTAACATTTTGATAATTATTTTTTCGTGGAGAAAATCTCTGGTGGGAGGGGGAAAAAGTCCAGCGTTCTACCCAGACTAAAAGCTAACCTCAGCGATCACATATCTAATGACTACCTGTCTCCTACTGCCACCCCTTATGCTTATGTTTTGTTTGAGGCATTCCAACATTTTAATGGCCATCTGCATAAACCAGCTGCTGATCCTTGTATTTAAATCTTATTGTTCAGCATTAATTTATACTGAATTTTTAGTTTTCCACAGCCTCTGGGCCTTTTCTGTTAGTTAATAATAATAATAAAAATAACTAGGATACTAATAATATGCTTCATTTAATAGTCATAAGAATTAAATTGATTGTGCTGACCAAATAATGCAAATATGTCATTTAAATTTCAGAAATCCATCATAAATTGCCTTTGCCCTTTATAAAGTATCTAAACATTCTAGGAACTCAGTCATTCAAAACATGCAAGACCTAAGTCAATACTAATTTAATAAGCATCTACTTTCTGTGCCAAAAAAAATATAATTCTACAATATAAATGCTGACATAAAAATCAACACAATGCTTAACTGCCAGTAAGTACAAGCTATTTCTTAAAATTCATCAGATCTATATAAAATATTGTCAAATGTACCCTGGATTTTATTATCTAAACCTTTTTTTTAATAAGTGAATTTTTATTACATCATAAGGTCAAAGGCATACTATGGGGTAAATTACAGATTAAATTAGTGAACCAATATAAAATAACAGACAGTGCTCTAAGCATAAACATAAGCAATAACCTCTTCCTTTTTTCTTTATAGTTTCCTCTTACAATCCTTAACATCCCACCTGATTATATATAGTAAATATATCATATATATGTATGTATATGAAATATGTTTATATTTTGGCAAAAATTATATATACACACAAGATTTTTTGGTGGTAATTTTTTAACCATCCTATTGATACCTTTTTTTTTTATAATGTTTGATGATTTCATTTTCACCTTTTTATACTATATATGGAAGTGTTTAATTGTCATTATATAGGGTGGGCAAAAGTAGATTTACAGTTATAATACAAAAAATTATGCAATAATCAATACATAATAATACAAGAATAAACTGTTTCACTTATAACCATACACCTACTTTTGCTGTCCCCTGTATATGCATAATTAATTTAAATCCTGTACTACTTAAAACCTTTGTGGTTAAAATTTATTTTGGGAGATTCTGTACTCTGACTTGTTTTTCAAGGTAACTCTATATAAACCTTTGGAGGCCTTTTCCCCATGTATTTATTTTAACATGAAGAAAAAAAGCAGCTTACTCTTACATAGCCTTCCAATGTTTAGTAATAAATCCAGTATTCTATGGAATAAGTAGTAGCAGTCACTTTAGAAAACAGCTTTAAAATCTCTTATATTAGGAGTTAATGTCATCTAACAGGTAATTCCATAGCAATTTATGGTTAATAGCTCTTCATCATACTACTGGGAAGGAGCAACTAATTTAATATGCATCATTATATTGTTATATGTTCACGGTTATTTTATATTTATTCTTCTGTATTGCTGAAACAATTTGAATTATATTGCCTTTCTTATTTTATAGTACTCAGAAGTAAAAACACTTCAGTAATTTCAAAATTGGATTTGTTTGGTGAATTTAAGTGCAGTCATAAGATAACTGTTCTTTTAGAAGTGGACTTTAAGGTTGATTATTGATCAAATTTTAGTTAATCTTCCATCCCAGCACAGCAAACACATTCCACTATCCTTTAGATATTGTTTCCTTCCAGCTCTATTTCTTCACTCCAGCCTCTTTCTTCCTATGTACTGTGCTATTTTATGCACTCTCAAATATGAGACCAATTATATATATGCATTGTATGTTTTAGGGTATACTGATTTCCATTCATGAACACCCAGATACCTGCACATCTTATAAAATTATAGATTCACAATATCTCAAGATTGTACATTTAGGTGTTTTGTCTGAATGCACAAAAGTGCTTTAAATAGAAAATTATTTAGAGCCAGAGTATCTAGATCTCTTTACCTAATGGGGTTACAAAATAGAGTTTAGCTTGCAAGTCAGTATTGCAAATTTATCTCCTATGATAGTTTAAGAAGTTAAAATATGTGTCTCAGGAAAAATAGATGGGAAAATTGAGAAGGTAGAGTAATGCAGTAAAGTTCCTTTATATATTAAGCAGTGCACCCAACGGAACAGAGTCACATGATGGTAGCGACTTGTTACTGCCTTGCCTGTTCACTGACACAACGTGTTCTTCTCCCAGGGAAATAGAAACCCTCAGCTGGCTATTGTTGAAGAAAGGACATTATCTCCCATAAAAGAAAGAATTTGGGATCATTATGTGAAGGCTTCTGCCCTTATGAAAAAGTGTTCCCATGACTTTAAAGCAAGCTAAAACTGGAGGTCCAAGACTGAGTTATAAAGTTCAGTTTTCACTGTAATTATTTAGATAACTTCAATTTTGTTGTCATCTTTTCACCATGCAGATGAGAAAAGCAGATGGGAAAGATGGAACCAAACTTTGTTAAGTTTAACTGTGTAGGGTTCAGTATGATATATTTCCCCATGGGGTACAACTCAGGAATTCATTGATTAATAATAATTTTTCTTCTTAGAGTTTTCCATTTCTTTGTGTGTTTTTTCTCATCTAATGTGAATTATTCTAACCTTTTCTTTGTCCCATCAAATCCCAATGACATCCTGAGACATTTTGTAGCCTTTTTTTCCTACCTGAAAATTATCTAATTAATGCAGAATTCCTTTTTCAATTGTACAGTTATATTTCATGAAACAGTTTGAAGTTCAGTTTTTATGTATATTGCATGTTTAGTTATAATTATTCACATGTAGCTGAGCATTCATTCAACTCATAGTGTTGGGTATTAGAGAACTGTCTCTTTACATTCTATTCAGTTGAGTTCAACAAGCATTTATTGACTTCTATAATGCCAGGCTTCATTTGGGATACTTTGACATAGCCAGTGAAAAATACAGAAAAAACCCTACCCTAGCATTTCTTGCATCTTAGAATATACATTCCATAGTTCTGCCTCACCAACCAACAGTTTTCGTTTTCTTCTATGATATCCTTTCTTACATATTCCACTAGAAATTTTTCAATGAAAAATTGTGTTAACATTTAATAAAAACAATAATAAAACAGGTAACACTTAAGCTGTGCTCATGTGCTAGGCACTGTTTAAGCATGTTACATATATTAATTCATGTAATCTGCATAATAAGTCTATGGGGTGGGCACGATTTATCCCATTATGTGAAAGGAGAAACACAGAAATAGAAAAAAAAAGTTTAAATAACTTCTAAGCTTGCCCAAATAACAAGTGAAGCCCTGATCAAACCCAGGCAGCTTAACTTCAGAATTTGTGCTGCTTACCGATAGATATATCGTACCTGTCTAAATCTCTCCAGAAAGGTTTATATAGCATTCCATTTAATATGTTTACTTTAATTACCTGTTCAATAGCAAACTAAAACTCAATTCATGATCTCTGATCTAGCTGAAACTATACTGTATATTGAAAGTCAATTTAAAGGCATCAAATAATTCTCAGAGCATAGTATCTCTTTTTTATGATTTGCTCATTTATATCCTACCTGAGAAATATCTACTTGCACTAATCACTGAATTTTCTCCTATTATTTTCTGTGTAATTTGTATAGTTATACTTACTACATATAGCTTTACAATCCATTTCAAAATAATTTTTAATAAATAAATGTTTAGATAAAAGTTCATTTTTTATGTCTACATATGGATAGCCAAATGTTTTAGCACCTCTCGATGGAAATACTGTCCTGTCAAGGTTGCTTAAAATTAGTTGACCAATAACTGTTTGTCTAAAGTAATAACAGAAATAAGCATATAGAAAAATGAAATTTAACAAAACCTTATTTTTAAAATATTTATAAGGAACTTTGACATAAAAGAAGTATCATAAGTATAGGATGGAGAAATTGGTAATTCTCTGTTAAACTTATTTGTGCAATATGTTAAATAGTATAACATTTGAAAGTATAACTAGATTATCTTAAAATGCATATTGTAAATTCTAGAGCAACCACAAAATTTTAACTTAGGAAGTTAATTTATGTTGTAAGAAAAGATAACATCATAAAATCTCAATTATATAAAGAGAAGGCAAAAAAAGTAAAAAAAAAAGGTTCAAGAACAATTGCAATGAATAGAAAATATTTATAAACACAGCAGATATTAATCCAACTGTACCAATAACCATTTTAAATGTAAATGCTCTACATACTCTAAGTAAAGTTAGGTTGTCAGAGTAGGTAAAAAAATCTATATTGTCTACAGGAAACTCATTTTAAATATAAAGACTTAGGTAGGTTAAAACTAAAGGAATGGAGAAATATAGATCATGCTAACAGAATTCAAGAAAAAGTTGGATTAGCTATACTGACTTCAGACAAAGTATACTTCCCAGCAAGGAAATTATTGCGAATAAAAAATGGTTTTCACATAATGATATAGTGGGGAAATCATCATAAATAAATAATAGTCTTCAACATGTATGCACCTAACAAAAGAACATAAAAATAAATGAGTCAAAAATCTGATAGAACTACATGAAGAACTAGACAAATCCACTATATAATTGAAGATTTTCACACCCCGCTTGTAATAATCGAGAAATTTAGCAGGCAGAAAATCACTAAGGATATAGAAGACCTGAACAGTCCAATGAATCAGCTTGATTAATTGATATTTATAGAATACTCCATCTAATAACAAACAACAGAAAACACATTCTTTTCAGGCTCACATAGCAGATTTAACAGGACAGATCACATTCTGAGACATTAAAAAATGTAAAGAATAAAAACCATACAATGCATGTTTTCAGACCACAAGGGAATTAATTGAACAGTACTTTATTCTATTTTTGTAATCTTTCCATGTATTTATTTACTTTATTCCTTTCTAATCATAAAGTGACTTCACTTTGTTTGATGATCTACTCAGCAAGTAATTATTGAGGGTGTTGTGTGTGTTTTTTTGTTTGTTTGTTTGTTTGTTTTCTTTTTTCTTTTTTTTTAAAATATATTTTATTGATTTTTTACAGAGAGGAAGAGAGAGGGATAGAGAGTTAGAAACATCGATGAGAGAGAAACATCGATCAGCTGCCTCTTGCACACCCCCCACCGGGGATGTGCCCGCAACCAAGGTACATGCCCTTGACCGGAATCAAACCTGGGACCCTTCAGTCCGCAGGCCGACGCTCTATCCACTGAGCCAAACCGGTTTCGGCTGTGTGTTTTTTTTTAATTTGACATGCACATATTAGATAAGAAAACTATGAAATTGCTTAGATGTAACTCTCCGGCTGGAAGTGGCTTCACTTTGACACCTCCTAGATACACAAGTTTTCATGCTTCCAATTGTCTGGCTCATTTGTTCCTTTCATATCGGATATCAAGGCCTACCACATTATTTGTGCACTGAAGCGGGAGCGTGAGGGCTGAAGGAGGCTTCAGGGACTCCCAGAGGCTCCAACATTCTCTGCCTTGGTTTATCACTTGTGAATTCCTTGCCTCATCAATTAGCCAAGAATATACCCCAGTTAATTTTTATAAATACACTTTTGAGCTGTGTTGTACAATATGGTAGCCACTAACCACAAGTGGCTATATAATTTAAATTAATTAAATAAAATAGAAATTTAATCTCTCAGGTGCACTAGTCACATTTCAGGTATTCAAGATTCACACAGAACTAGTGGCTACTATACTGGGCAGTGAGAGTTTTAAAACATTCTACCATTGCAGAGAAGTCTGTGGGACAGCATTTGTTAGATTCTCTAAACTGGTCCAAACCAGCTTTTGTTATACTGTCAAAGTTCCTTATAAGTATTTTAAAATAAAGTTTTGTTAATCTCCCTATTTTATTTCTAAGCAAATATCAAATAATTTTACTAGACATAATTAAGGAAGAATATGACTACTGTAATATTTGATGAAAGATCAACATGAAATAATTAAGTTTCAAATTTCAGACCACCTAAAGAGAGGTTTCAATAATTTATGAACTATGGGAGAATAGAGACTTTTCTAGTCTCTGTTGTTTCCTAACAAAACCTAGTATAATGCTTTGAACAGAGTAAGCACTCAATAAAGCTTTGCTGCAACAATTATATAGTATTAATTTGAATGAAAAAAATGTTTAAACAGCAAATCCCCTATGAAAACAATGCCTTATTACAATTGCAAGCAACTTAGCATGCATTCTGCTATTTGTTTAAATTCATCAAAATGAATTAAAAATTAAGTTTATTAATTTACAAAATTATTTTCTTACTTATCTTGCTGATAATGGATATGTCCTCCCAAAGTACCCTGTGTCACACTGGGTAGGTCTACTTGACTCTGAGCCATTTGGTTCCCATACTAAACTATGCCTTTGAATTTAATCTTTATCATTAATAAAAGTACTGGAACTGATAACATTTTTTCATAATTTTTCATTTGTTTAGAACCCATGTAAAGAAGAGGGTTGCTATTTACTGGTATTCCTCACAGTTATTGCCACCAAAGAGTTAATAACTATACTACTAATTTTAGATTTGTTCTGGAGGCAATGAGAAATTATTAGTAGTATTTGAACTACATGGTATAAGCATAGAATGTTATAATTAATCAGTGGTAGCAAAAGGAATAGTTGTTTATAATAAAACTAGAGGCCCGGTGCACAAATTCATGCATGGCTGGGGTTCCTCAGCCTGGCCGGTGATGGGGACCAATTGAGGCCATCTTCCCCAGTCCCATTCGAGGCTGATCTGGGCCAGCTGGTGTGGGGAGTGGGGGGAGACTGTGGGAGGCTGGCCATCCACAGAAGGTTGGCTGTGGGAGCGCACTGTCCACCAGGGGGCAGCTCTTGCATTGAGTGTCAGTGCGAATCATATATACTGGACAGTTGTCTGGTCGTAAAGGTCACTTAGGCTTTTATATAGAGATACATATATAGATGAGAAGCAAGAATATCAGCTGAGAAAATATTGTAAGAGATGATCAATATATACAAGTTTGTTTCTGAGTCTCTGTATATATAAAAGATAAGAAATGCTGAGACATACTTCGTTATTTTTAACTGAGACTGAGATTAGTATTAGCCATTTCAATTTCATTGCCAACTGCCAGTTGAAAAAAATGACATGCCTCTTATGAACTTCTCTGGTTTATAACAATAATATTAACCTTTTGTCTCCACTCTATTAATTATGTTAGTTGGGTATGTTCCAGATCCAGAAGCCAGAAAGAAAATATGTACCTAACACTAGGAATAGGGTTAGTGGGGATAAAAATATATCCAAAACTTGTGATTTTATTCTCTTTCAATATGCCACATTAATTACACTGGAAGACATAAAGTTCTATTTCAATTTGCTAACCTAAAGAAAATACGTATTTTAATAAAAGTGGTATCTTAAGGATACATATAATTATTTCTTACAATATATATACAGCAATATAGGGTGTCCTGTACATATGCTTTAACAGTTAATAGCTCAATATTTAAAATGAAATGTATTATAATAAACACTGCCTTTATAATTATTCAAAAAAGATATATATATATATATATATATATATATATATATATATATATACACACACTTGTTTGGGACACCCTATATATATAGAATAAAATACATCATCTCAAAGCTGAAAAAAAACCTAAAATAATTATCTTGTCTAGAACCTTGCTAATAATATGATAAAACATTATCAAATATGTTTTATAGATATGGAATCTAAAGGAAATAAAACCAATTATTTTAATCTACATAATTTGAGGTTGTAATATTCAATTTATAAGGGTTCATGCTTAATCTTGAAAACTTTCATAAGGTATAATATAAAAAACACATTGTACTCAATATTATAAATATTAAAGCCAATGTATTTAAAAATATGTCAATTATTTAACTTCCTAAAACTTATTCAGAAAAAACTATAAAAGTTCTAAATGCTCCTATACGTAATTCATTTTATTATTCACTTCTTTTATAAGTTTAGCAAATAATCCAATACTTCTTGGGATAGTCCATGAATAAATAGAACTGCATTCTATTCAGATATTAACAGAAAGCTCTTGTTTTCCTTTTCTCCTTTTGCAGAGACCATATGCATTATGCATAATGAAAGAGATTTGAAGGCAAGAATTAATTGAGGGTGGAGTGAAAAAAAATAGCTTGTTTTTGAGAATAATTGAAAGTAAATACTAAATTAAGCCTTTTATTTGTTTGTTTGTTTATTTGTTAATCCTCACCTGAGGATATTTTTCCATTGATTTTTAGGGAGAATAGAAAAGAGAGGGAAAGACAGAGAGAAACACTGATGTGAGAGAAACACATTGATTGGTTGCCTTCTGCATGAGACTGACCAGGTCCCAAGCCTAGGAGGATCCTGCAACCCAAGTACATGCACTTGACCAGAATTGAACCTGGGACCCTTTGGTCTGCAGGCTGACACTCTATCCACTGAGCCAAATTGTCTAGGGCCTAAATTAGACCTTTTAAAATGGGGTTCTTGTTCCTTCTTTTTTCCATGAATCCCTTTGGCCTGTTAGTGAAGCACTTATAGCTCTTTTCAGATTAATATTTTAATGCATATAATAAAATGTATAGGGTTACAATAGAATCCAATTAAATTAATAGTTATCAAAATATATGTTTTGAACTTTGTGATAGAGTAATATAAAATTTTCCCTGCTAACACATCATATAAGATGATCTAGTAGCAAACCTAGTATCTCCAGTAATTTTGAAATAGTTTTTAGACTAAATAATACTTCAAGATATTATAACACTTCCACTATAAGCTAACAGCTGCAGGAATCAAAAAAGGCATAGCCATGAAAAGTATCAGTGCAACATTAAATTTGGTATTTATGAACAACATGGGTCAGATTAATCTCTAGATATTTGCAATAGAAATTTTCACTTTCAAAACCTTCCTCAATTCAGTCACCTATGCCTCAGGTAGAGCTTATAAAGATATTTATCTTATACATATAAGATTGTTTTTGTATTATTTTTGAAACAAAAAATATATTGAGCTTTTTAAACTGGACCTGGATTCAAAGAAATAGGCTTAGGTATTGAGAAATTAGCTGATAGGAAGAACTGTACTGACAAAAACATTAATATGCATTAAATTATTTTGAACATAAAATTACTTCATTAATTTTTTTATCTAATCCAATACATAAGTATAATGCTTTATGCATATAGGTTATGTCAGATGGAGATTTCTGAAAATGATAATATTAAAGATGAGAACACCCAAGATAACTAGGAGAGGAATAGTTAACATTTAAAGCAAGAGAATGTGTTAAGTAAATAATATTTTCCTTCAAATGTGAAGTCAGTCTGCCAATTAAATATTGTACATAACTACTCAGTGCCAAGTTAAATACTGACATTTATTTGGAGAGAGGAGAGGAGCGTAAAGGACAGGAGGGGAGGAGAGAGGAGAAAAGGGTAAGGGATAGGAGGAGAAGAGAGAGGAGAGGAGGGTAAGGGACAGGAGGGGAGGAGAGAGGAGAGGAGGATAAGGGAGGAGAGAGGAGAGGAGGGTAAGGGACAGGAGGGGAGATAGAGAAAGAAAATTGATTGATTATAAGATTACACCAAGCCTAGCTGATGTGGCTCAGTGGTTGAACATTGACCCATGAACTAGGATGTCATGGTTCAATTCCAGGTCAGGGCACATGTCTGAGATGTGGGCTTCATCCCCAGTACGGGGCATGCAGGAAGCAGCCAAGCAATGATTCTGTCTCATCATTGATGTTTCTATCTCTCTCTCTCCCTTCCCATCTCTGAAATCAATAAAAAAATATATATTAAAAAAGATTACACCAATTAAAATAAAATATCTTAATTTTTTCTTTTAATGTTTTTTTTTCCTCAACCAAATGTGTTTAGAGTTTAGGTGAAGTGGTACTTTTAAGGCAAGGATTACAGCTGGCAAATAATTTTTACATATTTGCTACCCTGTTGTATCTTAATACCCAGGCCTTATTTAGAGTTTAGGGCAGGTTCCAGTCAAAATAGCAGCATAGATAAATGCAGTACTCAAATCTTCCCACAACACATCAAAATTATAAATAAACTAAGAACAACCATCATCAGAACCTTCTGAAATCTAGCTGAACAGCAGTCCTACAGCTAAGGATATAAAGAAGAAGCCACATTGAGACTGGTAGAAGGGGGGTGGAGAAGCTAAAGAGCTGGCCCCACACCCATGTCTGACAGATAAAAATTGGGAGGAATATTTCTGCTGTAGAAATTCCCCATGAGGAGCAAATCCTACACCAGTCCCACAAGCCCAGGGTTCCAGTAAAAAAAAAGAAGTCCGCATAACTTCTGGCTGTGAAAACCAGCAGGGATTGTGGTTAAGTAAGATAGAGAAGCTGCTGGAATCCCATGTTCTCCTCTTAAAGAGCCTACACACAGACTTACTTGGACTCACTCCCTCTGAGCTTCAGCTCTGGGTCAGCAGCACCAAAGGTACAAGGTGAAGAACTGAATTGTCTGGCATCAGAGCAAGAGCTGGAGGGGCAGCTTTCTTTCAGACAAAGGGCTGGAAGAGTTCATTGCTCCTTTCTCAGACAACCTCCCCCCCAATACCACCACGGGTAGCCACCATAATTGACCCTCCATCAATCTGATTAACACTGTTGGCCCCACCCTGCTGATTCCCTGAAACCCCACTCCACCCAACTTGTAGGCCCACCCAATCTCTTTCCAGTGGCTTTTTTTTAACTAAAGACCCATCATGCTTTGTACTTTCCTAATATCTCTCCAACAAGCATAATCTGGCCTCAGCATGCCCCTTACCTCTCACTGAATGGCTCCAGGCCTGGTACTAGCAATAGAGAACTTAGTTCTCAGCTTGGCCTCTCCCAGGCATCTCCAAGCCCAGCACAAGTAGCAGCCACCTGCAGACTGCCTTATGACTCATGCCAGGTGGCCTTGGGCAGGGCATCTCCTGGGAAGCCCCAGAATCAGCACACCTGGTAGACAGCATTAGATCAAATCAAAGTACTGCCCAACCACTTTCACAAGCAACACACACAAGGGGTGGACTCAGTAGGCACCAGAGCCCCCCTGAAGTAAGTCCTGCTCTATGGGTTGGAACCAAACATAGCTGATCCTCCACAGTTGCCCAGCCAGTCCTCGAAGCTAACTGATCTGAGAGTAAATTCCTCCCACTGATCTACCAACAGACATCAAGACTCAACTACAAGTCTGCTGGCATGGATCAGTGGTTGAGCAATGACCTATGAACTAGGAGGTCATGGTCAGATTCCTGGTCAGGGCACATACCCAGGTTGTGGGCTCTATCCTCAGTGTGGGATATGCAGGAGGCAGCCGAGCAATGATTGTTTGTCATCATTGATGTTTCTATCTCTATATCCTTCTCCCTTCCTCTCTGAAATCAATACATACATATATATTTTTAAAGACTGAACTACAAGAGGAGGGTGCAACTGGAGTGCCCAGCTCAGATGATCAAAGAGGCTGTGCCACTGGACCCTATAGAATAACTACTCTATACAACCACAGACAATGTAGCAGCTCTGTTTAATACATAAAAACAAGCCCAGAGAGACAGACAAAATAAGGAGACAAAGAAACATGTCCCAAATAAAAGAAAAGAACAAAAGTTCCACAAAAATAACTAAACAAAATGGAGACAATCTACCAAATACATTTTAAAACACTGATTGTAAGGATGCCCAAAGAACTTATGAGAAAATTATATGAATTTAGTGAGAAGTTCAACCAAGAGGCAAGAAACATAAAAATGGAGATATGAAACATAAAAAAGAGCCAGTCATAAATGAAGAATTACACTAACTGAAATGAATAATAAATTACAGGGAATCAACCTTGGAGTAGATGAAGCAGAGGATCAAATCAGAGATTTGGAAGATAATGAATCAGAAAACACCCAATCAGAACAACAATAAAAAAATAAGAATCTAAAAAAAATGAGGATAGTATAAGGAACCTCTGGGACAACTTCAAGCATATCAACATTCACATCATTAGAGTGTCAGAAGAAGAAATAGAGCAAGGAATTGAAAATCTATGTGAAAAATAATGACAAACATCTTCCCTAACATGGTGGGAAAAAAATAGACATACAAGTCTAGGAAACACAGTTCCAAATAAAATGAACCCAAAGAGTCCCACACCAAGACAACATATCATAATTAAAATGTCAAACTAAAAGACAAAAACAAATCTTAAAAGCAGAAAGAGAAAAGCAGTTGGTTATCTATAAGGGAGCTCCCATAATACTGTCAGATGATGTCTCAACACAAACTTTTCAGGCCAGAAGGAATTGGCAAAAATATTCAAAGTGATGATAAGCGAAGACCAAGTTTACACAGCAAAGCTATCATTTAGAATCAAAGGAACGATAGAGCTTCCCAAGCAAGAAAAAGCTAAACAAGTTCATCACCACAAAACCAGTATTACAAGACATGTGAAAGCCAGGGTGGGGAATATCTGACCCGGGGCCCATATATGGCCCACAAAATCATTTGGTCTGGCCCTGAGAAGGCATTATAAGTGAATTAATTAAATGTTTGACCAAATATAGCAAGGCTAATTTTTAAGTTGATAATTCTGTATGGCACGCAAATGATGTTATAAGTATCCAAATGGCCTTTGGCAGAACAAAGGTTCCCCACTCCTGTGTTAAAGGGTCTTCTTCAAGAAGAAGAAGACAAAAAATTTTAAAAAATGAATAACAAAATGGCAATAAAGATATAGCTATCAATAATTACTTTAAATGCAAATGGTTAAATATTCCTATCAAAAGACATGCAGAGGCTGACTGGATAGCAAAACAAGACCTTTACATGTGCTGTCTAGAAGAGGCTTATTTCAGATCAAAAGACACACACAGAATGAAAGTAAAGGGATGAAAAAAGATATTTCATGAAAATAAAAACAAACAAAAAGCTGAGGTAGCAACACTTAAACCAGACAAAATAAGCTTTAAAATAAAGACTACATAACAAGAGACAAAGAAGGACCCAGTAATTCCACTTCTGGGTATTTATTCAAAGAAATCCAAAACACTAAATTGAAAAGACATATACATCCATATGTTCATTGCAGCATTATTTACAAAAGCCAATATAGAACGCAACCTAAGTGTCCATCAATAGAAGTAGAGCAAGGAATAGGATAAAGAAGTGGTGCATATATACAATGAAATATGACACAGCCATCCTATATAGTAAAACCCTAAAATGCAAATCGACTGAACGGCGGAAAGACCAGTCGCTATAAAGCTCAACGCAGGAGCTGCCCCCTGGTGGTCAGTGTGCTCCTACAGGGGGAGCACCGCTCAGCCAGAACCCGGGGAACACAGGTGGCAAGTGCAGCAGTGGTGGGGGGAGCCTCTCCTGCCTACACTGCAGGTGAGCGGTAAGGAGCAAGGGGTCCTGGACTGCAAGAGGGTGCAGGCCGGGCTGAGGGACCCCCCTAACCCCCAGTGCATGAATTTCGTGCACTGGGCCTCTAGTAAAAAATAGTAAGTCAGACAGAGAAAAAAAATGCCATATCATTTCACTTATATGTGGAATCTAAAAACAAAAAAGAAAACAAGCAGAACACAAACAGACTCACAGATACAGAGAACATTTTGACAATTATCAGATGGGAGGGGAGTTTTGGGGATGGGTGAAAAAGGTGAAGTACAAATTGATAGGTACATAATATTTATGGGGATGTAAAGCAGAGCATAGGAAATATAGTCAATAATATTGTAATAACTATGTATGGTGTCAGATCGGTACTACATTTATTGAGGTGGTCACATAGTAAGTTATATAATATCTAATCACTTGGTTGTACTCCTGAAACTAATATAATATTACTAGTGGCCCGGTGCACGAAAATCGTGCATGGAGTGGGGGTTCCCTCAGCCCAGCCTGCACCCTCTCCAATCGGGGACCCCTTTGGGGATGTCCGACTGCCGGTTTAAGCCAGATCCCTAAACCGGCAGTCAGACATCCCTCTCGCAATCTGGGACCACTGGCTCCTAACCACTCACCGGCCTGCCTGCCTGAGTGCCCATAACTGCCTCTGCCTGCCTGCCTGATCACCCCTAACCCCTCTGCCTGCCTGCCTGATCGCCCTTAACCACCTCTGCCTGCCTGATCGCCCCTTACTGCTCCCCTACCAGCCTGATCGCCTCTAACTGCTCCCTTGTTGGCCTGATTTCCCCTAACTGCCTCTGCCTCACCCCACACCTGGAACCTGGGCTTCCCTCCCTCTGGCCAGCCACAGGCACCCAGGAACCTGTACAGCTTCACCTAGGCTGGCCACAGCCACAGAGGATCATGGGCAGGCAGCTTCACCCAGGCTGCAGCTGCAGGCACCTGGGACCAAAGGGCGTGTGGCTTGGACCTCTCTTGGGTCGCAGGCACAGGCACAGCTGCTGGTGCCCAGGACCGCAGGCTGGGCAGCTTGTCCCTCTCCAGGGCCGCAGCCCTAGCTGCTGGCACCCAGGACTGCGGGGTGGGTGGCTTGTCCCTCTCCTGGGTCAGAGGTGCAGGCGCAGCTGCTGGAACCCGGGACCCTGGAGCGGGTGGTTGTCCCTCTCCTGGGCTGCAGCCTGGCTGGTCCCCATTCCTCTATCCCCAGTGTTGATTGTCTGAGAAGTTATGGAGTGATGGCATGAGGTCATGACGTTATTTGCATATTAGCCCTTTATTATATACGATTTTAACTTGTCATGGTCTATCTTCAAGTGGATATTATACCACTTCACATCTTGTATAGAAACTTCACTGTAACAAATTTCATTTTTCCTGGGCAATCTTTGTGCTATTGTTGTGTATTTTACGTTCACAGATGTTATAAAACTGACATTACATTATTATTTGTTTAAATAGTTAATTACCTTTAAATATATTTAAATAATAAGAAACTTCTATTATATTTTTTCCTATGCATTTACTGTCTTTGGTGTTTTCCATTTCTTGGCATAGATCGTTATTTGTATCTGGCAAAATTTTATTTCTGCTTGCAGGACTTCTTTTAACATTTCTTACACTACAAATCTGCTGGTGATAAAAAAAAAACATTCAATCTTTTATATATGAAAAATATATTTTAACTATTTTAAAAAATATTTTCACTCAGTCTGGAATTATAAATTGAGAGGATTTTCCCCCCTTGTGAGTACTTTAATGATGTTGCTCTACTATTGTCTCCCTTACACTGTTTCTGATGAGAAATCTTTTGAAATCCTTATGTTTATTCCTGTGTATAGTGTGTCTCTTTTCTTCTGACTACTTAAAAGATTTTTCTTTTCATCATTGGTGTTGAGCAATGTGACTTTTATGTGTCTTGATGTAGCTTTCTTTATGTCCTGTGCTTGCTATTCACTGAGCTTCTTTGATCTGTGAGTTTATATTTTTTACTATATTTTGCTAAATTTGGAAACTTTTGAATCATTCTCTCTTCAGATGATTTTATATATATATATACAAGTTCGGGTCTCTAGAGGGGGCTGGGGAGGAAGAGGAGTGAACCAAACCATAGGGTCAGGACCTTGGCAGGCAATTGAGTACGGGGAGGCCACCAGGGCCATCCCTGCAGTGGCCATTTCATGACCAGCTGCCTGAGACTGGCTCGCTCCTGGGCTGGGGGGTTTCATGCATCTGCTCCGTGCTGCCCAGCAGTGCGGTGCCCATCAGGGCTGTGTGTAGCTTACGGGGAAGGCACGGCCTGGGGAGTCAGAGCCTTGATCCCGCGCAGTAACCAGATCAGGGCATTGGGAATGCGGCCAGTTCTCTGCACCCTGAATTGCCCCACTGTTGCATCCCCGGAGCAGTCATGGTGCCTTTTTCCATCACGGTCCTCTAAGGTCGCAGCGATGGATGTGTGCTGTCATAGGTTTGGGTGAAGGGAACATGGAAGACCCGTGGGTGATAGCAGGCACTGGGTGCTGACTGGGGAGGCGGTCATGTGGGTTTGCGTGAAGCGTTCACAGTCACAGCTTTGGAAGCCTCTTTCTTAGTTTCTTAGAGAGCTCGATGGTGAGGAAATGCAGGTCTCAACCTGCATTGCAGTTTCCGTGGGAAACCTCACCGTTGGGGTGTCAGAGGGGTTGGCCAGGAGCGCCTGCGGCAGAGAGACACCCTTCTCCTGTAAACTCTTCACAGGTAGACTGGTCGCCGGATGCCCAAGAACTGCTCAGCGGATCCCTGCTGTTCCACAGAGTTCTCTGAGCAGCCGTCCATCTTCCGCGGGAAGAAAGGTGTGTGCTTGTGCACAGTCACTGCCCGGTCCCGGGCCGGTGGGGGCACCCTGGCCCCAGACATGTTCTCCCACTGGGTGCTGGGTCGGACAATCATTGTCCAGAATTCCCTTGTTTAACAAAGAAAGTTAAGTTCCCAGTGAGGCCCTTGGTTAGAAAGGGAAGGGATTGGGGAGAGGAGGAGGAGCCGAGCTGCCTCTTCCCTGCCCACCAGAAAGCTCGGAGCTGGAGGCATGATCTCTAGCCCATTCACCTGCCCGGGGAGGCTGCTTCCAGAGAGACCGAGAAGGCCGGGCTCTGCTCCTGTGTCCTGGTGGGTCTGAAAAGCAGGAGGCAGAGCCGTGCTCTCACCTGGGCCTCAGGGCAGTGGCCTCCTGGTTCTCAGCAGAGCAGTGGCCCTGGGGTCTGACCACTCCTCAGTGGTAGGAACCACGTGTAGGAGCCGCCAGTAAAGGCACACCCCTGGGAGGCAGATACAGCGGGCAAACCATTGGACCTCGTTGCCTGGGCAAAGACGCCAGTCTCCTGCCCCACCCCCAGCCACTCAGCATGTGCGCGCTGCCCACAGGGCTGCCATCTTTGTCGGGTTAATTTGCATACTCGCTCCTGATTGGCTGTTGGTGTCACGGAGGTACGGTCAATTTACATGTTTGTCTATTATTAGGTATAGATATGTCAACTGTAATTGAAAAATAAAGCATTGTTTAAAGTAAAAGAAAAATCTTGAAAAAAAATCAAGTCTAGGGCAACAACAGAAGTTAAGAATACATATTGAAGCTGTGCAGCATTACTCCAAGGCTTTGAGCATGGCAAACTTCCACAGAAGGGAACAGGACATTGGTCAAATATTTCATTTCCCAACAGCACTTGTTGCTTTTCTCATTGGGAAGGCACTACACTTTGCTACCGTGGAAACTGCCCGGTGGCCTACTTTTATAGGAAATTGTCCAGCTGGATTTAATGGCTGCTCAAAAGAATTGTGTTCTGCATAGAAGAAACAAGCTTGAGAAAAACACTAATAATAACTTATCTATACTGTATATAACACGTGCCCAATTTTAAAGGTAATTTACATATATCAACTCTGAGATAACTCTGTATGCAACATGTTGGGAAATTTTATATGCCAATCTCCGAACAGTGACAGGCCCTACACATAGAAAATAGCAACAAAACTACCACATCGAAAGATCTGACTTTTAAAACAAAAGGTAGTTCCATTTATTGCCTTATATGGTTATATTTATGCTAGAGGCCCGATGCACGAAGATTCGTGCAAGAATGGGCCTTCCTTCCCCTGGCTGCCAACACCGCCTTTGTTCCAGCCCGGAGCTGCCTTTCTGCCTTCCCACGCTGCCCAGAGGCCTAGAATGGCTGGGGCAGTACAGAACGCCTGCGTCATCGCCATGGTGACAACATAAGCATCCTGTCCCCGGCTGCTCGGATCCTGTGTATGCAAATTAACCCGCCATATTTGTTGGGTTAATTTGCATACTCACTTCTGATTGGCTGGTGGGTGTCATGAAGGTACAATCAATTTGCATCTTTCTCTTTTATTAGTGTAGATATTACTTTTATTCACTTTAACAAGCAACTTAATATGATGTGGGGGGCGCGGTGGGAGTATTTAGAAGATTACCTTGGTTTGAGCCATGTTCTGCAATGTACCAAGTGTATGGGGGAGTACATGTATATTGGGAAAGGTTATTCACTGCATTATCATAAATTTTCTCATTTGAAAAAAATGAGGAAAATAACCTGTGAAACATCAAGAATTAAATGAAATACTATCTGGAAATTTTCTTTAAACATTACAAGATGTTCCATAAATATATTTATTTATTTTTATTTAATTATTTTATCTTAATGTGGCAACTCCTCCAAGAAATCTGCCCTAAACTCTCATTTTGAACTGTTTTCTTTCATTGTGGTTGCATAATACCTTGCACAAATATTTACAAAAATACTTACATATCTAATGCATCTTCTTCACCAAACACACACAGGGATTATGTACTGCTCATTTTTATAATGATAGAGTACAGTATACTAGAGATGCTAAGCAAATATTGCTGAACTGTACTAAACTAAAATTTAAAAATATTTAAGAGCATTAGTCCTTATTATAGACAAGCATTCATTATATTTTTGGGTTTCTCTTAATAATCTGTGAAGTCACTATTATTTTTGTTAAAGATATCACTAAAATCACACAAAAGAATAAGATAAAAGAATCCTCTACCCTAAAATAGTTTCTAAAAAATTACAGTTTAAAAGAAATGTTCACCATTTACTGTCTATTTCATATCTCATTTTCTTTACTCATTTTATTTTATTTCTTCTACAATTGAGATTCTATTGAAATATAAGTAGCATTATATTATTTTCATTTAATGGACAATGAAATCTTTTTGAGCCCTTAAGTTTCAGTACTTGAATTTATATTTTAAAATTTTCTACTAGTACTTTTCAAGTGGACGTGTTGAGTATTCTATTTAGCTTTTGAACAAGCAGTGGGACACAATCCAAACATTTGCTTGGGCACTGCACAGAAAGTAGAGTCATTTTTCTCTACCTGGGGCCTTTTAACACCAAAAAAGTACCTTCAGCTATCTACACCCACAGTGTACCTGGTACTCATATCTCATGTCTCTTACCAAGCACACGCGATACATTATTCTCATTGAAAATTAGCTACTTGTTCTGATTATGGAGTAAACGATGCTTCTCTGCGAACATAAATTTCTCTTAGTCTTAAAAAGGTTACCTGTCCTCTAAGTACATTCTTAGGTATTCTTAAAGCCACTTCTGGTTCTAGCAATAACTGTACATTTTAAGCTTTTGGCTACACCAGTGCAATTCCAACAGTGACAGTTTTCAGTTAATTAGGTTAACTGGAGAAGATATTTTCAGCATTCAAGGAAATATAGCCTACAGGGAGCATGCATAACAAATTGGGTAGTTGCTTTTAAACTCCAAAGGATCCATACTATAACAGAAGGTGTACATTTCTCATTTAGTCTACCAAAATGCCTTCACAAAAACAACTGGGCCTTCTAAGGAATACAAAATACAAAACATCTGCCTCAGATTTTTAAAAATAATTTCAATTAGTTTTTATTTTAGAACCAAATTAGTTTTAAACAGAGCAGTGCAGGGCAATTCCTACCATATAGGTGAGATTTATCAGAAATGACTGCAGTTAACTTAGCTGGGAGTTTACAATTTTTCACAGGAAGACTCACAGGCCTGAGCAGCTGGAACTTAGACTGTCAAAGCCCCAATTTGAAACCATCCAAACAACCATACACAACTAAGTTACAGCCTTTTTTTTTCTTCTTTTTTTTTTTTCAGACAGAAGCATAAAATGCCTCCACTGGCAGCAAGATTCTCTATACTCAGCTTGTGATAACAGGGTTGCCAGACAGGACTTCTGCCTATCTATCTAGATTTGTATAATAAACTCTCAGAGTACTAGTAAATATTGATTAGTGTAAAGCAGTTTTATAATGTACATAACCCATTGAGTTATTGACTGTAGACCCTTACAGTCGTCATTTGGTCATCAAGTCATTAATATCTTGCTGAATATTTAAAATTACTTCAATAAAGTAAGATAATAAAATAAAATGAAGGCAGGGGTGGGTGGGTGAGTGGGAAGAGATCAACCAAAGAATTTGTATGCATATATGCATAACCCATGGACACAGATAATAGTCTGGTGAAGGCCTGGGTGGGGGCGGGGGCAGGCTAAAAGGGATCAATGGGGAGAAAAAGAGGACATATGTAATACCTTCAAAAATAAAGATAAAATAAAATAAAATAAAAACGTTCAGTTTAACCCTTACATATCATTTTTCTGACAGAAATGACAATTCTGAAGAAAGGGTTTATGCTAGTAAATGAGTTAGAACATTTTATAAATGAATTAGAACATTTTAAAATGATTTAATACAATAATGTGTTATAAAATATATCAAAAATGACACAAACATTTTGATACTGGCCTTCAATTCTTTTATTTAAAACAGTCAAAAGCATACATTTAATAATAAAATATAATCCAAAAGTATGATGCATGCTATAAAAATGATAAAAGGTAATAACATTTCTTTTATATTGTCTCCATCCCAAAGTGGAGATCTTCTCGACAAAAGTATTATGAGAGAATTTATCAAAAATCAAGACTAGAGCACTAAACTTTAAATATACTCTTAACAGTAAAACAGAGAAAAGTTTGGATATTGCATATCACACTGCAATATTATATTTTATTTATGAAGTCTAAGATATTTTAAGCAATTTTATAGTGAAAACACTTGGCTCTTACTGAATTATTTCTTTGCATTCCTGCTAATCCTATACAATAAAAGCCCAGCACCCATAACGGCATACCGGTCAGAACAACCAGAGACTAGAACCACCAAGGCCCCTTGCTGGGCTGGCCCTGCCCCCCAGCAAGCAGTTAGGAGTGATCAGGCAGGCAGGCCAGTGGTTAGGGGCGATGAGGTAGGCAGGCCAGTGGTTAGGGGCGATGAGGCAGGCAGGCCAGTGGTTAGGGGCGATGAGGCAGGCAGGCCAGTGGTTAGGGGCGATGAGGCAGGCAGGCCAGTGGTTAGGGGCGATGAGGCAGGCAGGCCAGTGGTTAGGGGCGATGAGGCAGGCAGGCCAGTGGTTAGGGGCGATGAGGCAGGCAGGCCAGTGGTTAGGGGCGATCAGGTAGGCAGGCCAGTGGTTAGGGGCGATGAGGCAGGCAGGCCAGTGGTTAGGGGCGATGAGGCAGGCAGGCCAGTGGTTAGGGGCGATGAGGCAGGCAGGCCAGTGGTTAGGGGCGATGAGGCAGGCAGGCAGAGCCCCACAATTGATCACCTTAAAGAGGGAGACCCAGGCCACAGCCTGTGGGAGGGACACTGGGTGGCTGCGACAGGAGGCGCTGGCTGCAGGGCGGGGCTGGCGCCATGGCAGCGCCTGAGCAGGCATGGCGCCTGCAGCCTGGCCCAAGCCCCAGGGTTGCAGCCTCTCCCCACGGCTTCTGCAGGGCTGGACTGCCACTTCTCCTGCTATGATGCCTGGGCAGATCCCAGACCCTTCCATGACTACGGGCTCTCTGCCAGGGCTCGGCCCCCTGACCAGATTCCCCAGCTCAGCCCTGACTGCAGAGGAGCCGAAATACACTGACATCCACAACACCGGGGACAGGATGGCCCCCTTGCACTTCCTGGAGGTGAAACTGGGCAGGAAACCTGTGAAAAGTGAGCTAGACAAGGAAGAGGAGTGGAGGAAAAGGCGCCAGGAAAAGAACAAAGTGGCGGCAGCCCCATGCCGGAACAAGAAGAAGGAGCAGACAGAGTTTCTTCAGCGGGAATCTGAGTGGCTGGAGCTCATGAATGTGGAGCTGAAAATCCAGATGGAGGAGCTGAAGCAGGAGTGGTAGCGGCTCATCCTATGCTCAACCGGCATCGCCCCATCATCAGGACCGACAGCATTAAGACCCCAACTCAGAAGGCAACCCACTGCTGGAGCAGCTGGAGAAGAAGTGACCAGGGACTGGGGGAAGGAAGAGGAGGAGGAGGAGGAGTTAAAGAGTGGGAGGAGGAAGAGGGTCCCAGAGGTCTCTTCCTTGCTGCATGAAAAACTCTTCAATGAGGCTCAGCACAGCCAGCATGAGCCAGGCTATTTTTATGAAACTCAGATCAGCCACACCAGGGGAAGAAACCCAGGCTGATGAAACCCAGGACCAAACGCTGAGACCAAAGTAGTCCTGGGGGGGGGGGGGTGGCTGTTCTGCATGGGGCCAGGCTTGCAGGAGGCAGGAGAGAGGCTCTGGGCTGGAGAGATGCCCAACCAGGCAGCTGTGGGCACTTCTCCGGCCTCTCCACCAGGGCACCCACCCAAAGGACCTCCGAGCAGCCAGGAAAAGCCCATGAGTTGCAACCAAAATTAGGCTGAGTATGGAACTCAGAGTGAAACTGCAATCTGCCTGCCCCCAGCCCTGACCCTGATCCTGATGCAAGGCTGGAGAAGGGCACAGTGTGAGTCCCTGCTGTACCCACCCACCATGGGTCCTGCCTGGAGTGGCAGCTGGGGCCCACCCTCGCCGGCCCTGCTGGAGCTGCTGTGGGCACGAGGCACGGGCAGCCTTCCAAAGCACATACTCACTGAATGTTTACAGACTGGCTGTCCTGGCAGGGCTTTCAACTACACATGTTTTTTATACTTTCTTTTTTAAAAAATATTTTTTACAAAAAAAAAAAAAAGATTTTATACAAGCAATATATAAGTGGATTTCTATAATCACTCGATGTGATACAGTATAAATATGCTGTGGTTTGTTTGTTATGAACAGCAGTTATGGCCGTTGCATATAACTTCTAAATACTTTAGTCTCTGTGTGTTGGGGGTGGCAGGGGCGGTGTGTGGTGCCTTTCCATCCTGGTAAACCCTTCATAGTACTCAGTTCTGTATCGCTCAATAAACATTACTCTTACGTAAAAAAAAAAAAAAAGAAAGAAAGAAAAGAAAAAGAAAGAGGGAGGCCCAGGCCAGCCAAGCCATTGCACCCCATACCTGTTGCCTGCAGAGGGAGCAGGGGGCAGCGCTGCACAGATGGCAAGCAGTGGTGGGGGCAGGGCAGCTGCCCGCAGCCAGGGGAAGGAAAGCCCTGATAGGTCCTGATCTCATACCAGGCCTAGGGACCCTACCCAAGGGGTCCCAGATTGTGAGAGGGTGCAGGCCGGGCTGAGGGAACCCTCCCCCGCCCTGAGTGCACAAATTTTCATGCACCAGGCCTCTAGTCTATCCTATCTAATAAAAGAGTAATATGCAAATTGACCATCACTCCAACACACAAGATTGCTGCCCCCATGTGGTCAAAGATAGCTGCCCCATGTGGACACAAGATGGCCACCACAAGATGGCCAGCAGGGGAGGGCAGTTGGGAGGGACCAGGCCTGCAAGGGAGGGCAGTTGGGGCAATCAAGCCTGCAGGGGAGGGCAGTTAGGGGTGACCAGGCTGGCAGAGGAGGGAAGTTGGGGGCAACTGGGTCTGTAGGGAAGGAGAGTAGGGGGGGACCAGGCCTGCAGGGGAGAGCAGTTAGGGGTGACCAGGCCTGCAGGGGACAGCAGTTAGGGGCAATCAGGCTGGCAGGGGAGTGGTTAGGGGGTGATCAGGCTGGCAGGCAGAAGTGATTAGGGGCAATCAGAAAGGCAGGCAGGCAAACAGTTGGGAGCCAGCAGTCCTGGATTGTGAGAGGGATGTCCGATTGCCCGTTTAGGATCGGGCCTAAATGGGCAGTCGGACATCCCTTGAGGGGTCCCAGATTGGAGATGCTGCAGGCTGGGCTGAGGGACACCCCCCCCCCCCGTGCACGAATTTTGTGCACCGGGCCTCTAGTATATATATAAAAGCCTAAGTGACCATTACAGTGGAACAACCAAACGATCAGAATGACTGGTCGCTATGACACGCACTGACCACCCAATCGCCTGATCAGGGCTTGTTGGCCAACCTCCCAGTCTCTCCTCCCGGCCAACAGGTGCCGATCTTCCAATGGGAACAAGGAACCAGGGGTAGGTGGCAGCGGGTACAGGCGGCACCAGGCAAAGGCAGGTGCGGGCGGGGGGCAGGGCCAGCTGCTGGCAGCTGGGGGAAGGAAGGCCCTGGCCGGCCAATCTCCTGGTCCCTGAAGACTTTTGAAAAACCTCTTTATGGGGAAGTTTTCTTTCCCCCCCAGAAGCACGCAATTCAAAGGTGCTAGCCATGGAGCCACCTGCCTCGGAGCCACCCAATCTCTCCCCACACCCAGTTGGGTTGAGTCTGGCACACATCAGAATGGAACACACCAAGCCACTGCCCACAGGTGGGAAGCTGGTGGGGGTGGGGCGTGGACGCAGGGGCCTCGGAGCTGGACCACCCAGCCCCCAGCACGCTCTCTGCCTGGAGGCGTCCAGCTGCAGACCTCCGACCCCATTACCTGGATCAGTGGTGGGGTGGAAAGCGACCCGGGAGGGTGAGGAAATGAAACTTGGGGCGAGTACCACGGGTGCAGTCCCCGTGACCTTCCCCTCCCAGGATAATGCTGCGCTCCCTACCTCCCACGCACCAAGAGAAAAATGTGGATTCGCAAGGAGGCAGGCCCCCGAGGAGCTTCAGCTGGGGGACGAGAGGAGTTACTTCTGACACCCCCACCCTTTGCTTTGAGGCTGCATTCTCCTTCCCTAACACATGCTGCTTGAAGAGCACGATGGTTTGTGTTTAGAAATGTGATAAATATGGGGAAAGCAAAGTTTTGTGCTTTAGAATAAAAGAGTCTGGAGTCTTTGGGGATGTGATCTCTCTCTCTCTCTCTCTCTTTTTCTCTCATTCGGGCGCGCGCGCGGACACACACACACACACACACACACACACACACACACCTTCCTCCCTTCTCCCTTCTCCCTTCTCCCTTGGCCTGGTGAATCTTCACGCAGAAAGTTAACCCTAGCTCCTCAGAACCACCCTCGCTGGAGTGGCCTCTGTTTTGTTTTGTTTTTTTTCACTCACAAGATTTTTTCTAATCTCTAAACCAGAAGTCAGACATCCCCTGAGGGGTCCCAGTTTTCGAGAGGGCGCAGGCTGGGCTGAGAGGCCCCTCCCCCAGTGTACAAATTGCATGCACCGGGCCTCTAGTAATATTAAGAATTCTATATTAATTAGCCTGGTTCATCAAATTAAAACACTGAGCAATTATGCAAAAGATTGTAATGAGAACATCTGTTATTTTCTTCCTATTACAAACACAACACATACACACACACGCACACACAGACACCTTATTCAATATGGTGGATTACATTTGTAATTGCTGCATTTTAGATTTTTAAAATTTAAAGTGTTATTGATGTATACATATTTGTGTTGGATAACTGTGACATACATGTTTGTGCAAAATGAAAACATTAGGGGCATAAAAGTGAGTAGGATAAATATAAACTATCCTAATTGAGAAAAGTTATTTTTACAAAGGTAAAGGATATTTGAGTTGAATATCCGGAGTGATTTCCTGACTATGAACAATAAATGAATTATGGAACAGCTTCCTGAGACTGTGGAAGAAGCTTAATCACAGAGGCTATTTTAAAATAGACTGGGGAAACTGCTGAAGATACATTTTGTAGGATAGGAAATGTTGGTTTTCAAAAGGATGGAATGAGTAAATCAAATTTGGTATTTTCATGGGCTTATATTTTGGGCTTGCATTGTTAAAATAAATTTTAAATTGCAGACAGCTAGCATTTCTCATCCCTCACCCCAGTCTGTGTTGCAGAAACTCTATTCCAGACTGTGGCTGAAAGGCCTCAGGATTATTCTTTTATGTAGCCTCCACTAATAGGTCTACCGTAGGTATGGCAGGCCAAAGAAACATCTGCAGGTCAAGAATAATGGGGCTTTATCACATTTGCCCCAACTCACTCACAGGGCAAACGTTCTAGCCTAGGAGTGGAAAACTAAGAAGAGTGGAAGGTACCACCCCTGCCCAGTGTCCTGCTTATAAAGAAGTGTTACTTTTTACTTATTATTACATTTTGGGGGGTAGTATTGCTTAATAAAATTATATAGGTTTTAAGTATACAATTCTATGATACATCATCTGTATATTGCACTGTGTTCCTACCATCCAAAGTCAAATCTCCTTCCATCGCCATACACTGGACCTCCTCTACTTTTCATTACCCCTACCCCCTTTCCCTCTGGTAGCCACCATACTCTTGTCTGTGTCTATGAATTTTTGTTTGTTTGTTTGTTTGTTTGTCTTGTTGCTCATTTGTTACTTTCACTTTTATATCCCACATATGCGTGAAATCATATGGTTCTTGACTTTTTCTGTCAGATTTATTTTGCTTAGCATGATATTCTCAGGATCCATCCATGTTATTGCAAATGGCAGTATTTCATCTTTTCTTACGGCTGAGTAGTATTCCACTGTATATATGTACCACATGTTTTTTAAACAATCCAAAAAATGAGGAAAGGACATGAACACACTTCTCCCAAGAAGACATACAAATGGCCAACGGACATATGGAAAAAATTCTCAACTTCACTAACTTTTAGGGCAATGCAAATCAAAACTACAATGAGATTGCATCTCACCCCTGTTAGAATGGCTGTTATCCACAAGACAAGTAATAACAAGTGTTGGAGAGGTGGAGAAAAAGAACCCCTCATTCACTGCTGGTGGGAATGTAAACTGGTACAGCCACTATGGAAAACAGAATGGGGGTTGCTCACGAAATTAAGGATAGAGTTACCATATTATCCAGCAATCCCTCTTCCTGGTATCTACCTGAAAAACTCGAAAACACTTATTCGCAAAGATATATGCATCCCTAAGTTCATTGCAGCATTATTCGCTGTGCTGTGGCCAAGACATGGAAACAACCAAAGTGACCCTCAATAGGGGTGTCACCTTGGAGGGAAGCAGCCACTGCTCTGCCCTCAGCCACAGAGCAGTGAAACACAGAGATTTTGCCCAGGCCTTGTGGTCGGCAAACTCATTAGTCAACAGAGCCAAATATCAACAGTACAACGATTGAAATTTCTTTTGAGAGCCAAATTTTTTAAACTTAAACTATATAGGTAGGTACATTGTTATTAACTTAATTAGGGTACTCCTAAGCTGGCCTTTACTAAAAACTCAAGGGGTCAAAGAGACGCATGTGCTTGCGAGCCGCAGTTTGCCGACCACTGGTCCAGGGAAAATGCAGGTCACAGAACAGAGATCTTCAACGTTCTCCCCAAAGGAACTGACTTTGTTTAAATAGAGTATAGGGATGATCGAGCCGAAAGGCTAACTTTCTCTATAACAATGGGAATTTTGGGAGAGAGCAACAAGAGGAGAATATTAGCTCCATGAGAGTAACAAGTTAACCGACAGGCCAGCTATAATTTACCATGGAGAACCAGGTAAAGAGAGAGTCAAGAAACACCCTCCTGAGTTTAGAAGAAAATCAAAGACTGGCCTCTAACTCTACTCCTGAAAAGCAGCCTGAATTTAACTGGAGCAGACTGTAGAGCAATTTCTATCCCTGGGCATTTTAAAAAACAATAGCTCAAATCAGTTTGCAATTAATGTTGGAGAACAAAAACAACCCTGATAATTCTTTTCAAAAATGCTTTCCAAAATTGTTCTGATATTTTATTTTAAAACAAGCACTATTGCCTCTACTTTTTTATTGAATTTATCGGTGTGACCACTGGTCAACAAAACCAACCAGGTCTCCAGTGTATAACTGAATAACTGTGTATAGAATACTTTCCTAGAAAACATGTAAATAATTTTATAATATACTAGATGTCCGGTGCACAAAATTCGTACATGGGTGGGGTCCCTAGGCCTGGCTGGTGATCAGGGCCATTGGGGCCAGGCCAATCAGGGCTGGGCTGAAGAGGAAGTGACGGTCGCCGGGCCAAGCACGAAAGGAATGGACGCCAGACGCCGACACCACATCGTTGATGTCCTGCCACCACATGGTTCCCC
Organism: Cnephaeus nilssonii; assembly: GCF_951640355.1. NCBI lineage: Eukaryota > Metazoa > Chordata > Mammalia > Chiroptera > Vespertilionidae > Cnephaeus > Cnephaeus nilssonii. The sequence continues at coordinate 59,853,853 of NC_137081.1, forward strand.
ACCTCCCCCCTCCTTCCCTCACCACCTCACCGCCACCATGGCAGGTGGGCGGCGGGCTGATCAGGGCTTGCCAACAGGGGGGAGGGACAGGGCATGGGAGGTTGGCCGTCAGCCCCAAGGAGGGAGCCAGCCCTCGGCCCCCCTGGGAAAGGGGCCGCATCGGCTGCCACCCATCCCCGGTTCCCTGTCCGAGCCCGGGGGGAGGGACCATGGGAGGTTGGCCTGCAGGGGGATGTTGGCTGTGGGAGCACACTGACCACCAGGGGGCAGCTCCTGCATTGAGCGTCTTCCCCCTGGTGGTTAGTGCGCATCATAGCGACCAGTCATTCCAGTCATTCCAGTCGCTTAGGCTTTTATATATATAGATAGAATATAAAGGGTCATAGTATGATTAATGAACAAAAGAAATTAGTGTCTGAATCTAGATAAAATTAAAGTACAGAATAGTTTTTTCTTCATATCTACTAAAGGTAAAATAAGGTAAAATAATATTGAATATAACAGAAGAGATGAAGGTCAGGGTTACTTTTGCAAATTATATTAGTGATTCAAATTTATTGTAATTAATTATAGTGTATAGGACACAGCCTGTGGCCACTTCTGTTTAATACATTTTCACAATATGGTAAAACTTTGCACACTGCATTATAGTTATCTATTTATAGTTATTTATTTGTAATCTGCTTCACTCACAAAGAATATAAAGTAATTTACAGAGACAATTAAAGTTCTCTGATAAAAAAAGAATTAATGGAAGTGAAACTCAATAATTAACGTTAAGCCATGAATAATTCCTGTAAAAATACTATAAGGTTCAACATAATTACAAAACTGGAACACAGATTTAGTTCTGACTCTTTTTTTTTTTTTTTGGACAAAAGAAAAGAGAAAAACATAATTAGTTATAGATTCACACTTTTTATTCTAAGAAAGTTACACTGTTGCTCTGAAGATCAGCCTATTCTGGCACTGAGGTCTGACAGAAGCATCCCTCTCATGTTGTTATTCTTGGAATATTGAGAAATAACAGGAAAATGGACCACATGCATTCTCATCCTTGATCAAAATTATCAATTTAAAAATTAAATTATTGAATTTACACAATTATTTCAATTGTCTTAGGGAGTCCATGCATTAATATGTTAGAAGACTACGGATCAAGCTAACATAATCATACTTTAAAGGAATAAAGTCTTTCAACTGCTTAGACTTAGGAAGCGGGGGCGGTAGACAAATTAATAGGAAACTTAGACAAATGCACTTATAATGATTTATAATATCAAATCATAGTCTCATTAAAATATAATAAATTTGAAAAAACCCTGATAGACTTGTGCATGCTAAAGATAATAAAGTCCCTGAAACAAAAAAAGTTCTCTGTATAATGAATTCTACATACATGTGCCTTCAATTAATATGCAACATATGTGGAGATTCAATAATTCAGACTTTTTTTAAAAAATCATGTACCATAGTGTTTATCTAAGGCTTCACTGATGTGTATAACAGTTGGAAAATTAGTCTGTGGGCCATCGATATGTGTACTTTGTTAGGAAAGCATTTCTGACAAGCAGCCAAGGCTTCTCAGTAGTGTGTAATCTGCACATTCTCAGCAATGCTCACTTCCTTTCAGAAGAAAACAATTTATCCTTCTCTTTTCCTTATCAGGAATCTGAATTCACACCTGCAAATATTTGATATAAATAACTAAATCCTCTCATGAAAAAAAATGACAGAGTGCATGTGGTGAACTAATTACATCTATTTCATCACAAGCTAGATTTATTTTTTCTTCCAGAAAGATGTTTCAGTTGTGTACATTGGTATATCTATAGGTGTATTCCATCTTCTTAGCTAATAAAGTTACTTTCCTGAGAGCATCAATCTGTTGGATCCCTTTATGTTGTGTTTATAAAATTTAAAATTTTAATAGGTATAGCTAGCTTTAGTAAATATTTAGTTTCCAAGTTGTAACTTAATCATTGGTATTCTAAAAGTTAACCCATGCTTTAAAGTATCACCAAAGAAAACTCAGAGGTAAATCCTCTGCCCAGAAAGTTACACTTATTGTTTGAAAAAATAATCAGTGTTCTGAATAAAGATGCATACAATCAAAAGTTTATGCAAATGAATATGTACAGTACTGACTATACTTATAAATGCATAAGTACTCATATCTATAGCTAAGACAAACCCATGTATAGAGAGATTTCTCTATGCAATATTGCTATATATATATATTCCTTACTAAAGAAAAAAAGGTATGGTCAGATTTATATTACAGCTTGCTGAAACGTTGTCTAATGACCATGGGCAACAATTACAGTATAACGTGCCAATGTCTGCTACTAAAAGCACTGTCAAAAATGAAGCAAGCCAAACTACAAAGCACTTAAGAAAATATAATTTTCATAAATGAATTATTCATCATATTAAATTCAAAGGTGGGAGAGAAACTCAATATGCCAAAAGCTTAAAATACATCATCACATGTAATCCTCACAGAAGATCTGTTGTATGAACAATGAGGAAACTGAGGCTCAGGGTTTGGGTACGTTGCCTGAAGTCTACTTCAATTAAATGATGGACAAAGGTATCAAACCCAACATTCTAGGACCCTGAAGCCTTCAGTCCCTCCTTTACATGGCACCTCATCAGTTAGAGCACACAGCCTCTTTCACACCTCTCTGTCCCTCATAAAGTCAGTGAATCTGGAATGAAGCGGCCATCTGTGTTTCCCCCAATTTGTGCATATGGATGCAATTATTTCCACGAGCTTTTGTGAGACTAAGCTGCACCTGAAAGCAACAAAGGTTCTCATGCACAAAGAAGTCATTCACACATGACTCTTACAGGTTATACTAAAATCATAATTGCACTTTGTCTTAATTAGCAATTAGTACTAATCCACATTTTCAGTTGTCACTATTCAAACCTGAGCAAGAAAATAAAGAACATTTTTCTATTTCAAATAAATGATCTAAATTGGCACTTTTCTTCCATTTAGAGTGTTTTTATTTTCTGAGTTTAGTACTGCCAAACACTTCTATTTCCTGACCGGAGGAGGGGGTTAGGGTGAATATCACAGCTCAGCAGGAATATAAATATAGATCAATTGTGTGGAATTGCATTCTCTGGCATTTTCATTATAGAAAATCTTCTTTAGGAAAAGGCGCAGGACCAATAACTAAGCATGACCTTGAAATTACTTGAAAGCAATTAAATTGCCTTAGTGAACAAGAAAAAAGAGAGTGACAGAGAATATAGGGATTTCATTCTTAAGCAAGAAACTTGATGTGAATGTTCAAAATCGATGCTTGTGGAAAATAACTCAACATATAAAAGATTTCTGAACAATTTAAAATACAGTGTTACTAATAACTGGTCTATGTTGAGGAATAGAAAAAGAATAACATTGGGAATAAAGAAGGAAATATTTATAATACATGTAGTTTTTCTTAGGCAGCACTAATAGCATGAAACCTTATCTGAACTTTACCAATGAGCTTCTCTCTTATTTTAGCCAAAAAAATAAAAAAATAAAAATATCCTGTGTTATAGCTGGCATGAAAGATGGATTTAATACATGGGTTTTTCACCATTAATGATAGAGGTAGGTAAAAGCATTAGTATTAAGCAGTTTTAGAATGTATTATAATATCTTTAAGTATATTTAAATAATTTAGGGATTCTATTATACTTAATTTAAAATTAATTTCCTAGAATTTGGTCCACTTACCTTAGAGTCATAATATTGTTTCATGGATCACAATTTAGACAGACCTGTCATACTCAAGATATATCAACCTAATTTTTATAAAACACAGGTAGCATTCATACAGTAGAAACTATATATACCAAGAATCATGTTAACCAGTTCAGCAACAAATTTCCCATGATAAATGCATAATTAGCCCATTGTAGAGAGAATGTCCAGGAAAGCACAAGTAAGGAAGTTAATAAAAGTGATTTGCTAATGTGCTTTAACCTATTACAATAGAAAGTGACATTTATAGTTGAAATATTACTTTTGGACTATTACTGACTGGTACTCTAAAAACAGCAACCAATAAATAGTGTTTAAGCTAAACCTCTCCGACAGTAAAAATTGAAAAGTATATATCAGAGGCAGCCTATTTGCATAGTGTAGCTCTCCTCAACCTGCCCTCCACTCTCACCAGATGAACCTGTTCCCTTTGGTCTTTGGGTTGAGAATATGGCCCTTCTCCCTTCCTACTACCACAGAAACATCAAGGTTGAGTTATTCCTCATGACATTTAACATTCATTGTCCAGGACTCCCCAGCATTGGCAATCTGCCTTTGATATTAAAGCCTGCCACGGTCACCCCTATTCCCACACCATCACTTTTTCCCACTTCTTCACTTCAGCAGGGACTCAACTAGAACTGCTGCTACTGCTGCATAAAGGGAAATGGCAGTCAGGATGCGGTTATCCGATGAGAGGACACAAAGGCACTGCTTAATTACCAGAGGCACAAATCATTATAAAAAGGTGAGTCCCAGACAGACGTATCCATGGATCAGAGAGCAGAGGACAGAAGGAAGGTATCTCTCATCTTTCAAGTTCTCCTTCAAAGCCACTTCCTCAAGGAAGCCGATTCTTTCTCTAACTCAGAGAGCTGAACAACAATAGCACTTATTTCTTGAACCAATCATTAGATATTTGTTATTTGTTCCTTTGAGGGAAGGAATTGTTTGTTATGCTTCACAACATTCCTTATAATAAAGTTGTATACAAGGCATGCTCAAAACACATGTGCCACTGCTAACTCAGAAAGTGAGAGTATTAAACAATTTTAGATTCCATTAATTTTCAAAGTTAATGAAATGAAAATGCAGAAATTTCTTTTTAGTATCTGTGGGAAACTTTTATTTTCTCTTTTGAAACATTTTGATATAAAGACTGTGAAATGGGCAATAATTTTATACATATATATATCACACAGAAATCTCAACTGCTCTGAAATATAAAATAGAGGAAAGTTTTTGTTTTGAAGATACATAGCATTCAGACAAAATGTCAGCACAGTTGTATCTTTGTTTTATGACCTTAGGTAAGTTATTTTACCTCAGCTTCACTTTGTACAAAATGAAAATAAAACTCATGAATGCTATGTTATTTTAAGAAGCAAAGGAGGCAATTCATTAAATAAATCCAGGGAATCTATTTGGATAATAAACTGGTTTCTAGATTTTAACCAGATGTAGGTACTAGTAACTTATGCAATTTTTGAAGAAGTCTGTCATATTCATGAACTGTTTAAAGAATCTTTTGGTTGTATGGACATGAAATTGCTTGAATTAGAGCCTAGAGACTAAGAAAACCCAAGGCTCAAGCACATTGCTTTATTGTGGTTCAACCACAAGTGTCCATTAAAGGTTGAGGCTACTTTATACTATTAAACACCAGACATATTATCAAAGCATAAATAAGATAAATCAATGGTCATTTGACAATGGTCTACCTTCAAAACAGACTCCACTTGAATCTCTGATAGAATTCATATCTATGGGAAATTAGTCATATGGAAAACTCTTGCAGTATGGGGGTAAAGGGATATATATTGGCCATGGAATATCAGCAAAAAGTTCTTCAGGGTATGTTCAGGGTCTATTACCTGAGTTTTGGGTGGGAGTATCTTTGGAATGATAATACTTGATCTAGCACAGTCCACTTTTCTACTATCATTCACTGTAGAAAGGACTGAAAAAAAAAGCCAAACAAACAACAACAACAAAAATGATGATACTGCCACATAAAGGGAAATGTTGGGCAGTGATATGGATTTTCTGGTTAAGAGGGCACAGGGCATTTCTAATTAGAAGTGATGTGAGGCATTTTAAGAAGGTGAGTCCTGAACAGCGGTAACCATGGAAAAGGAGCAGAAGGTAGTAGACTAAAAGAAAGCCTACTTCGGTTTCAAGAAGACAGGTACGTATGCTAATATTGAGATGGTTTCAAGTGTGGAAGGATGTAGAAGGAAAATAAAAGTGAAAAAGTCAAGGGAAGGGTGTTAGGGTAGACGTCAGTATCCAGAAATGAAAACGAGATTTAGATAGAGGAAGAGTCTGCAGCCTTTAAAACTTCTCTGTGGAATTTATGTTAAAATCAGCTAGATTACAGGGCTTCCCCAGGTACATCCAGATAGCAAAGACATGAAACTCTATCTATTAATGTAGAGAAAGCTTGCATGCACAGCAACATAAAAAAATAATACTAAATGTTTCAATGTGAGCAAAGAGTCAAGTGACTTATATAAGAGACCATGAAAAATGTCAAAAACTAAACTTTCTTCCAAATCCAACATTTTCTGCCCTGTATCCCAGACAATAAATGTGACATCCTGGCTAGGCATCCTGAACAGAAGTCTATGAGTTTACCCAAAGAACTGCAAAATGTGTACACTGAAATGATGAGAGATACTTTAACTAGCATAGATTCCAATTCATGGAAAAAAAATAGCTGAAGTGGTTATACTTTGATAACATCATTTAAATAGCCAAAATTTAGGGAGAAAATAAATATGCAGGTGCCTTGAGTATGGAAGGGTGCTTTGAGTTTTGTATATCCTGAAATTTGACCAATGTTAACATGCCAGGAGAATCTAAACAGGGTTTCAAGTTAGGAAATCAAGTAAACACTCCTTCCCTTGCCACCTCCTTGGAGGGAAATAAAAGTCTTTAAAAGACCCTTAAGGGAAAACATTCTAAAACTTCCTTCCATTTATTGCTGGGTCTATCATTTAATCATATGTACAGATTGATATCCTAGCCCATGTGTATTTCAACCTTCACTTATTGCTACTTAACTCTGTTTCTTAATTTTTTTCATTAAATGCTAAAGAAACCACTTCAACACCTTGAACAGAAAGGTAATACTTAAGTAATATTTAATTCTCCTTCTCCTTCTCCTTCTCCTTCTCCTTCTCCTTCTCCTTCGCCTTCGCCTTCCCCTTCGCCTTCGCCTTCTCTCTCTCTCTCTCTCTCTCTCTCTCTTTCTCTCTCTTTCTCTCTCTCTCTCGGATGAGATTAGCTATTCTAGTACATGCCCAATAAATATTTGCAGAATAACTAAATGGTTCAAGTAAAGCAGCCAAGGTGCCTAGATACAGCTCTCCGCAGCACACCTCCCTCCCAATACACTTGCTGAAGTGATACTTGCACAGATCATCAACTGTATTAACTAAAGTACTTTAGGAAGACAAGGAATTTAGAGAATACAAAGTATTTGAGTATATTATATACAAATATACTCACGTCCAAAATACTGATTACCAAAAAAACTATATGAAGATATACAGAAGGGTAAATGGAATGTTCATTTTGCTCAATATTCTTTTTCAATATTGTATTGTGAGTATTGTTAAAGATGGCTCAAAGTAATTTAATTTGACTTTGTTTTAGTTGTTTGTTTGATGATGTATGTTAATAAGAAAAGTAATCTATAATAATAAAAGGGTAATATGCTAATTAGACCGGACATCTTCCGGACGTCATTCTGGACGTCCTTCCTGATGAAGCTGGGGCTGGAGGGAAGACAGTCCAGGTCCCAGGTGCCTGCGGGTGGCCTGAGGAAAGCTGGCCCTGGTCCCAGGTGTCCGCAGGTGCCCGAGAGAAGCCAGCCCAGATCCTGGGTGCCTGCGAGTGGCCCGAGGGAAGCCGGTCCAGGTCCCAGGTGCCCGCAGGTGCCCAAGAGAAGCCAGCCCAGGTCCCAGGTTCCTGCCAGCGGCCCGAGGAGGGAAGCTCGGGTCCCAGTTGCTGGAGGGAAGCTGGTTCCCACAGCTGGGGAAGGAAGGCCTACTCTTGCATGAATTTTTGTGCATTGAGCCTCTAGTCTATATATATAAAAGCCTAAGCAACCATCTGACTGGCTGACTGGCCAGTAGCGATGATGTGCACTGAACACCAGGGGGCAGATGCTCAACGCAAGAACTGCCAAGTGACAGCAACTTTGCAGAGTGCCCTCTCGCACTCTGGCACCCCTCGGGGATGTCGGACTGCCGGTTTTGGCCTGATCCCTGCAGGCCAGGCTGAGGGACCCCACCTGCCAAAGGGACCCCACTCACTCCGCAGATGCCCTTCGAGCCCCAGTGCCACCCCAGGTGTGGCTGGCTGGGGAGGGACTATGGTAGGTTGGCTCCAGGGTGTGTCCAGCCCGTCTCACCCAGTCCCACCCCACTGGCCACCTTCTAACTAATTTACTTTCAATGTGTAGGAATCAGTGCACTGGGCCTCTAGTATTAATCATAAGAACTTATAATTGAAAATTATTTAAAATGTATTTTATGTATTTCAAAAGTATTCTCTTTATCAATTATCTAAATTTTAAAAAATAAAATTAAGAAAAGCTTCTTGCATAATGTCTTTTGTCAAGATTGAAAGACTTGCTTTTATTCTGATCCATGAATATTTATCATCATACTGTTTTGGGAAACCCATAAGAATTTTTTCTTCTAAAAACATTTCATTATACCCCATAGCATTCATAATATTTATCTCTCTAATTATAAATTCATCAACAAACTTCTGGTTACCACTTATTTTTCTATATCCAGAAATATTTTAATGGTCAGTTCTATATGTTGATTACCCTCTATATCCTTCCATATAACATTGGGGCTCCCCACAAATTATTCCCCAGTTTGAATATGTTTATGTATTCCTCAAAGAAATAGCTATGCATTGTAATAATTATGCTCACTTTGAAAGAAAATTATCTTGAAATAATAACTAAACATGCCATATGCCAGACTCTATTCTAAGTATTTTGTAATCATTAATTCATGTAATCCTTACAACTCCAAAATGTGTAGCAATTGTTTTCTTTATGTTACAATACTAAGGATAACTGAGGCACAAAGAAGTTAACCTTCCTTACCTCACATAGCAATCCTGGGATTCAAACACAAGCAATATGTTTCCAGAATCCACTCTCTCAACCATTGTATTCACTGCTGTTCTGTGTCAATGCAAACATGTTTTTAGTAACTTATTCTTTATCATTTATCTCACATATGCAATGTATTTGGTAGTTTGAAAAGGAAGAAAAAAAGGTAATTAGGACCCCTAATTTTAGGAAAAATATAAGTATATTGAAATGAACAAAAATTATTGTTTTTTCAATGAAGATGCCAGCAAGTGATCAGAGGTGCCTCCATCAATTTTGACATCATTATTCAGGGATAAAGAAGAATGAAAAAAGCACCTTCTTCCAACCAACATTCACGCTAATTGGAACTTGTTTCTTACTTATTAACTTGCTTACTTTATCTCTCTCTCTATTAGCAATTACAGTCTGTTTAATAGACATTCTTCCATCACAAAAGGAAATGTGGGAATCTGCGATGAGCAAATCATCTTAATTTTCTCTACCTACCACTAAAATTCCAGTCATTAAAAATAACTTCTACTGTACATACAAATTACAAGATTATACCGGGAATAAATGAAATACACAAATATATAATATGTATGGATTGAAGCTATTTAGTAAACCAGATGGAAGCCAGGTTAGTCAAGTTAAAATACACTCTTCCAAAGAAGCCACATTTTATTTGTAATTACAAATTTTAAATGGCTTAATTTCATTTAATGATTTTTATGATACCATTGATAATAATAATAACTTACTGCAGAATATTTAAAAATACCTTCAGTTTAGAACAGTCACCCATTTCCCCCACAACACAATTTAATACTGCTGTTAATGATCCGTAACATATCTATATTTCCTTCTGCCTTGCAAAATGGTGATCACCCTCTGTTTAAGAATTCTAGACACTCCTATCTTCACTCAACATTGAACAATTAATATTTTTTACAATGAATTATTTGAAAGCATGTTTTACTTTTTTTAAATTTTTTTAAAATATATTTTTATTGCTTTCAGAGAGGAAGGGAGAGGGAGAGAGAGATTGAAACATCAATGATGAGAGAGAATCACTGACTGGCTGCCTCTCGCATGCCCCCAACTGGGGACCGAGCCCGCAACCTGGGCATGGCCCTGACCGGGAATTGAACCTGGGACCCCGCAGTCCACAGGCCCGATGCTCTATCCACTGAGCCAAACCGGGTAGGTGTATGTTTTACTTTAATTACTATGTAAGATTCATCCACAGTAACAGGCCAGAATTTGCCAAACCTTTCAATATTTTCTCCAGTTTTTCAATATTAAAAACAATGCTGGTAGATAAACCCTTTTTTGGTAGATAAACCTTTCATTTAAGATTATGAGTATTTCTAAAGGATTACTTATAAAATCTTGCTCTATTATTTCAGATCACTTTCTCAAAAGTCATGTCAGTTTAAACTCTCCCTGGCAGTATATGAGAATGCTCATTTGACTATACCCTCACCAACACTGAATGTTATATATTTTTTAATCTTTGCCCATTTAGTGGATAAAAATTGTGTCTTTTTAATTTTAATTTAAAGAGGTGTTTATTCACAAATATTGTCACAAATAATATAAAATATTTTTGTTTGTTTACTATTATTTTATATTTCTTTTCAGAGTTAATTCCTTATTTCAGATCCCATGATCAGTTCACTTTTAAGTTTTCCAATGCCAAATGTTACATAAAAAAACCTATGGGAATGTTGTAAATAAAATTCTTAGCGTAACAATTAATGAGGCTAGTAAACTTCTAAAAGCTCTTAAACCAAATCTCCCCTAAAGTACATGAATAATCAATTTTAAAATTAATGAGGTTTTATAGTTTGCATATTCAACTACATTTATAAAATCTTTGACTAAGCACACAAAACATGTACCAGATCTCAGGTCAGAAAAATCACGATTCTTCGTGTAAGTTTTATTATTCATTCTACTCTGGCTATTAAAACTTTAGCACTACTATTTGTCATACTTTAGGAATATTTATTACTTTAAATGGTAGCTACAATGAAATAAAATAGAGCAGATTTAAGAGACCATCTTGGGAAACACTACAAACATTAATAAGTCTCACTTACAGTATTCAGCCAAGAAGCAAAACCAACAGATATTTACTATGCCATGGAGGTATTACTTCATGTGTTCCCAGTGAAGCCTTTGTGTTTAGCTGATTAAGATTTCTTACCCAAACTTGCAAAACCAATAGTGAGTACAGTGTTTTAAAAAATTTGCCACTAGGTTAACCACTCATTTTGGTTTCCATGAATCAGTCCCAGGTTAAAACTCATCTATACAACCCATTCGGTTCAGTATTTATCGAAGAAAAAGAGTTGAGTTTAGTCAGTAAATTATAGAGTTGTCATATTTATAAAATACTATGAGGTGCTAGGTGATTTTTACTAAATGTAATTTATTTTCTATTATTGGAACAGAGCACCGTCTCTGAAACCAGAGTGCCTAGGTTTACATCAGCTCCCAATTTATTAAATCTCTTAATGTGGGTAAATTACTTAAACTCTCTGTATCTCAGTTTTGTCATCTACAAAATGTAGGAAATAATAGGATAGAATATGATTGCTTATATTTTTGCTTCTAATTCAAATATTTGCCACATTCCTATGAGAGATTATAGACATAGATATATTAAAAGAAGTATATAGAAACTCCATTTTAGTAAAAACAAATTCACATGGGTAATTTTCTCACCTTTTATATTTTTCAATTTTTATTTGCATTAATGTTACAATAAGAAAAATAATTTAGCCCTGGCTGGTGTAGTTCAGCATTTTGGAGCATTGTCCTATGCTCCAAAAGGTTGCCGGTTCAATTCCCAGTTGGGGCCCATACCTGGGATGCAGGTTTGATCACCAATCCCTGGTGGGGGGATGTGCTTGTGGGAGGCAGCTGCTTGATGTTTCTCTCTCCTCTCTCTCCCCACCTTTCTAAAATCAATAAAACATGTCCTCAAGGCAAATATCAAAAAAGAAGAATTTAAAAATCAAATATGCTAGGTTTATTTATTGTATAAATGTGGCTCAAAATGTGGCTCAAAACCTAAAAGGAAAATATAATCCTCATAGCAATGTGGTACAACACAAACAGCAAGGCCTGTAGTGTGGAGAATATCTGTCTAGTGCCAACTCTCTCACTTTCTGTGTGATTTCAGCAAAAGTACTAAAACTCAGTGACCACATTTTCCCCATCAACAAAATGAAAATAGTGACTGCCCACCTTCATGGACTGTGAAGAAAAGAAACAAAATCATGTCGGTAAAAACCTGATTGTTCTCAATAAATGTTAGCATCTTAATCCCCCTGGGAGTCTTCTGCTTTATCAGTTGACTGATTCTCCAGATCTCAAGTAAGAAAACTTTCCTTCTGTTCTTTGGTTCATCATCTGATATGGAATTTTGCTGTCATTCCTTTCCCATGTACTTTTACCTTGGGGACTGTACCAAACAGTACTAACTTCAGTTGGTCATAAAATAGCTGTGTGACCAACTTTCTCTAAATGCTGAAGTTGCTGTCTCACCTCCACCTACATAAGGTGCCCCAGGGGTCGAGAGATGGGTAGTCCCAGTCCCCTAATACTTATGACCAGGCAACAGTGTTCTACTGATTCTCTTGGGTGAAACATGGTAAATGAGAGAGCATTACACAAGGAAGTATATGTGTAAGCTCTGGAAATCTAACAGTCATGAGCTGCAGGGTTAGGTTGTGGTTTTGAGCCAAGTCTTGAATACATGGTAATGAAAAGCGAAAAGTGGCAATTAGGTCCAGTCTTTTTTATAGTAAACAGTAAGCTATATGTTAATAATTTCCATCATAGTCATGAACAGCAGTTTCATAAAATCTTATGTTCAAACATAATGACTATACACATATGTAGATGAGGTATGGTTGACTCTTGTTATTCCTAACTAGTAGACCTGTGCACGAATCCGTGTGCCAGTAGCTCCCCAGTAGCTCTCTGCTGCCCTCCAGTAGCTCTCTGCCCACTGCCCTGCCCTCCTGTAGCTCCCCTAACACCCCCCCCCCGTCATAGCTTGCTGCCCTGCCCCCTCCTGTAGCTCTCCGCTGCCCACTTGTAGCCAGTAGCTTGCTGCCGCCCTCCTGTAGCTCTCCACCCACTGCCCCACCCTCCTGTAGCTCCCTCTGCCCCCCAGCCCCCCCTCATAGCTTGCTGCCCTGCCCCCTCCTGTAGCTCTCCGCCACCCACTTGTAGCTCACTGCCCCACCCTACTGCTGACGTGATCCGGTTATTACGCAGTCAGTCGTTATGCTTCACGGCGTAATGACCATTTGCATATTACATCTTTATTATATAAGGCAGTTATGTTCTGTAAAGTTGCAGTGAACACTGCATTAACAAATAATGAACTGTTGATCTTTGGGGAAATACAGGGTTAGGTTCCTGCAAGGCTCTGGTCAAAATATTTTTTGTCATCCCAAGTGCTATTTGTATCACACAGGTTGGTTTGCTGAAGTCCTTTAGAAAATAAGCCAGTCTCTTCAGCCTTGAACATCTGCTCTTCCACATAACCCTTTTCCTGTACAACATTCACCAGGTATTTAACCTTTCTTCTACAGTCTCCTAACAGCAGAAGCTGTCTCCCCTGCAAGTTTCACATTTTCTTGCTGTATCATCACCCTTAGAAATGAGCAAGCCAGCAGCACTAGCCAAGAAGGGTTCAGCATCTTCCTGACTCTGGGTAACATGATGATAAATTTCTTTGACTATCAGTCTCATAACAAGGCTGTTCACTATGCTTTTTATTGGTCATCATCTCAGGAATCCACAAGTTTAGCCACTTTCCCATCTTTTGCAGAGCTTCATCCTGTACTACAGATGTTAGTTTACCACTTTGCAGAGCAACTTTATGTACAAATCAACCAATTTCCTCTTCCTTTCTCTGCATGTTCCCTACTGTTGATTCATTAACATTGAACTCAGGGCCGGCAGCACTGTAACTCGAGCTGGGACAAAGCTTATCTAACACACGTTATTTTCTCTGTAAAGCACATCACAGCCTTCCTGTGCTGAGGAACACTTCACAGCACTTCAGCACTATGCGTGAGGTCATTTTCAGCAGAAAAGGCACCAATACAAATACAAAAATACAAAAAACCTGTCACTAAGTAGACTGCTACCAAGACACTTGTTTACAGGAAGAAAGCTGAAACAAGAAGGCAGAGCGGTACCTGGTTCTCTCCCAGCTGGGAACATGGCATTGGGTAAATAAATTTTTGCTGCTCTGTGTATATGCAAGAAAGCCTAGAAAAGCGCCATAAGTATTGATTTCTGGTAACACACATATTTTTGTGAATAAGTGAACTCACAAATACAGAATCCATGGATAATAAGCATTGACTGTATTTATAGAGAAATTAAAGTTCAAAGGTACTTGGAATTATAAAAATGATACAATCAAGAAAATAAAGATGAACTGCAAAAGTATTTTTTTCTATCAGTAGCAAAAGTGTTCATCTTTAAATTCATACTCTTCAGGGACATCTGACACTGTGTTAGGATTAAGGAAACAAAAGTAGTTTTTTTTATATCTGTTGTAAAAATTTTAAATCCAGAAATTCAGGACAATTTTCATTATCAGCTATTCATCCAAATGGCATCAACTCCCAATATAGGTCCAGTGAAAGAAAATAAATTTGTTATTTTGGTTTTTAGTATTGATGAAATATTAGTGGGAAAGTCCTGATGCTTGAATTAATAAAGAAAAAAGTGCCAACATGCAACAAAAAAGTCATACATCAGAAAACATTTCTGAAGCATTCAATTTTATTTTTTTAAATTTGTTTTTGGAAAATTAGCATTTTTCCTGACTATGATTGATTCCAGAAGTTTTATAAAAAGGCAACCCAATATAGAAATACAATTTACAGAAAAACCTCATTATAATCCATTTTAAATCACCCATAAGTATTTTAAGATCTTATTAGTAGCTAAATGCTACAACTTTTGTCTCAAACTTGAATCTTCCTTTGTCACAATAGGAAAGAGAAAAAAGTAGATTTTTTTCCTTTATTTGGTGACTTTCAATCATGTTTCTTTGTTTCTCTTTCTAACTCTCCGCATATTCTTCATTAAAAGACACCAGCCCTAAATTACTCCATACATATTACTCCTTCCTATGTCTGGTTTTAATGCTAACTTAGATTAACCTTCTTGAGTCAACTATTTTGCATTTGGTTATCAATATGTGAACCTACATAGTGTTATCATGTTGTCTCAGAAATTTCAGACATCATCTTATGAGGGTTCTCTTATTTATCTGTACAGAAACGACATGAAAGAACACCCTTCCATTTCTTCTTTATTTACTTCCACACCAAGTATAGAACCCTGCTTTGTGATGGACTCAATAAATATAGAAGTATAAATCTTTGCATGCCGGCTCAGTTTGAATCCCCTTAAGTTTAAATCAAGGGTCACATATCAAGCACCTGTAGGAATAGCCCTCATTTATCCTCCTCCAGCCCTCAGTAGTGAAAGTTCCAGGATCCTAAACTCTGGGTGCAACAGCAACCTTCAAGCTTCACTATCCCTTGTGAGTTTCAACCCTGGCAACACCTTTGTAAATATCCCCTTTACTAACCCTTCCCCAGTCATTCTTATTGAGCTTGCTATCTCTTTATTGCAGGGATCTTGTCTGGTACATAATGCTAATTGGAAAAACAAAATAATACATGAAAATTGTAAAGTATTTAAATCCTGAAAATATTTTGAGAACTATATATCACACAAAAAATGCAACTATTCATAAAAACAGTGAAATAGTGTGAAAAATTAATCATTTTGAAATATCTACATGATCCATTTCACTGATGAAAAATAGATGAAACCAATTTAATTGTGTTAAGAAAGCATCACTTTGAAGAAAAAAGATGTATATAAAGTAGCTTAACATAATGGTTCATATGCAAGTTGGTAGGAATTTTACATTTACATATGGATACCAAAAGCAATGCCTTGAAAACAAAATAAGTCTATGTTATATCTTATCAAAACTTTATATTATAAATTAGTATCACTTTTATCTCTTTCCTTGAAGCCATGATCAAGACCCCTAGGACCACTGAAGGGTAAAAAAAATGTACCAAAAAGAAAGCAACATGGCTATTTTCCCTAATTTTTCTTTACCTTCCCTCTATTTTTCTCAAATTATTCTGTTCATATTCTATAACCAAATCCACTTTAATTAACTTTATCATTGAATATTAATGTCAGCAGGTTAGGTAAAAGGGGATATTTTCTTTTATTCAGGTTATTGCTCAGTCTCAAAACCTTGGAGTCATCCTTTATTCCTGCCTTTCTCTCACACCTCAAAAACTATTGGTTCTTGATGAATAGTCAGATTTTATAGAAACCCTTCCAGCACTCCATCCTAATCTGAACCATCTTCTCCTCTCACCTAGATTACTATAATACCTTTCTAATTGTTAATATTGCTTCTATCTAGCTTCTGACAAGTCTCTTTTAACTCAGTGGTGAGAATAAACCCTTTAAAAGTAATACAAATTATATCATACTTCTCAAAACTCTATAATGGTTCCTCCTTTCACTCTAAATAAATCCAAAGTCTACAATTGCTTAAAAGACCCTGTGTGATCTCACTCCCATTAACTCTCTACACTCTTTGCCTGCTAATTTCCAACATGTTCCCTCTTCTTTAGCCAAACTGCCTCTTAGCTGCTCCTCAAGCTCAGCAGGCATGATACCACATTTATACTGGCATTTCTCACAGTCCGGAATGCTCAACTCCCAAATATTACAAAGATAAACATTATATATTTATTCAGATGTCACCTTTGCAATAAGGCCTACTCAGACCTCCTACTTAATATTTGTAACATGTCTTTCATCCCATCACTTCCTATCCCTTTGTCTTTTCTAATTTTCTTTGTTCTAGAAGTCATTGCATTGTAACTCTCTCTTTCATTTATGTAGGGCATTTATTATTTATGGCCTGCCGTGACTCCAGTGCAATGACTAGCACTCCAGTGCAATGACTAACACTAGTAAACATGTGTTTAGTAAATGTTTGTTGAATTAATTAATGAACTAGTACGTTCAGAAAATATGTATTGAGTCCCTACAAAATTGTTAAGTACTCTAAAAGTGTTTTATCTAATAAACATTTATTCTGTAGATTAACTATATCTAAATGATATTGAAATCATAATATAATATAATTAAATAAAAAATAAAATATTTCTGAGTAAATCCTACTCAAATATTTCTGTACATGTATTTCAAACATATACAAATGTAAATATTTCTCTTGTCATTGCTTCCTCTGTCTCTGTTCTCCAACCCCATGTCAGCTCCAAAGCAGGGTTATGTGGGCCCAGGTCACTTTGCTCCACCATGGCACTTCATATATTCAATTGCGTTTATCTGCTAATATGTCTCTATTTCATAATTGATCATGAAATGTCTATTGTGTGTACCTTAGTTACCCAGCAATTAAAGTCAGTAAATGGAGAGAGGACTTAAACTTAAGATGGGAAATCATAAAAACATTAGATGAATCCACAGGCAGCAAAATCTCAGACATATGCTGAAGCAATTTCTTCACTGATACAGCTCCTAGGGCAATGGAAACTAAATAGAAAATAAACAAATGGGACTACATCAAAATAAAAAGCTTCTGTACAGCAAAAGAAACCATCAACAAAACAACAAGAAAACCCACTGCATGGGAGAACATCTTTGCCAATGTTATCACCGATAAGGGTTTAATCTCCAACATTTACAGGGAATTCATACAACTTAACAAAAGGAAGATAAACAATGCAATAAAAAAAAAATTGGGCAACGGACCTAAATAGATACTTTTCGAAAGAGGACATAAGGAAGGCCAAGAGACATATGAAAACATGCTCAAAGTCACTAATCACCTGAGAGATGCAAATCAAAACGACAATGAGGTACCATCTCACACCTGTCAGAATGGCTATCATCAACAAATCAACAAAAGACAAGTGCTGGCAATGATGCAGAGAAAACTGCTGGTGGGAATGCAGACAGGTGCAGCCACTGTGGAGAACAGTATAGAGTTTCCTCAAAAAACTAAAAATGAATCTCCCATTTGACCCAGTGATCCCACTTCTAGGAATATATCCCAAGAAACTAGAAACACCAATCAGAAAGGACATATGCACCCCTATGTTCATAGCAGCACAATTTACAATAGCTAAGATTTGGAAACAGCCGAAGTGCCCATCAGCAGATGAGTGGATTAGAAAACTGTGGTACATCTACACAATGGAATACTACACTGCTGTAAAAAAGAAGGAATTCTTACCATTTGCAACAGCATGGATGGAACTGGAGAGCATTATGCTAAGTGAAATAAGCCAGTCAGAGAAAGATAAATATCACATGATCTCACTCATTTGGAATATAATGAACAACATAAACTGATGAACAAAAACAGATCCAGAGACAGAGATCAGACCATCAAACCTCAGAGGGAAGGTAGGGGAGGGTGGGGGGTAAGGGAGAGCGATCAACCAAAGGACTTGCATGCATGCATATAAGCCTAACCAATGGACACAGACACCAGGGGGGTGAGGGTATGAGTGGAAGGGGGTGGTAATGGGAGGATAAGGACACATATGTAATATGTTAATCAATAAAGAAAAAAATAAAGTCAATACTGCATAAATATTTAATGAATAAAAAGAAAAAAAAGGGAATAAAAAAATGCACAGAACTTCCCTGTATATTTTTGGCAACCTGTCAATGTATAATTGTGTCAAAATTTAAGAAAAACATTAGATTTCCCTCCTGTCTTTTTCTTAATGTTTTCTTTCGTTTTTCATAAAAGAAGGCTATCTGCAGAAATTCTTGAATCATGTAAATTCAATGCAAGACTAAAATGAATTAATTTACATTATTCCTCAATTTTTCTAATGTGAACATTTTATTCTAGGTGATTCTATTTTTAAATGCCATATAAATATGCGAACACTTTTATTGTTTTGACACACTTTCCCACCCTAAAAGCATGTGGAAAAAATTATTAAAGTTTGTAACAAACTCAGTGGAACCTGAGTGGTGGTGCCTTAAGAAAAGATTTAAGAGTTTAACCAAAATTTGGGCATTTCCTGTTGTCAATATCAGCTACACATTTTATTTAAAATGTCAATTTATTTAATGATGGCTCTACCAATAACTTTTAGTAAGAAGTAATAGTGAAAATTAACTCAAGTTCAAAAACCAAAAACTAAAGGGTTTTTTAAGTGCTATAAAAACTGCTTGATGTATGGATCTGAAGCTATCAGGACAGCTAAATTGATCAGTTAATGGATTAACTACATCCCAGAATGGGATGATCAATATTTTGCCTTAGGTTAAAAATATAAGACTGTTAAAATATTTCTATGATGAATTCTATAAACCTACCTGTCCAGTAATACTTAAATTATTATAGGTGAATAAAATATGTTGTCCACTTTTCTTTGTACAAACTAGAGGGCATGTTTGGGGAATGTTAAACTCAACAGAGTTGTACTGACTTTTGGTCAACATGTTGTTCAATTATTTTTTATCCAGAAAAATATTCAGTGTTTCTTTCTTTTCAAGCTGGCAACATAAAAAGATGCAAAGCTCTATGAAATAGGACAAAATCTGCTTAAACACATTTTTCTTTACCTAAGCTTTTATCTTTATTGGGGATCAGTAATTCTAGCATGAAGAAAAGCCTATCACAGAATTATAACTACAAAGATAAAACTTCTTATTGGTTTATTTAACAATACAATTTAGATTTCAGTTAATCTCCTTTTTCTGAGGGAACAGGCAATTCTAGACCCAGTAGACAGATACATCATGCATTCAAGTCAGAGAATGACCATTAGAACATACTCTATTGCCTTTGTTCTGGTTAGGCCATAAGCCTCAAAAGCACTACTTGAAAATGCAATATTCCCAATGAGAATGAATCTGAAACTGGAAATTTAAACAGAGTATGTTTCTGCATATGGACACTAGCTTGCCTTTGTGCTGTCTCTAAAATTAGCTTCTTATTTTTAAAAGTCTCTCTACTCACACTATTCTAATTACATGGAACTGCATCCTTCCTCCTATCCATGCAGCTTTTTTCTCTACAATTGCACCTCTAGGACAGTTCCTTCAATTAGTCACTC
Source organism: Cnephaeus nilssonii (assembly GCF_951640355.1). Taxonomy (NCBI): domain Eukaryota; kingdom Metazoa; phylum Chordata; class Mammalia; order Chiroptera; family Vespertilionidae; genus Cnephaeus; species Cnephaeus nilssonii. Next base: position 59,873,942 of record NC_137081.1, read on the forward strand.
CCATTCTTAGAGCTGAAACTCAATGCAATCTTGCAATTACATGCTTATCTCTATCTGTTTTAATAATGATAATATATTTATTTGTCTCTGAAAACGTACATGTTGCAGAGGATGAGATATGTTTAAACTGCTGTGAACACTGTGGCCATATAATAATATTAGATGACTAAGGACTGATCACACTCCCTTAAAAATAAAAAGCAGTGTTTACTTCAATCTGTATACAACTGCAATTCCATGAACAATACAGATTCAATTTACAGAAGGAAGGAAGGAAGGAAGGGAGGGAGGGAGGGAGGGAGGGAGGGAGGGAGGGAGGGAGGGAGGGAGGAAAGGAGAGAGGAAGGGAGGAAGAAAGAAAACTACAAGTTGGAAAAGTGGCTCAAGAGGAAGGACCCCTGCTGGGGATAAACCCATCAAAGACATTATCCTACCTTCTCATAGGGAGAGCTGCTGCCTCAAAGTGGCAGCCGTACCAACCTATGCAAAATAGCAAAATAAAACATCATTTGACAAAATGCCTACTTATGAGAGAAATCATATGAGTAAAGGAACAATTACATGGGATTTAGTGAACCAGAGAGCCTAGAACCCTGATCAAACCTCTACTTATCTTTGCCTAAAAGAGAATTCTTTTACTTTTAACAAAATTATGTCACACATCATATTTTGTCAGTTTAATTAAACACTGAGCATGTCAGGCAGCCCACTGAAATCACACAGAACTAGTCACAGCCAACTGCATTCTGTCAGATCCACTCTCTGTTTATTAAATGCTTCTGTTCTGAGTCCAAAAAATAAAAAAATAAAAACCTTTTTAAGATATGATCATAATTTCTAATTTCATATTTCATTATTTCATTTCATAAAGCTTTCTGTGAAGAAACTTCTACCAATAATTTTGTTGTCATAATTTACTGGGGTTTTCTTTCCTTCCACATAGAAGTTGCTATGTTGGTTACCAGCATGCATTCTTTAAGGGATGTTATAACTGGAAGAATAAGACCCCCACATTCCTGCCTGGCAAGAAGGGAATCAGAAAGAAAGAGGGAAATCAATTTTATGAATATTTGTGCACAAAAAGATAATTTCTGAAACATTATTTATATACCCACACATGTTTTATACCTTAATTTCTTACAAATTAAAAGAAGCATTTTTTCCCTATTTAATATAGATTTCCTATGTAAAATGCAAAATACAGGGTGGGAGAAAAGTATGTTGCAGTTGTGAGTATGTGAAACACAGAGTTTATTCTTGTATTATTACTTTCCATACAAACAACTACAAACCTGCTTTTGCCAAACCCTGCATTTCATGAGTAAATCTCTTAAGTACAAGAATAAGTCATCAACCCTGGCTGAGTGGCTTAAGTGGTTGGAGCATTGTCCTACACATCAATAAGATTGTGGGTTCAATTCTCAGCCAGGGCACACACCTACGTTGTGGGTTCGATCCCTGCTCGGGCACGTATGGGAGGCAACTGATTGATATTTCTCACATTGATGTTTCACTCTCCCTCTCTCCATTCCTCTCTCTCTCTCTAAAAAAATCAATAAGCATATCCTCAGGTGAGGCATTCTTTAAAAAAAGAATAAGTCATCAATTAGCAGTAACCTCTGTGGTAAAGTTTATGTTTCTTTAACACTCTTCCATCTTTGTTCCTCATGTGGATAATAGTAGAGGAAGAGAATGTCACTTAGAAGATGGATTATTTGAAATTCATAACACACTTCGTCAGAGAGCATCTGGGGGGAAAATTAAGGGAAAGATATCACAGGAAAAAAAAAAAAACAAGACAAGAGAAGTAAAAGAAAGAACTGAACCTTGTGCCATAAAGAAGAAAAGGTCATACATGGAAAATTTCCCAATGGTATAGTACAGATACAAAAGATGAAATCTTAAAAATGAATGTTCCATGCAGAAACTGCATTTTATTTGTATGCAGAAAGTAAAAGCAAAGGAGAAAAATGTCATGAGTATAAAGTAAATGGAAAATAAATAAATCAGAGTTCCTCAGGCAAGAAAATGATAGAGAAGTGTCAAGAACCTGGTAGGTGCAATAATAGGAAAATCTATCCGTTCTATTAAATGTATTAATCATCACCACAAACACAGAACAGGTATACTCTCAGGTTTCTTAGAAAAGTCACATAAAGTAAAATTTTTAAAAGGTAGAAGGTGGGGAGGAAAGCATTTAGCTATTAAGATCTATTTACCTCAAAAATTACTCTCAACAGTGGCTTTTTATCTATTGTCAGCCCACATTCAAACTATAGGTTCTTTAAATCCTATTTCTTTAAAACATAAGCCACAAAAGCACAAATTATCTAAATTCATTTACAAACATTCTATTATTTACAAATGGTTATTCCACTGTTTGGCACAAGATCTAAACGTCCTAACGCAAAAAAAGAACTCAATGTAAAAGTGGCACCTGTCTCTGCCAGGAAGGCAAGGCAGCCTTAGAGAAAGAAAACTTGATTTAAATATAACCAAAACAAATTAAATTTACTGAATACTCATTATGTGACAGACATTGTTAATTACATGCATTATTTAATAAAAATTATATGGGATAAGAACTACCATTAAAACTACTTTGAGAAATGGGATACAAAGTTAAACACTTTGCCCAAGGATATAAATCCTGTAGGTTGTGTGTGTGTGTGTGTGGGGGGGGGGGGGGAGGGTAAAAAGAATGAGAATGTCGGCTAGCTCAAAAGACTGAGCTCTTAATCTTAAACTGCCTGAGTTAAAGGACTTGACCTGGCAACTGATTAGCTATGCAACCACCAGCAATCACTTAATCTTTCTGGACCTGCCTCAAGTTCCCTTAATTGTAAAACTTGCTTCCAATGTTTGTCACCATAGTTAACTCTCTAAGGTTTCAAATAAAAACAATTTGATTTAAGTAGTGTCACTGAGTGATTGAGCCTATGAAGCAATATGATATTAAAAGAGATCTTTTATCTTAAAAAAAAAAACACACAAGAAATAGTTTTCCTTTCTTCTTTATATTTATTCACAGGCACTTGTTTGTGAGGCTATGAAAGAACAATATTTCTCGGTCTGAATCTATCAGTGTAAAAGAAAAAAAGCAAAGCAAGATGACTGTTTTTCCTCCCCTAAGGAAGCCACAATGACTATAAGAAAATGTCATTTTGGTCAGCCAACACCAACATACCGCCTGCAGGATTCTCCAGTCAGTTCCTTTACATTAAACCCAAAACACCCATCTATAATAATCTATAATAATAAAAGTGTAATATGCTAATTAGACCTGACACCTGAATGACCTTCCAGACACAGCCGGGCTGTGAGGACTGAGGCAAGCTGCACAGCTGCGAGGGCCAAGCCCCTTGCATGAATTTCTTGCATCGGGCCGCTGGTCTCACAATAATCCTTCACCTCTCAGGTATCTTAGTAGAGGCAGAGACATCTATAAAAGGACCCAGATATGGCATCAGGTATGCCAACACAGGTTATCTTAACATCGATTCATGTAATTTTGAACCCAAGGCAATCGAAAGTGATATCCTTCTCCCAATTAATATAGCAATAATTAATTCTATTTTTTTAATTAAAGCATAATTTGCATTCAGTAAAAGTCACTCTTTTTGACGTACAGTTCTTTATGTTACAGCCACATAACTACCACTGAAATCAAAATATAAAATAGTTCCATCACTAACTCACCTTTTTGATGTATAGATCTATCAGGTCTGGAAAACACACACAGCTGTGCGACTCCACCAAAATTAAAACACAAAACAGTTCCATCACCTCACAAGATGTCCTGGGGTCCTTTTGTATAAAATGAAATTTCTCTCCCCTTCCCCTGACAACCATTAATCTGTTTTCTGTCTCTATAACTTTGCTTTTTTCCAGAATGCCATAGAAAAAGAATCATTTAGCCTGGCTAAGGTAACTCAGTTGAGTGTCAATCTATGAACCAGGAGGTCGCGGTTTGATTCCTGGTCAGAGCACATGCCTGGGTTGAGGGCTCGATCCCCAATGTGGGGCGTGCAGGAGGCAGCCAATCAGTAGTTCTCTCTCATCATTGATGTTTCTATCTCTCCCTCTCCCTTCCTCTCTGAAATCAATAAAAATATATATTTTTTTAAAGAAGCATATAGTTTATAGCCCTTTGATTATAGTTTTTCTCACTTAGCATAATGGATTTGAGATTTATTCATGTTGTTGCATTAATCAGTAATTAGTTCATTTCAATTGTTGAGGAGTATTGCATAGTATGGACATACCAGAGTTTGTCCAGCCACCAGATGCATAATACTTGGGTTGTTTGCAGTGATTATGGACAGAGTTGCTGTAAGCATTTGTATACAGGCATTTGGCTAAACATAAGTTTTTACCCTCCTTAGTTAATTAAATAACTAGCAATGGGATTATGGGTTACAGTAATTGTATGTATGTTTACTTTATAAGAAACATCCAAACAGTTTTTCTAAATGTTTGCTTTTCCACCAACAATGTATAGATTTTAGACAGTCCAAAGTTCTCTACATGGTATCGGTTTTGTTGTTGTTACTGTTGTTAATCATTTTAACAGGCATATGGCAATATCATACTGTGGTTTTAATTTGCATTCCCCTAATGACTAAAGATGTTGAGCATATTTTCATGTGCTTAGTTGCTATACGTATTCTGTCCGGAATATCCAAATATTTAGTCCTTTTTATAACTTGGTTATTTGGGTCTTTATTATTAAGATTTTTTTTTTTAATATATATTTTTATTGATTTCAGAGATAAGGAGAGGGAGAGAGAGAGGGAGGGAGGGAGGGAGAGAGAGAGGGGAGAGAGAGAGAAAGAGAGAGAGAAACATCAATGAGAGAATCATTAATTGGCTGCCTCCTGCATGCCCTCACTGGTGATGGAGCCTGCAACCCAAGCATGTGCCCTGACAGGAAATCGAACTGGGACCTTCTGGTTCATAGGTCTATGCTCACCACTGAGCCACACCAGCTGGGCTACTATTGAGTTTTAAGAATTCTTTATATAATCTGAAAAAAAGAACCTTATCAGATATTTGATTTGGGATTTTTCTCACTACAAATAGGTTGATTGTATTTTCATTCTCTTAACAGTGTGCTTTGAAAAGCTGATGTTTTTATTTTGATGAAGGTCAAGTTATCAATATTTTATGTGCTATGCTTTGGAATTGTAGTTAGAACAGTTTTGCCTTAAACAAGGTCACAAAAATGTTCTGTTATGTTTTTTTCTAGAAGTATTATAGTATTAGGTTTTACACATGGAAATGTGAACATTTTTGAGTTAATTTTTTAATATAGAGCAAAATCTGAAGCAAAGTCCATTTACTCTTCATATGGATGCCCAATTTTTCTAATGTGATTATTTGAAAAGGCTATACTTTTTCAACTAAATTCCAATTGCATATTTTTCTTAAAAATCAATTGAGTGTGTGTTTGTGTGTGTGTGTGTGTGTCTATGTATCTGTATCTGGCCTCTCGAATTATGCAATTCATTCTGAAGGGTTTTAAGAGGTAGATTGTAGCAGAAAAACTTGACATTTCCAATCAAAACTGTTTTTTTAAAATAAGTTCTATTTATATAATTGATTCTAGGAGCTTAAGGCACAATTGTTTCATTAATCTCCATATTTTCAGTATAGAGCAAATAGAATTTTCCTCAGTTTTTGCATATGGAAAATTAAAGGCACGAAAAGAAAAAGGCTGAATGGATATAATAGGAACTCCACGTCATAAAAGTTTTTAAAAAGATTTATAAGTTTAAAAGGATTTAAAAGTTGTTTAAGAAAATTACTACTTTTAAAGGGGAGGACAGGAAGGAAAAGATAAAAGTGAAGGGAAAGAATAATAGAAAATGGAAAGAAGGAGTATTTATTGAGCACCCATTGTTGCCATGTAGCATATAAGGTATTTTGCATATGATGTTAGTTATTTTAAATCACTGATTCTGACAGCGATTAATTTAAACAAACTGTAGAGAAGCTAGACATTGAAGTCAAGATTTTTCCTCCCAATTTAAGGGAGAAATAATTCCTTTTTGTTATATATCTCAAATCAAAAGTTATGTTTCAGATACCTTTGAGAGCCAAGTTCTTTTAAACCCCTAACAAATCATATCATTTTTAAGATACCTAGGGAGAAAAATGACAACTAAAAGATAAACGATTCTGTAATGAAATGTGAGTAGAAAAGCCATTCATTCAGCGATCATTTACTGAGCACCAGCATACTGAGCAGGGTACTGTTGCAGAGGAGTTAAAACACTCTTCTAACCGCTTATACTCACCTCAGGGAGGTGAGAAAAGACATATTCAGTGAATGTGAACCAGAAACAAAAAGAAATAAGTTTAACAACAGTAATGTAAATAGAATTTTTGAGGGAGTTTTAAGAAGACAAAAATAAACTATATGAGAAGATTGGCAAAATCATATAAAGAGAGTACATTTGAACTGATGGTTCACAGAATGATAGGCAATATAGAGAATTGGGGGTAAGCCATTTTCAGTAAAAGAGGTACATACAATGCATGGAGAAAGTGGGGATATGTTCAGGGAGCAGAAAAAATAAGCTCATTGGGTTAAACGTAGAACATGTGGAGATAATGAGAGATAACCTTGGGAAAGCAGACTGAGGTCAGGGGATACAGCATTTATTTCACAAATATTACCTGAGTGCCTACTGTAAGATGGGCACAACAGCAAGCACTGAGAGTATCAGCCACAAGTCAGACATACAAGTGTCTGCCCTCAGGGATGTTAAATTATAAATGTTTAGGACCTAGGACTTTATTCAAGAGGCAGTGACAATTATTAAATATTTTCAAGCACTCAGGCTGGGTTTTGGGAGGGGAGGTGGTAGAGGAGTATTAGTATAAATGAGTACAAGTAAAAAAAAAAGACATAAATATTCAAACTATTGTTTTTGCATACTAACTTTGATTTTGCTAAAAAGTATGAAAACTGAGACCTGTATAGTGTTTTAAAATGAAAACCAATTCTAAATAGACTTTTGAAAGTTTAGAGTTAGGAGAGAACAGTACACCGAGTTAAATGTTTTACTAAATAGGAGAATCACAGGGTTTACATTTGTTCATATTTTGGAGTAGAGTATAAGGTTAGCTAGAAAGAAAGAATATTGTACCTACATATCTTAAGGACATCCATTCATCTGTTAACACTTGTATCAATGAGTACTTGCACTCGATTTAAAAGAAAAAAGCTAAATAGATTTTTTAACTTGTTTCAAACGCTAATTAATAATTAAATGTTGAAGGGTTCAACTTCAAGAAGTAATGAGATAAATTTTCACCACCTGCTTTTTTCAGTAATTGAGATTTAAACAGGAGTGAAACTTAACAAGTCTTACTGGACAGAAAAGAACATTCTGCACATTTGATGTCTCCTTGGCATTATCTCCTGATTTCCACGCAGACAATGTCTGATTCACGAGATGATAAGCCAGATATTGTTACTCAGAGTTAGAAGTAATGCTGGCTCTTATCTGAGCAGCACCCTCAGTCTGACACATGCTCCCCAAGTTTCCGAGAAGACATTCTATTCTGGAGCTTATACTGTCCTATGTCCTAAAGGCAGGGAGGGGGATCAAATAGTGTGCTGGTTGCTATAAGACAGACATAAAATACTCAGTTTGGGTTGTTGAAATAATAAGCATGTGATTTCTTTAAACTTTTCAATAATGACTCAGGTACTTCCTATTATATTACAATATAAGGATGCTGTATTTCTGAAGTGAATTTGATTGATTTTGAGTATGAGTATAAGAAAAGGCAATAACAAAAATATTAAGTATAAAAATATTTCATTGTTTTCAGGGAAAAAAAACTCACTATTCTTTCTACTATATATAATGTATAAACTATAAATATTTTCATATATCATATATAGTATATATCATATGTACTACTATCATATATAAGATATTGATCTATATCCCTAATGTTATTAAACCTCAAAAAGGCAGAAGTCTATTCATACCTCCCCTCTTTGAGCTCCACCACATCTAATACATAACTGTTAAAATGATTTACATTTCAATATTATGTCCTTCTTAAATTGGCTGCTGTATTTTTCAGAATCAGGAGAGATTCTCAAAGATATGGAGGAGAAGGGAAGGGAAGGGAGGGGAAGGGAGGGAAGGGGAGGGGAGGGGAGGGGAGGGAAGATTGACAAAAATTACCCAAATCAGTAATAAACCTTTATTATAACTGAGGAAGAAAGATATGTTTTGATAAAGCTATATTCTCATTTTGGGAAGACTTGCTGGTATTGTTCACAGAAAAAAGGTATCAAACAAAATGAAAATGAAATAATTGTTTACATTCTCAAAATGACAAAAACTGTAGGACACATCCTCAAAGTGGCAACTAAAGATAACTGTTTCTTACAGACTGCGTAAGGAATAAAGAGGCAACTCAATTCTTTTCCAGCTTCTTACCTGGCCAGAAAAAGGGTATGTAAAAACTACTCTTAACATGAAAACCTGGTCTAGTAACTACTAAATACATTAAATAACTCCATTAGGCTCTTAAAGTTACTATTATTGTAATTTTTAATAAAGAAAGATAGTTATCTCCCATTATATATAATAAATCCTGACTACTGGATCCATTTGGTACTTGTGTCTCTTGACTTGTACATTATGATATCGTATATGTCAAAAAAACCAAGAGTGAGAAAACCTGCTTCAATTAATATCACAATAAGGTTCCACTAGGAACAATATTAATCCAAAATTATTTTTTAGATCAGCCAGCAACAAGATTTAAGAAAATAATAGCTCAGCCCTGGCTGGTTTGGCTCAGTGGATAGAGCATCAGCCTGTGGACTGAAGGGTCCCGGGTTCGATTCTGGTCAAGGGCATGTACCTTGGTTGTGGGCACATCCCCAGTGGGAGGTGTGCAGGAGGCGGCTGATGGATGTTTCTCTCCCATCGATGTTTCTAACTATCTATCCCTCTCCCTTCCTCTCTGTAAAAAATCAATAAAATATATTTTTTTAAAAAGAAAATAATAGCTCAGATATAGGGAACATTTAGCATAAACCAAATATTGTTTTACTAATTAGTTTATTCAGTGTCAATCACAGTTCAATGAGTTGGGCACCACTATTATTATCCCTATTCTATGGATGAGGAAAAGGAGACTTTTTAATTAATTCTCTTGCTCATTGTTGCCCAGCTTTCAAGAGGCTGAGCCAAGATTTTAACCAGTTTGCTAATTCCAGATCATATACTCTTGGCTACATCACCCTATTATTTCATGTTTATCAGATAATCCATTTTCTGATATAAGTTTTTTAAAAAGTGTCATTTTAAATAATATCTATAAGAAACCCTTGATGTATTATTCTCTACTAGAAAAATTTCATTCGTGAAGATCAATAAAGTTCAAGCACACAGCAAATGTCACTAAATCATTATTTATTCATTTATTGAGATTCTCATTTCAGCTTTAGCAAATGTACTCCAAATGTCTAAAAAATGAAAAATGCACCTAACTGAAGCACATCAGACTAAGAAGAAAATGAGAATAGAAAGCACTTAGCTTTGGTATCATATTACAAATGTAAAAGCAAGTTAGGGCAAGAGAAAGACCATCAAGTCATTAGGATGTCTCATATTTTCAGCACAGCAGAGAGAAGTTATATGCCACCAAAAACTCAGGGAAATTACAAACTTACTAATAGGAATGTCCGATGCAGTAGTCTGCTAGCACTACCACAACAAAATGCTACAGACTGGGCAGCTTCAATAACAGACACGTGTTCCTTACAGTGCGGGAGGCTGGAAGTAGACCATCAAGACATGAGGAATTTGGTTTCCCCTGAGGCCTGTCTCCTTGCAGGTGTCCTCCCATGGCCGTTTGTCTCTGTGCATATCCCTGGGTCTCTTCCTCTTATAAGGACACCTGCCGTATTGGATTAGAGCCCCGCCCTAAGGGCCTCACTTTAACTTAATCACCACTGTAAAGACCTTATTTCCTAATATGGTCCATTCGGAGGTATTGGGGGTTGGGATTTCAACATTGGACTTTGGGGGTACATAATTCAGCAAACATGTGGCAAGGACAGTTCCTAAGACACGTGGGGCTGAACCTGCTGGACCTTTCTCATGGAGGACTAAAAGAACAGTTAGTCAGATATTAGAAAAAAATCTGTAAGTTACTTATGAGAATAAATAGCACTGTGTCGCATCCCAAGATGACACCACAGGTGCTAAACCTAAATGGAGATGGCCTGCAAAGACCCAACTTGAAATTTCTTGTGTCCAGAAATGCCAATCAGGGTCTCTCTCACCAATAGCCCTGCAGTATTTTCCCCACACTAACTAGACAGAAAAATAAATAAATAAATAAATAAATAAATAAATAAATATCTTTCATGGCAAAAATGCAAAGACAGTAAAAAAGGTGTACTGAATCTTTGTCTTTCAGTGAGAGAAAAAGATAAGTGCAATCTGATGTTGCTCTGTGTTAAATTGGGTTTCTTTTTTTGTTTGTTATTGCTGTCTTATTTCTTTCCTAAAATTGCAGGAGTATCAGAACTGCTGCCTTGAATCTAAGGCAGTTGCTTTCACTAGAAGTTAAAGCCTGCTTTTCTGTGCCTGCCAAGAAAGCAAGATCTGAACTGCAGGATATGTTGTTCTCCCTTCTCCTCTTGAAGCAACACAGCTTGCCTCCAGAGCTGCCTGCCAACTCAGCAGGTCAGCAAAAACAAAGAGTAAAAGATGAGAGCTAGGCAGAACAGAAGGAAAAGGCCAAATGCAAAGATGACTAAGGCCTAGGTCACAGGGGAGTATTTTCTTAGAAGCCATGGCTAGTTGGAAGCAGTGTGGTAACAACAAAGAACATCTGTTAAATGTAAGCAAATCACAAATACAATTTTCAATCTAATGTCATGCGAACATAAATTTCCACTTCATTCTCTTTCTTAATCTCTGATATCCTGGCTGTTATGTTCCTCTCCTATCTCTTCTAATCACACGGGCTTGAGGACGAAAAAGGGGGTATGCACAAGTTCAGAGATTGAACCTCGTGATCTGATCTAATCATAAATTCCTATCTGGACAGTCTTGCCCCAGGCCTGTAACTTCTTTTAGTAAAATATTTTAAGCAAGCCCTCTCCCTTGTTCTTGTGAATCTAGGTTAACACACCTTTGAAATGTCAGAAGTAATCCTCCTGTCCAGACCCCTGGAAGGCATACCCACCCTCAAGGGAACACATAATCCTAACTATCCCATATCTTGCTTTCTCCCACTTTATTGTAATACTAGAGGCCCGGTGCATGAAATTCGTGCATGGGGGTAGCCTCAGCTCAACCTGCACCCTCTACAATCCAGGAGCTCTCAGGGGATGTCCTATTGATGGCTTAGGCCCACTCCCCATGGTTCTCTGCTCTCTGCAGGGACTGGGGGTTTCACTGCAGCCATGGAGATGAAGCTCCCATGCCCTGCTGTCTGCTCTCTGCCTGCCTCGACCATGTGCCATGCGAAGGAAGCCCCAATGCCCTGCAGTGTGCTCTGTCTGCCAGGCCTGGGGGCTTCGCTGACACTGACACACTAAGGAAGCCCCTATACCTTGTTGTCCAGGCTCTGTCTGCAGGGCCTGGGGGTGTTCCCGCCACCACCTTACTAAGGAAGCCCCCAAACCCTGCTGTCCGGATTCTGTCTGCCAGGCCTGGGGACTTCCCCGCCACTGCCACACTAAGGAAGCCCCCAAGCCCTGCTGTCTGGGCTCTGTCTGCTGCCCCCATGCGAAGGAAGCTCCAATGCCCTGCAGTGTGCTCTGTCTGCCAGGCCTGGGGGCTTTGCCGACAGGGACACACTAAGGAAGCCCCTATGCCCTGTTGTCCTGGCTCTGTCTGCTGGGCCTGGGGGTGTTCCCGCCGCCTCTGCGCTAAGGAAGCCCCCAAGCCCTGCTGTCTGGGCTCTGTCTGCCGTGTCTAGGGGCAGATCCAGCTTCGCCCATTGGTCCGCGCGAACCCCCGATGGGCTAACAGGCCCAACCACTGCAGCACCAGTGGAGAGGGAAGGTTGGATCAGCCCCCTCCGGAGGCAGATCCAGCCTCGCCGCTTGGTTCCTACAAGCCTGTCCTGGCTCTGTCTGCCCGCCGCTTGGTCTGCGCGAACCCCCGCGGGGCTGACTGGCCCAACCACTGCAACACCGGTGGAGCTGGAAGGCTGGATCTGCCCCCTCCGGCGGACAGGCCCAGACACTCCAGCAGCGGGGCTGAGGGGACTGGGCGCCGCCATCTTGTGGCTATGGGGGGCGCCATTTTTGTTGTGGAGTGATGGTTAATTTGCATATTACTCTTTTATTAGATAGGATTCCTTGCGTTCCCTACTTAATTCCAATTGTATAAAAACCTGGCAAAACAGTCATTCTCTGGAGCATTTAAGATCTTGCTTCTTAAAAATGTCATCAGTTTGGCTCAAATCATTTCTTATATAAATTCTCTACATATTTGGGCAATCTTATATTGACATGTTTGACTGTAATAAAGTCTGCCCTTCAACATCCACCTGATTAGTTGTCTTTTTAAAATATATATATTTCTATTGATTTCAGAGAGGAAGGGAGTGGGAGAGAGATAGAAACATCAATGATTAGAGAGAATCATTGATTGGCTGCCTCCCGCACGTCCCCTACTGGGGATCAAGCCCGCAACCCAGGCATGTGCCCTTGACTGAAATGGAACCTGGGACCCTTCAGTCTGCAGGCCGACATTCTATCCACTGAGCCAAACCAGCCAGGGCTGATTAGTTGTCTTTAAATGGCTCTTTCATCACGTGATTTCATTCCCCTTTTTAAAAAGTCTCTTTAATTAAAAAGTACATCAGGTCTTAATTATTCTATTACTCCCCTCCATAATTTGGCCTCACCCTACAGGTCCATCATCCACCTTATTACACATTCCTCAGCATACATTGAGTTTACTAAATACCTGTCTCCACATTATTCTAAAAACATGTCACCAGTCGTCTCAGAAGTTCCCTTTCCCCTGTACTGACCTGACCCTAGACACCCCAAATTCTGAAGTCCAGTTAATATCCAATCCATTCCCAAGTGATGGCTTCCAAATGGATAATAGTAGAGAGCTGGACCTGACAATCCATTTAGCCTCTGGATATCTTACACAGTATCTCCCACAGTTGCTGCAGATTAAACATGACTAACATTAAATTCATTATCTCCTCCAAAAAAGCTGCTCCTGTCCCAGGGTTCCCTTTATATACAGATCTGAAAATCATCCTTCATTCTCTGTCATCTTCATCATCCCCCACATCCAAACATTCACTATATCCTTCTAAACTGACTTCTTAGAACCCTCTAACATCTGGTCCCACTTACCTCTGTCCTTTACATTGTTATTAATCATGCGTCAATCTAACCCACTGCATTACTGTTGCAATTCTTTCCCTTGTTCCATCTTTTTTCAATGCATCAAACTATAGTTCTATAACAGGGCAACCAAACCTCAGTTTGATCTAGCACCCGGAATTTGGTCAACCTTATTACACTGTCAGATCACCAAGCCAACAATATTATCCTGCCACATAAGGGACAGTGAATATCCCCAAGCTTTTGCACAGGGAGGGCCTCAAATAAATTCCTATAAATTCTTTAAAGAAGTTCAAATGCACCTATTGAATTTTCAATGCTAATTCTATATCCTGCAACTTTACTGACTTGATCTAACAGTTTTGGGGGAGTCTTTAGAATTTTCTACATATAAATAATGTCATCTTCAAATAGAGACAATTTTACTTCTCCCTTTTCAATTCTAATACCTTTTATTTATTTTCCTTGCCTAATTGCACTAGCTAGGATTTCCAGTATTATGTTGAATAGGAATGAAGAGAGTAGGCACACTTGTCTTGTTCCTGATCAACATCACTAGTCATTAAGGAAATGCAAATTAAAACCACAATGAAATATAACCTCATACTTATTAGAATGGCTATCATCAAAAAGACTAGAGATAACAAATGCTAGAGTGGATGTGGAGAACAGGGAACCCTTGTGCACTGACAGAATTGTAAACTGGTGCAGCCACTATGGAAAACACAGTATGGAGGCTCATCAAACAATTAAAAATAGAACTACCATATGATCCAGCAATTCTACCTCTGACAATACATACAAGAGAAATGAAAATACTAATTTAAAAAGTTATCTGCACCCCCATGCTCATGACAGCATAATTACAATAGCTAAGACATGGAAACAACTGAAGTGTCCATTAAGGGATAAATAAATGTGTATACATACAGTGGAATATTATTCAGCCAAAAATGAGGAAATTTTACCATTTGTGAACACAAGGATAGACAGTGAAGATTTTATACTAAGTGCAGTAGATCAGAAAGACAAAAACTGGATGATCTCACTTATATGTGGAATCTAAAAAGAAAATTACTTTACTTTCAAGGGCTTTGTGATAAAATTATATATATACTTAAATATATATATAATTTTTAACAAAAATTATTACTTGTGTTCAATATGATTTGAATATCAAATTTATGATATTAGAAAACAATTCAGTAAAGCAAGAAATATGTTTACTTAAAAATAAAAAAGAACTTTTGAGGAGATATTTTTAAGTGATATTAATTTATATTACACTTGAAGATCATTCAAAGTTTCAACTGACACATAAATTATAACATTATACTTCAGCAAATTTTTAGCCAGTTTCGCTAGAATATTAACTAGATGTTAATTTATTCTCCCTTTTGTAATTCATAGTCCAAGATCTAATTCATTAAAATATTTTGTCAAGGTATCTTTCAATTAAGGCCTTAATTTTTATACTCTTGAACTCAGGTTTTTTTCATGAAGCCTGCCCAAGATTGTGCAGCTGACTTGATGTAAAGCAAAGATTTGAACCAAAACAAGATGATTTCAGAGCCTACACCTTTATCCAGTAGTTTATACTGCCTCCCTCCACAGAGGGAGGCCACCAGCAGCTGCTGTGGAGAGATGGGGGCGGGGCTGGAGCTGCCCCTTGGTGGTCAGTGCACTCCCACAGGGGGAGCACTGCTCAGCCACAAGCTGGTCTGAAGGCTGGCGAGTGCGGTGGTGGTGGTAGGAGCCTCTCCTGCCTCCACGGCAGCGCTAAGGATGTCCAACTGATGGCTTAGGCCAGCTCCTCACAGGGAGCTGGCCTAAGCCATCAGTCAGACATCCCCCAAGGGCTCCCGGACTGTGAGAGGGTGCAGGCCAGGCTGAGGGACACCCCCACCCCGGCCGAGTGCACAGATTTTTGTGCACCGGGCCTCTAATACTTCTATAAAACACAAGAGTTTCCAATGTGTAGTCAAGTTGACCATCCTTCTGAATTTTCCTAGACTCATACACGTACACTGTTTTGTTTACCTACTTATCCAATTAGAGGACAGGCTTTGTTAAGTAGTAGAGGTCAAAGTAACAACACATGACGGCCTAAAGGAAAATGAAAACAAACAAAAAACAACAACATTTAGTAAAAAGAGGAAAATGTGTGCCCAGTTGGTGGGGCTCAATGGTTGAGCATAGAACTATGAACCAGGAAGTCACAGTTCAATTCTTGGTCAGGCACCTGCCTGGGTTACAGACTTGATTTCCAGTAGGGGGTGTGTAAGAGGCAATCAATGATTCTCTCTCATCATTAATGTTTCTATCTTTCTCTCCCTCTCCCTTCCAATCTGAAATCAATAAAAATATAGTTTTCTCAAAAAGAGGAAAATGTGTGAAAAAATTTGTGTATGTATACATGTATGCACTCAAACGTGTGTGTGTGCACACATACACACACACATACACACTCACCCCTATATAAACACATGGGCTACTAAAAATATATCTTAAAAGTATATATGTTCTTTCTATTATTTGTGTCCTTCAGGTAAATCAATGGTAAGCAAAGGGTGATTTACACTTTAGCAATGGAGTTTGAGATGTATAAACTGCCTCCTGGTGAAACAATTACTTTCTCAGAAGCTTTGGTTTTGTCATAATATAAATTTTGCCTAAGTTAAACAACATTTACCGTGATGGCATCTACAATGCAGAATTTGTGGTTCACATTCTAGGCAATTAGAATATATCAGGTATATCAAGGGATCAATTTTGCTATTTTCAGTATAGTTAAATTTAAACAAAGGAGCTATAACATGAAATATTCTTACTTTATGATTAAAGGCCTCTAGGGATGTCAGTTTCTATAACAGATTTCTTAAGTTGGACACTAATAGCTGGCAAACTATATCAATAAGTCAGACAAAAACTTAATTTTTCTTAATAAATAATCCTTCAGAATCAATACATTTCTATAATTTGAAGAGAAACAGCCAATCAGCTGTCAGTAGGGAAAAGTTTAAAATACCACAACAGGGAAGGACACAAAAAGAGCTTCCAGGCCCTGGTCAAAGATCCACTGTGCATCTGGCAGGAGGGGTCTCTGGGTCAGTGGCTGGACAGCGCCCCAGTGACTCGGTTTCTAGCTGGCAATTTACTGGGACTGTTTAAAGCAACGCATCGTAGCCTGGATGGCATCACCTGGTGAGAGCATATGCCATCCTACAACACCTTCTAAGCAACCAGAGCCGGGAAAACCAGAGAGATCAGAAAGAAACAGAAGCCAGGAGGAGAAAAGGGTTCCCCGGAGCCCTTAGGGCTCCCTCAGGTGCTGGGGGGAGACCTGCCACATGGTAGCAAGTGCAAAGTGAAACTAGCTAAGGGCTTTGCCCCCTTCACTAGTCTCTTGAACTTATGGAATAGCATATCATTTAAAAACACAATGAGGAGCGCCAAGAAAAAGATTTAAAGCCAAACACTGACTTGGAAGTTGGAAGAGAGTTCCCATTTGTTCATGAAAATCTTCCTCCAGGAATAATGTCAGAGCCCTTGGCAGATGTGGACCCAAACTGCTCGAATCAAAGTACTTGCATGGTATTAGACAAAAGGAGATCAATCTTCAGACTTACTGCCTGGTGTACATTGTGTTCTTTCAATTAGATTAGAAGACCAACTATAAAGATTTTGGTACATCCCTTTTCTCAACTGTTTAAACTTAATTAGCATTTTGATGGGCTGCATATTTTGTCCATGACTGATTTCGCAAAATGGAGGCCAGCATTAGAGAATACTTAGCTTGGAATTTACATATTTGAAATACTTGTAAAACTCATTGCAAGAGGTATCTACCGGAAGGGTCTTTTTTATTTCTTTATGATCCGTGGACTGGCTTGACTTCAATGTAACTATGAGTATACAATAAGATATTCA
Source organism: Cnephaeus nilssonii (assembly GCF_951640355.1). NCBI lineage: Eukaryota > Metazoa > Chordata > Mammalia > Chiroptera > Vespertilionidae > Cnephaeus > Cnephaeus nilssonii. The sequence goes on from NC_137081.1 coordinate 59,891,244, forward strand.
CCTCTAAACTTCTTTCCAATATTTAGAATTGCAAGAAATTTGAGAATTTTGAAAATTATTCCTTTAAACCAAGGACTGCAGTCTTATGTAGGGATCCTGCTCCATTACTTGAAGAAACATATTGGTGTCATTATCCTCACTCTGTTTTTTTCTGAGCATATTGTCTGTAATTGGGATGGGCTCCTCAAAGCAACCTGAAGCGTACATGTTTGCATTAGCCCCAAGAAAATGAAACTGAAACTCTGTGCAACAGAACTGGAAACCCATGTTATATTTGAGGTAAGAAACACTTGCCATATATGTAAAACAATTAAAATTTTTCATAACAGAAGAGGAGTCTTCACAAAAATTTGATCAAAGAAGAAATTCAACTTCAGAACAAATTACACTTCACAACAAACTTCTTGAAAATACTGTAACTATGTTCAGGTACTAATTTGGATCAGTTTCAGGATAGCTAAATTCTAATCTTCAGACAGTGAAATCAGGGAAATCTAAGTTTAGAATTGCTAAACTTTATTTTTTTAAATAAATAAATATTACCAAAGCCTCATTTGCAATTTCATCAGAGTAGAATCCTCATAATACTACATTTCTTCAATAAAGCTGTCTATTAAAATATAAATGTTAATTTACTCATTAAAAATACTATAACAAAAATATCAAAAAATCACTACATAATAGAAAGCCAGGTTTACAGCAAAGACTTATTGGGTATCTATAATATTAGGCTTGGAAGATCTTAATTTTAAAGAGGATTATTTATTCTTTATTCCTCCCTCCCTCAACAGTGACTAAGGGATTCAACCCATATTTGCAATATAATAATGCTAAAATCCTGAAACATATTCAAGATATATATATGTTCTAGATTCAGCTAAAGTGTACTCTAGAAAAATGGTTTTGTTATATTTAGTCATGATGTTCTTATTACAAATTCATTTATTCAAAATTACTTAACAAATATGTATCAGATATCTCTGATGCTCTTAATCACTAGCCTATGCATTAATAAACAGCACAGTAATCATAGCATCTGTGCCTTCATGAACCTAGCATACTGTCTAAATTTTAAAAAATCAATTAATAGTTTAAACTACCACACTTTGAAATGTTTCCTACTTTAAAATTATTTAATCATAGCATGCTAGACATCTGCTAATTTTCAAAGTACTCTTCTTTGTAGTTCAGTAATGGAGAAACAATTTGCAGTGATGTTAACCATTGTGGGCAAAATGTAAGTAAGTTCTGGGACCAAATTAAATTTCTAATTATACTAAATCCTAGTGTCCATTTTATTTCCAATAGACAATTATATCACATGAAAAGATATAATTAAGCTACAGGAATTCACATGCATTTCTACGACTAATAATAGTTTAATGCAAATACTTTCTATTAAAAAAAATCTCTTTCACACACATACACCAGCACACCACAAAAACAACCATTTAATAATCAAAATAAAGATTTGATAACCAATGAGAACACTGAGAAATTTCACCTATTGACTAATTTTATTTTGAAAGTTATTTGTTTGACTTCTTCCAAAATATCATATAACTGGAATCATACAGTATGTTGCTTTTGTGTTTGCCTCTTTCACTTAGCAAAATCTATTTAAGATTAATTTGTGATTTTGTGCAAATCAATAGTTTATTCCTTTTCAGGGCCGAGTGTCCACTGCACTGTTGTCCTGCAGTTTCATTATCTTTTCACTGGTTGAAGGGCATCATGATTATTTCAATGTTTTTTGGTGATTTTGAATAAAGGTCCTATAAATATTTATGTATAACATTTTGTGTAAAAATAAATTTTCATTTCTCTTAGGTATATACCAACCAGTAATGCAACTGCTGAGTTATATTGGAAGTGTATATTGAACCTATCAAAAACTGACAAATTATTTTCCCAAGTGACTGGACAACTTCAAGTTCTGAATAGCAATGTATGAGAGCTCCAGTTGTTCCACATTCTTCTCAGCATTTGTTACTGTCCATTTTCCCTTTTCTTTTTTAACTCTGATAGAAATGTAGTGGTATTTCATTGTATTTTTAATTTGCATTCGCTTTATGTCTAATGAGGTTGTGCCTCTTTTCATGGGTTTATTTGCCACCCATATATCTTCTTTGGTGACATGTCTGTTCATCTTATTTATCTTTCATTTATTTGTTTTAACTGAGTATTTCTAATTATTTAGTTTTAAGAATTCTTTATATATTTCGGGTATAAATCCTTTGTAAACTAAGTGATTTGTAAACATACTCTTCCTGTGGAGTCTCTGGCCTTGTCTTTTCATTTTCTTAACAGTGTCTTCCACAGAGCAAATATTTACTTCCAAGGTGACTGTATCTAGAGACAGGGTCTTTAGCGGGTAAAGTTAAATGAGGTCATAAGGGTTAGGGTCTAATCTTACAGGACTGTGTGTGGCTTTATAAGAAGAGGAAGTGAGAGAGATTGTTCACCCCTTTCTACCACTGAAGACAGAGAGAGAAGGTGACCATCTTGCAAGCCAGGAGAAAAGCTCTCATGAGGAGCTGATGGAGTCGGCACCCGATCTCAGACTTCAAGCTCCCAGAATTGTGAGAAAATAAATTTATGTGATTTAAACCATTAGTTTATGTCATTTCTTTCTGTTTTTGCAACAACGTAAGATGATCAGTACACTAGCAGACCACTGGTCACCTTTACTTGGACGTCCAACAGATAACGCAAGCCAAACTTGTCTAAATTCATACTCATTAACTTTCTACTAAATATGCCCTTCCTTTTGCATTCTATATCTAATGTAAACGTAGCCAGCTAGACGATTGATAATAATTTGAGATTCTCCTTAGTCTTGACCTTCTGACAACCAACCTGTCATCCAATACCATAAATTATCTTTTCAATAAAGCCATAACTTCATCTCTTTTCAATACTAATATAGTAATATTGGATCTCATTTCCTATGTGGACTATTTCAATAATTTCTCACTTCAAGTAGCTTCCTCACTTCGAGTTTTACACCTGAATAATCCATCTTCTACTGCCATATAATCAATTGAAAATGCAAATCGACCAAGGCCCCTCCTCCAACTTGAAACTTTCAGTTTTGCCCATTCCTATATAATGGCAAACAAGCCTCCCTCTACCATGATTTGGGCCCTGCTTATCTTTCTAATTTGTCTCTTGTTGCTCTACATGTATGCTCCTCTTCAGTCATTTATCCACATGTTAAGACTAAGTTTAAGGCCCAGTTTTCCTCTAAGAAGAATGTTTTCAACCCTTTTTCCTCAGAAAATTGCTGACCCAAATTTGATTAACATATCACATTAAGGCACTAATCCCCTCAAGGTAAGCTAACGTGGCTTCTGTATCAACGTGTTTAATACACAGTAGACATTTAATAAAGATTTATTTAATATAAGAAGAGATAAAAAAAATCAAAGCTCCAATGAGTCTACAATTAATATCCATAAATTAAAAAACACAATAATCAGAAATAGGAAAATGGGTAAGTAAATTATGTTACAGTAAATGAAAACAATTTCCAAAAATTATTTTGTTAAATAAAAATAGTAAAACATGAAACTGTACATATTGTTGATTCCAATTCAGTAAGAATTAATGTGTGTGTGAATGTGTGTGCTTTCATACAGATTACAAGAAAATATATCAAAATATTAACAGAAGCTACTTCCAGGTGGTAAGATTAGAGGCAAATCATATTTAATTTTTTTAAATGTATGCATTTTCAAATATGACAATAAAATTTTTATTCCTAAAGTAAAACAAAATATTATGTGGAATTAAGATATTTAAAAAATAAATAATCCATTTAATTTTTAAAATATGAGTGTCTTTAATTTGTCTTACTTAAGGTGCTTAGGTCTATAAGAATGAAGTAAAATAAATGAACAAATAATACAGATAAAACTCAAGAAAGCCAAGAGCAAGGAGTGCAGTCAAGATTCTGGGAATTAGAATAAGGGAATAAAAACATGTTTGTGAACTGGATCTCTATTTCTCTGAGGATACTTAATCTCTTGATCCTCTTCCTCTTCATACATGTTACCTACAATCTCCCCATCTCCAACTCTTCCACTCTGGTTCAATTGTCTCTGCTTTTCTAGTCACATAAACCAAGAAAGACTGAATTCTTCCATCCTGACTTTATATTACCTTAGTTCAAGTGGCCATAGAAACCAACATCTGTAAACCCAATTTCCAAACTTCTGAGAGAATCTGATTGGCCAGCATAGATAAGGTGTGGCTAATCAGTGGTGTCCACAATGCTTCGGAGGGGCTAACATAATTACATTTCATAAATATAGTTCCTTCTCTTAAGCTGTGGGTGGTAGGTTATAGAAGAAAGTAAACCCCAAACAATAAATAAAAATGTAATAATAGCAAAAAATAATAAGAAGAAATAAGAACTTTTTTTCAGTTAGATATTTGCTAGATTTATGAATTTATAGCTAAGAATAAATTATCTGAAATTTTCAAAAGGACAGTTCTCAGGTTGCTATTATTCTTGAATATCTAAATATAAAACTGGAAAGGCACAACAGAAAAACATTGCTAACAAAAATAAATTTTCTATATGCTACACTGTTTGCTCTTCTGTTTGACTACAAAGTTATCTGAAACTCTAAAGAGCATTCAACTTTCCTTATAACAAATTTAGAGAGGTGTACACTAAAGACCAACAGACAGGACATCCGAACCTGGGTCTGACTCCAGTTTCCCATTTAGTATAAATGTGACAATCTTAAATCCATTAATTTATCTGATTATCAGTATTATCAATTGCAAACTAAGAGAATGAAACCTGACATAATTACTTCTTTACAGTGCTATAAAAATTTTAACTACATTAAGACTATGTTGATTAAAAAAACTTTGGAAGGCACAAAAGTAAACAATATGCAGTGAAAAGTGTCAACAAAAAAAAACCTATTTCCACCTGTACTAAAAATATAACCTAAAATTTGAAGATAATACATGTCATCACTAAAGTTCATTCCAGTACTTCAGAAGGCAGCTATAATGTAATGCCAAATATCCTCCTTATGAAGAATCACACAAAGTCCGTATGTGCAGGTCCGGTTGCAATGGCGAGATACAAATAGAGTAAGTTTTGTTAGGGGCGGGAAGGAGAAATAGAATAGTGGAGACTAACTATAATAGTAGTTATAAGAAATATCAATCATGCTGTTAACCATGATTCTTTTGTTGTGATTAAAGAATGCATATTCTAACCTGGCTGGGAGTTGTATGACCCAGGACCGGGGATTTAACCTGGAAATGCAGTCCATTCTCCTTAACTGAAAACTGCCTAACCGCATGGAAAGATTAATAACCTTGTTGCCAAAACAACGGAGTTCCTGAGGTGCCTCCCTTTGCAACCCCCCAGCCAGCATTGCCTGCAATCTGTAACCATTTGACCCATTTGTATTCCTTTTGCCTACTTTCCCAAGTGAACTTTGTCCTTCTACCCAATATAAGAAGCTGGCTTATGAAGGGGGCGGGGGGGAGGGTGGCGGAGGGGTGCAGATCAGACTTTCATGGATGACCTGCTGCTCTCCCATTCTTCTGGCATTATTGGAATAAATGCTCATACATGATTCAATCTGTGGATGCTTAAGTGGCTCAAGTAGTGACAGGTAGCCTGGACCCATTTGTTGTCCGGTTTCAGTGTCAAAAAGAATAAAAATGGTTATTTACTTGGGGAAAAGTTAACCCTGTATTTAAGAAAAGGGCTGCTGTTGCTCATGTTGAGCAGAGAAATCAAAATACTTTTCTGAGTCAACTATAGCAAATTAATTTTTATGTGTTTAGGCAATAAAAAAGTCATTATATTTTATATATATAAAAAGTCAAAGAATAACCTAATTTGCTACTATCTGCTGGTAATTGCCTAGAACAACACTGATTAGTTTCATTTTGGCTGGCACCTCTGAGGCAGTACCTGAAATCTACACATTTTCACAACAACATTCAAATGGCAAGTTACTTGTTCTTTGTTGTGTAAAATATTAGGGGGAATAAAAGGATTTAAAATGTTAAGAAAGAATATAGGGTTTCTTTTTCAGGTCAGAGAGTACAAAAACTAAACTAAACACACTAAATATTGGAGAAAAACACTGATTGCAATTAAGAACATTCAAAATATCTGAAAATAAAATCCTCCTTTTTTAAAATTTAAGCTTTTTTTTTTTTCTTCATATCCTCCAAGACTTAGGGTTACTAGTTTAGGAGAAGACAGTGTGGTAGCATATACTTCCAAATGGAAATAGAGTTTTTAAAATCCACAACAAAATAAGAAAAGTTGTTCATTGAGAGCTGTGTTTTCTCCTAAGGGAATGTTGGGAAACCACCGAGAGGCTGCTAACACAGTGTATCAGATACCACATTGATTTAAATGGCAGGCTCTCACTTATTGATTGGAAACCCCTGCTCCACAAAGGGATTTTTCTTAAAAATCCATCAATGATGCTATGCCTTATATCTTATCTAGAATCAGGAATAACTAATTTTATTTCATTTTCTCATACTCTTCACTCACAACTTAAAAATAAAACTTCTTAAATCTACTAAATTAGATTTCTTCTGATGGCAATACTTTATATAGTAAGTTACAATAACAAATCTTAAGTAGCATAAGAATTGAAGCATTTTAAACTCTGATATTGGAAAGGATGTATCTATTACTTTCCTTTTTTATTTCTTGTGCTGACATATATGAGGGTTTGTTTCCTGTTAAATATGTATTTATCTATAAAGAGCAAATACTAATATATATATTTTGTAGATAGCATGTGATTGTTCTGATTTGTTTTCTATTTTGTATATATGTCAGTAGAGAAAATAGATATATTTTTTCTATTAATAAATTTGAGTCAGGTAGGTATAGGGAACTGTCAGAAAGATAAAAGTTGCAGAAAAACAACTAGAAAATTTACCCCAAACAGGGGGAAACCATTCACACAAATAGTAATACACTAAGGACAGACAGGAAGATAACATGGAATTATGTTGCGAAATAATGTATAATCCAAGTGTCCCTAAAGGAGTGAGAGCAGATTTGATTCCCTGTTTCTTGAGAGAGAAAGATTTTAGATGACCTTACCAACTATAATGAGATTCTAATAAAGTATAATGACATAGATTATAAACTGGGGTTGGATATCCAGAGACAAAAATTTGATGATAATGAGTGTACCTGGGCAGCTCCAAGAA